>NC_141907.1:61754765-62060625 GCF_057802395.1 Ceratotherium simum simum | reverse complement strand
TCTGATTTTACTTATTTGTGCCTTCTCTTTTTTTTCTTGGTGAGTCTAGCTAAAGGTTTGTCAATTTTGTTGATATTTTCAAAGAACCAGCTCTTGGTTTTATTAATTTTTTCTTTTTTTTTTTCCCTTCTCTATTTCATTTATTTCTGCTCTTATTTTTATTATTTCCCTTCTTCTACTGATTTTGGGCTTTGTTTGTTCTTCTTTTTCCAGTTCCTTCAGGTGCATTGTTAGATTGTTTATTTGAGATTTTTCTTGTTTGTTGAGATAGGCCTGTATCACTATAAACTTCCCTCTTAGAGCTGCTTTTGCTGTATCCCATAAATTCTGGCATGTCGTATTTTCATTTTCATTTGTCTCCAGGTATTTTTTGATTTCTTCTTTGATTTCTTTGTTAACCCAGTCGTTGTTCAGTAGCATTTTGTTTAATCTCCACGTATTTGTGGCTTTTCTGATTTTCTTCCTATAGTTGATTTCTAGTTTCATACCGTTGTGGTCAGAAAAGATGCTTGGTATTATTTCAATCTTCTTAAATTTATGGAGACTTGTTTTGTGGCCTAATATGTGATCAATCCTGGAGAATGTTCCATGTGCCTTTGAAAAGAACGTGTATTTTTCGGGTTTTGGATGGAATGCTCTGTATATATCTACTAGGTCCATCTGTTGTAGTGTGTCGTTTAAGGCCAATGTTTCCCTATTGATCTTCTGTTTGGATGATCTATCCGTTGGTGTAAGTGGAGTGTTAAAGTCCCCTACTATTATTATGTTACTGTCTATTTCTGTTTTTATGTCTGTTAATATAATTGTTTTATATATTTAGGTGCACCTACATTGGGTGCGTAGATATTTACAAGTGTTATATCCTCTTGTTGGATTGTTCCCTTGATCATTATGTAATGCCCTTCTTTGTCTCTTTTTACAGTTTTTGTTTTAAAGTCTATTTTGTCTGATATGCGTACTGCTACCCCAGCTTTCTTTTCATTGCTATTTGCATGGAGTATCTTTTTCCATCCCTTCATTTTCAGTTTGTGAGTGTCTTTAGGTCTGAAGTGTGTCTCTTGTATGCAGCATATATATGGGTCTTGTTTTTTTATCCAGTCAGTCACCCTATGCCTTTTAATTGGAGCATTTAGTCCATTGATGTTTAAAGTAGCTATTGATAAGTATGTACTTACTGCCATTTTTTAACTTTTTTTTTTTCTCAGTGTTTTAGTAGTCCTTCTCTGTTCCTTTCTTCTTCTATACAGAATTGATGGTCACTTTAGTTTGACCTCTGTCTGAAAGCTCTACTCTTTAACTCCCCTCCTCCCTCATGTTTTTGATGTCATATCTAACCTCTTTGTTGTGCATTTGTATCCATTACGTTCTAATCATGGAAATAGATGATTTTTCCTATTTGTGGTCTTCTCTTTTCCCCTTAAATCAGTCCCTTTAACATTTCTTGTAGCACTGGTTTCTTGGTGACAAACTCCTTTAATTTTTGCTTATCTGGGAAATTTTTGATCTCTCCTTCCATTTTGAATGATAACCTTGCTGGGTAGAGTATTCTTGGCTGTAAGTTTTTCCTTTTAGCACTTTAAATATATCGTGCCATTCTCTTCTAGCCTGTAAGGTTTCTGCTGAGAAGTCAGCTGATAGCCTTATGGGGTTTCCTTTGTGTGTAACTTGACATTCTCTTGCGGCTTTTAGGATTCTCTCTTTATCTTTAATTCTGGACATTTTGATTATGATGTGTCTTGGTGTGGGCCTCTTTGGGTTTATCTTGTTTGGGGCTCTCTGTGCTTCCTGTACCTGGATGTCTGTTTCCTTCCTTAGGTTAGGGAAGTTTTCATCTATTATTTCTTGAAATAGATTCTCTGCCCATTTGTCTCGCTCTTCTCCTTCCGGGACACCTATAACATGGATGTTAGTGCGCTTGAAGTTGTCCCAGAGGTCCCTTAGACTGTCCTCAGTCTTTTTAATTCTTTTCTCTTTTACCTGTTCACCTCGGGTAATTTCTTCTAGTCTTTCGTCCAGCTCACAGATCCGTTCTTCTGTATCCTCTACTCTGCTTTTGAGTCCCTCTAATGAATTTTTCATTTCCAGTATTGTATTCTTCATTTCTGATTGGTTCTTTTTTATATCTTCCATTTCTTTGTTGACATTCTCACTGAGTTCATCTATTCTTCTCCCCAGATCAGTGAGCATCCTTAACACTCTTAGTTTGAACTCTCTGTCAGGTGGTTGCTCATTTCTGTTTCACTTAGTTCCTTTTCTGGGGTTTTGTCCTGTTCCCTTACTTGGAATGTATTCTTTTGCCTCTTCATTTTGCCTCTTTCCCTGTGCTTGTGTCTACGTATTAGGTAGGTCAGCTACGTCTCCTGCTCTTGGATAGGTGACCTTATGTAAGTGATGCCTTAGGAGGCTTCCAGTGTGCTTCCCTCAGTTCTCAATGTTCCAGGGGTGACCCCTATGTGGGCTACGTGTATCCTTTTGCTGTGGCCTGTTTGCTCTCTCTGTAGGCGCCCAGGGAGGCTGAGTTATGCTCCTGGCCAGCTGTTGTAATGCTCAGCTGCTTGTAGTTGTTGTGGGCCCTTCAGTCTCTTATCAGGTGTGGGGAGCCCCAGCACAGTTGGCTGCAAGTTCTAATACCACATTTGTGTTGCAGTATTTCTTTTAAGTGAGTAGGCCCCCACCGTGGCAGGTTGTTAGGCTCAGGGCCTTATAATTGCTGTAAGCCTCTAGCCTATTAGGTCTCTTGTCAGCTCTCTGAGGATTGCAGCTGGGTGGGGCTGGCCTCAGGCACAGGAGCACCCAATTGTTTCAGGCTTTGGAAGGTGGGGCAAACCTCCTATGTGGGTCTTTGAGAAGCACAAGCCTTCTGCGGCTGAGAAGCCCTGCCGCCAACAGGTCCACACACACAGTCAACACAGTGCTGCCCCGTGTGAGTGCCCCAACCTCCCCAAGTGGACCCAGTCTCTCCACGGCGGGAGCCCCACACACTCTGCCACCGCCCCACACTCTCCACCCGCTCCTTGTGCACACCCTGCCCCACTCAAGTCGGCTCATTTGCCAGGCTGCAGAGAATCCAGTCACCAATCTATGCAGGCCCACAAGTTGCCTGAGGGCTGGTTGTTGGGTGGGGTCAGTCTCTAGGGTGGGCTGCCTGCCCTGGCTGAGCTGGATTAAATCGGTGCTCTAGCGGGTGGGGCAGACCCTGGGCTAGCAGGCCTCAGGGAGAACTCCAATGGTGTCTGTGTCAGCACGCCCACACCAGGCCACAACAATGGCCGCCGCCAATGTCCCAGTCCCTGGAGAAGTCTCACCCCTCACCGAGATGCACTCAGGGCCTATTAGGTGAGTCTCTTGTCACCAAAGCACTGTACACCTTTCTTTCTGGTGATTTTAGGATGCTTTCTGAAACGGGTGAGTTTGCGCGTGGGCCCTTTAAGAGCCAGTTTTAGTTTCTTTGTGAACCGGGTTTTCTGGGGGTGCTCCCCAGTGTTTTAGTAGCAGGCGCAGTCAGATATTATGCCGCTGGTCTCGATTGTGCTGGGTGCACAAAATGCCCACAGCGGGGGCGCTCCACGGCTCAGGGCCCCGCGCCTCCAGGGAGGCTGCGTACCTGTGAGCTGCTCCCGGCGGCCGTGAAGCTGGTGGTTTGTGAAGGCTGCGTTTTTCCTCTCCAGAAGGGAGTCTCTGCCTCTTCCACCTCAGTTAGGATTGTCCGTTGTTGCAGGAGTTCCTCTCATCCAGTTTTCAGTTCTGTCTCAGGGGTAATTTTTCCACGAGTAGTTATAAATTGGCTGTGTCCACAGGAGGAGGTGAGTTCGAGTCTGCTTACGCCGCCATCTTGACTCCGCCCTTTGGCAAAAGACTTTTAAGGGCTACATCATAAAGGAAACACAATGGTTAAAAATTTTTCAAAATCTACACTGTAATTTTTCTAACTACCACTCATTTACAAAACTGATTGCGCTGGGTGAAGAAAGTTTTTTTTTTAACTAAGCAAATCATGATTTAATTTTAAGTGACCTTATGTATACATTCATGCATATGATGTTTGGAGTGCTTTGCTGGTACAATTTTAATAAATGTTTTTGTACTGAGATAAAGTTCTATTCCTTGATTTTATAGAATCGTAGTATTTTTTTCAGTTAAAAAATCTCTTGCAATAATTTCTGCATCTAACATTTTGCAGATGAAAATATTAATGCTCCAAAAGCTTAAATCCCTTGCCCGAGGTCATTAGTGCCAAAGCTCTGGGTTCGTTATTCCTGAACCATCCTCAAATCAACCGACTCTTCTTAACTGCACCTCAGAAAGGCCAGCAGCCATTTGGACTGACAACAATAAGGAACTGGTTACTTGGGGGCAGAAACTGGAGTTTCTTGGTATCTCCCTCACTGCCCAGCACAGGGTCTGGTCCAGAGTAGGAACCCAACGAAGGGAGACAAATAATAACCCTGGATCCAGGAATGGACTCTCACTAAAGAGCTCTTGGTGACTTGGGCCCTATATGACCAGAACCCCCAACCTCTTCCTGTTAGTCCACTCTGCTCGGGCCTCACTGGCCTCTTGGCTGATTCTCAAACACACCAAGCACACATCTGGGAAGCTCTGTCCCACAATATCCACATGGCTCCTCCCTCCAGTCCTACAGGCCTCTGCTCAACGTCCCTTTATCAATGAGGACTTCTCAGACTACACACAAACAGCACCCCACTCTCTAACCTCCTTACTGTCTCCATAACACTACCCTCATCTGCCAGATTTGAACTTGTCTCTTTGTGCATTGCTCATTTTCCTCCCCAAGAATGTAAACTCCACGAGGGTAGGGACTTTATTTGGTTCTTGGCTATACTTTCACACGGCACCTTCACCTTCAGATGGCATGTGGCAGGTGCTCTATGAATATATGTGAAATGACTGAATGAATGATAAAGAAACTTTGGACCCTTTCCTGTCTCTCTAAACTCTTTATTTTAAAAGCTAAGAAGCTCTTTTCAATTCAGTATTAAAAACATACCATGAAGTAAAACTGCAAGACACTTCAAAATGCAAAGAATTTTATAATAAAATTAGGTGCACATAACTTTCATACATATAATTGGGTTTAAATTGTTTTATGCTGTTCTAATTAACACATTATTTTGAGACATAAATAGAAATCACATACTAGGTAACAAAACTTTTTTCTTGCCATAGGAACACACTCATGCTTGGATAGCATAAAAGATTAAAACAAAATAAAATTTACTTTCTGTCTAGCCACAAACTTAAACTATTTACTTTTCCATTTAATACTTTTGGCTTCATTCTCTGTTAAAATGCTTGATTCTATAGGCAATCTTAGACCTCTCCAAGTCAATAAATGGAAAGATTTAAATTATAAGTATGATTAAAAGCAATCTTTAGGGGCCAGCCCGGTGGCGCAAGCGGTTAAGTGCACAAGCTCCACTGCGGCAGCCCAGGGTTCGCAGGTTCTCATCCCAGGCGTGCACCGATGCACCACTTGTCAGGCCATGCTGTGGCGGCGTCCCATATAAAGTGGAGGAAGATGGGCACAGATGTTAGCCCAGGGCCAGTCTTCCTCAGCAAAAAGAGGAGGATTGGCAGACGTTAGCACAGGGCTGATCTGCCTCACACACACACACAAAAAGCAATCTTTAGTGGCATTTAATACTATTTTTTCTCCTCCCTAAAGCCCCAGTACACAGTTGTATATTCTAGTTGAAGATCCTTCCAGTTCTTCTAGGTGGAGCCAAAACATGGCTACTGACAGACAGGTGATGTGGTTCTGCACCAGGAACCCAACCTGGGCTGCCAAAGCAGAGCACACCAAACTTTAACCAGTAGGCCATTAGGGCTGGCTCTAATACTATTTTTATTCAAATTTATAACTACATTATCTAATGTAGGATTTATTAATATTTCCAAATAATTTATACACAAAAAGTTATTTGCTGTGGGTGTCTGTGTAATGTGACTGCTAATAGTATTAGCGCCCCAGGTTGCATCCATCACACTCGCCTTTCTGGATTCCTTCCATTTGAGCAGTAATTTGGGCAGCACTGAGAGGTTTGAGTGTGTAACCATATAACCTGATAAATTCTATATTGGGGATGACGACAGAGAGCAACTGAAGCACAGCGGAGGAAACAACTCGGGATGCAAGAGGGTCAGCTATTCTGAGAAGAACGCATCTGAACCTTGAAAAACATTTCCGACAGAGGATCAGCACAAGCAGAGGCAGAGCTGCAAAATGTGAGTTCTGTTAACTTGAAACGGTCAAAGGGAAATTTAAAGGGCGGGGGCGGGGGAGGGGGTGGGGTGGAGGAAGTGTCAGATGGTGAGGCAGGGTGAAGCGGCGCAGGTAGAGACAGGATTTGTGCCGGTCAGTAGGAATCTGGGAAGAGCATTTGGGGGACAACTGCGGGAATGGCGTGGGGCGTTCGGGTGGGGGGCAGGAGGAGGATGGGGAGACCCGTTAGGAGGCTGTAGAAAAATGAGAGGCCTTGAGTGGCAGAGAGTACAAGTGGGGGCCTGACTCCACGGCCGTTTCTGGGGTACGACTGGCAGGATTTGACTGCCGGCTGGGCGCAAGCAGCCCCCTTAGTCAGGGCTCCTGGGCAGGCGCGGCGCTCGGTTGCCCTGGCGACGGCGGGTCGGGGGCGGAGTTGACGGGGAGTCAGCCCCCGCCGGGCGCCGGCCCAGCACCCCTCCCCCTCCCCACGCCTCGCCGAGGCGCCCAACGGCCGCCCGCGCGGCCCGCGTGGAGGGGGCGGCCTGAGCCCGGGCGCCGCGAGGAGCGGGCGCCGGGGGAGCGGGGCAGCGTTCCGCGCCGCCGCCGAGGAGGAGTCGCCGCGCCGCCGCCCGGTCGACGCAGGTGCGGCCGCCGCGCCTGCCGGCGCCCCCGCGGGCATGCGGCCGGTCTCTTAGGATGAGGCGTTGGTCGCAGGTACAGGGGCGGGGAGCGGCCCCGGCAGGGTGAGGGGTGGGTTGTTCTCCCGAGGACCCGGAGCAGCGCGTCTTCATTTCTGGGACCTTCCAGGCCTCTGTGTTGGCTTTGCACATGGTAGATGCCCCGTAAATTGTTTCTTTACCGAGATGGACTGCTGTTGTTTTCGGGGATCGCAAGACCTCCGGGGACGGTGGCTGTAACTCTGGGACGACAGGGCCCTGTGCAAAGTATTCGATTTGGGGGAAATAACCGCAGAATGCCCTGTCCCAACATTACTGCTAACTCCTGTTCCTGCCCCGCTTCCGGAGGGCAGGGAGAAGGGATGGGAATGACATGGAAGTAAAGAGGACTGTCCAACCTTGCACAGTCATCAGCCTCTCATCCAAAATGAGATTGTATTAAATCCTGTGCAAGGGCCCGTTCAGCTGGAGCCCTCCCTGTAAGCGACATTAGGAGTCTGGCTCTGCCGCATTAGCAGCATCAATCAGAAACAATGAGTTTTCAATGAAGTTCATCCTTTTCCACAAAACTCTGCTCCAAGTCCCCACTTGGGCTGTTCCAGGTTTTGTTCGTTCATCTTGGTGTACCTTAAGGTCAGGGTAAAGTAGAAGAGAAGTGAAGTCGGCTATTTCTCAAGGTTTTTTGACTAGCAACCATTTCTTCCTCTCTCAGGAAAGGGCGGTTCAGGGCCTTCCACTTATCCGAGAGCCCAACTAGTCAGGACTGTTTCTGTGTGTGTCAAGTCATGGGGTGGGGGTGGGGGAGTGATGGGGCGGCCTGGTCCTCTCACCTCGGTACCACACTTACTGTTTTTAATCTTGTACAGTTATCTGCTTGTTTGTGTTGTGGGTAAAATGGTTTTTATGCTGTAGGGATATTATTTACCCCCAAAATAAATTGAGGGCAGAAATTGACAATTTATTTGATATATGCAAAGCCCTTACTATTGTGTTTTACAAAGAGGACTCAGTGTTGTCTAATTAATGTTAGGGTCATTCACTTTAAAACTCCACAATTGATTAAATAGGGCCTCTTGTGAACCATCTTCCCAAACTAGATGGCCCCAAATTATATGGTGTAGTAGGCTGAATAAGGGCCACCCAAAAATATCAAGTCCTAGTCCCTGGAACCTGTTCATGTTCTAAGGAAAAAGGGTCTTTGCATAGATCTTGAAATGGGGAGATTATCCTGGATTATCTGGGTGGGCTCTAAAAGCAAACACAGGTGTCTTTATAAGAGAGGGGCAGAGGAAGATTTGGTACAGACAGAAGAGGAGAAGGCAGTAGGACCACAGAGGCACAGGTTGGAGTGATGAGACCACTAGTCAAGTAATGCCAGCAGCCAGCAGAAGCTGGAAGAGGCAAAGAATGGATTCTTTCCTAGAGCCTCTGGAGGGGGTGCAGCCCTGCCAACACCTTGATATCAGCCCTGTGAGACTGAGTTTGACTTCTGGCCTCCAAAACTATGAGAGAATAAATGGCTGTTATTTTAAGCCACCAAGTTTGTGGTAATTTGTTATGGCAACTACAGGAAACTAGCACCTATGGTCATGCTTATAAATCACATAGAATCAGTCCTGCGTTGATGAGTGTGTTAAAGCTCTCCAGCTAGGGCAGAGACAGGTATAGTACTGGAGACCATTAAATATTTCCCTGAACTCTGTAAATCCTAAGGAGAAGATTTGAACAAGGAATTTGGTAAAAAGAGAAAATAAATTACTTGCCTAGGAAAGAGGTAGTCTAGCACTTAAAGCAATTTTTAAAACTTTCATCTATATTCCTATTAATATATCATGTATTTGCTCTGGTTAAGAGAATAAAGGTACAAAGTGACTGAGGCTTGGTCCTTAGCTAAGATGTTACTGGATATCCATCATGTGTATATCAAATAAGAGTTGCAGACACCTGGGGATTGAGTTCCAGGCCTGGGGCAAGAGGCAGTGCAGAAGTGCCTCCATGTGAGGGGATGTTAAAATCTAGCTAAAAGCAACCTCGAGGCATCTTGAAACATAGGCACTTTGGAATTTTCAGGATGCAGGAAAAAAAACAGTGTTCAGGTTTAATTGATTGACTTTTGGGACCCAGGCAGCTAACTTGCACCCCCACTTTTACCCCACAAAACATCGTGAAAATATTCATAAAAGAGTAGCCAATCCATTTTCTTTTTGATAGATCTTTTTTTGGGGGAGCAGGAAATTGGCTGTCAGCTAACATCTATTGCCAATCTTTCTCTTTTTTTTTCTTTTTTCTCCCCAAAGCCCCCAGTACATAGTTGTGTATCCTAGTTGTAGGTCCTTCTAGTTCCATGTGGGACACTGCCTCAGCATGGCTTGATGAGTGGTGAGTAGGTCCACGCCCAAGATCCGAACCTGTGAGCTCCGGGCCGCCAAAGCTGAACGTGTGAACTTAACTGCTGCACCACCGGGCCGGCTCTCACTTTTGTTTTGAACTGCTTTTTTGAGGTGTAATTTACTTACCATAAAATTCACCAATTTTAAGTGTAAAATCCAATGGTTTTTAGTAAATTTACAGAATTGTGCAATCATCACCACAATTCAGTTTAAGAACATTTCATCACTCAAAAAAGATCCCTCCAACCCATTTGCAGTCAATCCCCAATTCCCAACACCAGCACCCATCCATTTTTGGTCACTGGTCTACTTTAGAGTTAGGTTTTAGTCTCTCTGCTGGGCTACTCCAGTGGCCTCATAACTGGCCTCTGCTTCTACTCAGTGTGTTTTCTACCTAGCTGCTGGAGGATTATATGCCCCTAATTAAAATCCTTCAATGGCTTTCCATTGCAATTTGAATAAACCCCAAAGTCCTTAGTATGGCCTTTTCAAGGCCCCATGAGTTCCACGCCCCTGCCCACCTCACCAACAACTTCTCAGGTTCATTTAGGAAAGGAACTAATAATAAGCACAGCATTCCTTTGGGCACAGTACACAGTTGGCTGTCCATAAGTAGGCCTTTCATCATCCCTTGACTACATGCAGCTTCACTAGCCTTCTTCCTCACCAGTCAGTGAACACTGAGCCCTTCTCATCTCAGTCCTCTGCGGGACTGACTCCTTTTTGTCATTCAGCTCAAATATCACCTCCTCAGAAGGTCCTTCCCTGACCTACCCTAAGTAGCCTCAACTCCGTCTCTCCATATACTACTACCCTGTGTTATTCTCATCATTGCACTTAACCACTCCCTAAAATTATGCTTTTGATTTGTTTCTTTAGTGTCTCTCTTTCTTCATTAGAATATGAGATCCACGAGGGTAGAAACTCTAGTATTTATAGAAGTACTATTCATAGCAGCAATACATTTTAAACTATCAAGATGCCAACAACAGGAATTAATAATTATCGAATGCTTACTATGTGCCAGGCCCTGTGTTAAGTGCTTTATATGCATGAATGATTTAATTGAAGCTTACTACTTTTAATGTGAGAAGAGTAAGGGGAGCATGTTCTCCAAATTCAGTCTCCTACATTAAATTATTTTTTTCAGAGGCGTTGGGCAGTTTTCTTTCTCATTATTAGAACATTGATTTTAAAGACTGCCTCAGTGTACATTGCCACCGGTAATATAGTATTTTTTTTTGGTGAGGAAGATCAGCTCTGAGCTAACATGCATTGCCAGTTCTCCTCTTTTTGCTGAGGAAGACTGGCCCTGGGCTAACATCTGTGCCCATCTTCCTCCACTTTATATGGGACGCCTCCACAGCATGGCCTGACAAGCGGTGCGTTGGTGCACGCCCAGGATCCGAACCCGGGCCGCCAGCAGCAGAGCATGCACACTTAACCATTTTGCCACAGGGCCAGCCCCCCCCACCCCGTAATATAGTCTTTTTTTTTTTTTGTGAGGGAGATCAGTCCTGACCTAACATCCGTGCCAATCCTCCTCTTTTTGCTGAGGAAGACCAGCTCTGAGCTAACATCCGTGACCATCTTCCTCTGCTTTATGTGGGACGCCCCCACAGCATGGCCTGACAAGTGGTGCCTGAGTGCGCACTCGGGATTTGAACCCTGGGCCACCAGCAGCAGAGCGCATGCACTTAACTGCTATGCCATGGGGCCGGCCCCCGGTAATATAGTCTTGAACCTCTTTCTCCACATCCCTAAACACTGAGCTGGAGAGGTTTTTGCTAGGAAGGAAAAGAGGAACAAAAAGAAGAGTATAAATAAAAGCAGAGCCCTAAAAGAGCAGGGCATGCTCAGGACACAGCAAGTAGACTTCGATTGGAGCACAGTATGTGTCAGGGGCGTGAAGATGAAGGAGATGAAGCTGGGAGGGTGATCAGTCAGATCATAAAGGGTCTTGAGTACCAGTCTCAGTTCAAACCTTAGTCTTTGAGCAAGATATGGCAAAATGGCTCTGGTTTTAAAGGAAACTCTTAAAGATTATAAGAAACCGAAGCTAGAAGATCATTTTGAGGTATTTTGTAGTAGGTCTGGCAAGAGTTGATTAAGCATGACAGAATAGTGAGGCTAAAATTAAATTGTATATTCAAGGATTGCTTCCTTATGACTTATGACTACACTTAAGTCTTCTTCACCGAGTTAAAAGATATTACAGAGATAGACTCAACAGAATGTGGTGACTAAGTGGATGTGGAGTTTGAATAGATGAAGCCAATGAAATGTCTAGCTTGGGAAGTTGAGTTTATGGTGTCATTATCTGAGAACACCCTAGAAAGCAGATTAGGTGGAAATGTGAAGAGACCAGATTCAGGATAAGATGAATTTAAGATGACTGTAAACATATATGCAGAGGTGATAAAGGAACAGATACTCATAGAGCCAACTTTTTTTTTAAAGGGAATTTATTTGTCTGGCTCCTTCCTGCCTTGTTCTTTTTTTTTGGTGAGGGAGATATGCCCTGAGCTAACATCTGTTGCCAATCTTTTTGCTTGAGGAAGATTGTCCCTGAGCTAACATCTGTGCCAATCTTCCTCTACTTTGTACGTGGGATGAGCAGTCTGTCAGTCCGTGCCCAGGATCCCAACCTGTGAACTCTGGGCCCCTGAAGCAGAGTGTGCAAACTTAACCACTATGCCACTGGGCTGGCTCTTAGAGCCAAAGTTTTTTTAACAAAATAGCGTGCAACTAGCTGGAAGCAGTGGAATTGTTCCCATCTGGCTTTGCTGTTGACTGAAATCACCTATGCGAAGTCATCATATATTTTTTTTTTTTTGAGGAAGTTTGGCCCTGAGCTAACATCTGTTGCCAATCTTCTTTTTCTTTTTTCTCCCCGAAGCCCCCAGGACATAGTAGTAGATCCTAGTTGTAGGTCCTTCTAGTTCTTCTGTGTGAGACGCCACCTCAAAATGGCTTGATGAGCTGTGAGTAGGTCCACACCCAGGATCCAAAGCAGCACACCCCAGGCTGCTGAAGTGGAACATGCGAACTTAACCAATGAGCCACTTGGCTTATCATATTTTTGGTCTTTTTTGGCTGAATATTTTCCATAGGAAATCATAGAATGTCTAAGTTGGAGAATATTTTAGAAATTTTCTAGTCCAACACTGTGCCCAAGAGAGAATAGGCAGTGACAGTTGTAACCCAACAAATGCTCATCCACCCTCAGTGTGAACACCTCACGAGGAAGTCCACCGTGTATACATTCTAGGTGCTCTAGATTTTAGAAAGTCCACCTCCACCCTGAACTAGAACCTCCCTTTACTTCTGCTCATTAGTCCTAATTGTGCACATAGAATAATGTCATTCATTTTTCCAAAGTGACAACTGCTCACTTAGATTCCACTGAGATATTCCGAAACTCCTAGTTGTTTATCATCTCAGTTCCACTGCTTAAAATTGATAGATCTATTTCTGACTCACAGAATTTCCTCTACCCAGTAATTTTTCTTTTTTTTTTTTTAAAGATTTTATTTATTTTATTTTTTCCCCCCAAAGCCCCAGTAGATAGTTGTATGTCATAGCTGCACATCCTTCTAGTTGCTGTATGTGGGACTCGGCCTCAGGATGGACGGAGAAGTGGTGCCTCGATGCGCACCCGGGATCCGAACCCGGGCCACCAGCATTGCAGCGCGCGCACTTAACCACCAAGCCACAGGGCCGGCCCAACCCAGTAATTTTTCTAATGAAGCACAAGAGCTGTTGCCTGGTCAAAGCATCCCTAAGCAGTGAAAAGCAGTTTAAAGGGTCAGAAGACATTCAGCTGGTCTAAGTCAGTTTGGACTGCACCTAGAGAAAGGCCAAGCCTGGGAATGTAGATACGGGGGGCATGTGCCGGTAGGTGTACTTGCTGTGTATCTCCGTAATGCCAATAAGACCTGTAGCAACAAAATTAGCATTGGAGTAACAGGCCGCATATAATTGAACAAGTTCTGTTGTGCAAACATAGCCTAGATAATTGCCATAGGCTGTTAATTAAAAATATACTTTCCTATACAAGATAAGCCCAAAGGAAAAAGAATTTAAAGGTTTTTGTTGTTGTTTGTGTGTGTGTTTGGTATTGTGAAGATCTTAAGTGATGAAAATGAACTTGTGAATTGAAATTTTTGAAAATAATACATGTTAGATAATAGAGTATTATATATTAATGAGCAGATTTTAAAATATTTTATTTTTTTCAGGTGTTAATAGGATAAGTGAAAAGAATATCCAGATACTAAGGTATCTTTTGTTTTACTTTGGGTTATATTTAAAAATTGTGAACGTACACAACTGATATACTATTTATTATATCTATATCTGTATCTAATGTATTTTAGAACTCGAAGGCTCGAACTTGATGAATGCCTAGGCTGGAATATCTAAGATAGTAAAGCTACAAGGGCTTTATCTCTGTAGTTTTCAAACTCTACCCAGTGGAGCCTTCTGCATTCTATAAAGGTGTCTCTGGGGCAGAGAGGAGGGTGTGTAGCTGGGGCTCTGAAGATTTAAAGAAAGGCTTCCACCGCTTAAAAAAGGATTGGAAAACCCAACTGTAATCTCATTTAGTAATGGTGGAAATTGAGGCTCAGAAATATGAAAAGATTCGCCCATGTTCTCACAGGTTACCAGTGACAGAATTAAGTTTCCTGATTCTAAGTTCTGTGCTTCTTCCCTACTGCCTCCCTACAAGACAGTATTCTGTACTGGTGAAGTATGACCTTAAATGGCTTAATTTTGTATTACATTATAATAGTCCCTGTGTTTACTTAATGCAATTTAAACCCACTTTCTTTCCTGTTAGCGGACTATATGAAACTTATATCTTCTTTCTAGATAAATAGAAATATACAGCCATTATGGGGAAGTGAGGTAGTATACACTGCTTAAATATAAAGACGGTATTGTAATTCATGTTTTACTATCCTACTATGTAGCACGATATACATGTAGATTGAGGCAGGTACTGTATAATAAGTTAACATGAGTTATCTCAATTAACTCTTATTCTTTTGAGGTATATACTCTTTATCTGCATCTTTTAGTCTTATATAGGTTAAATATTGCTCTCAAGGTCACATAGCTAGTAGATCACATAGCTAAGATTTGAACCCTAACAGTCAATGACAACATCTAGAGAGAAAGAATGTGATTGAGAAAGCAGACGCTAAGAGTGGTGTGAGGTTAATAAGCAGTTAATTGTAGCTCAGGCAGTAAGGTGCTGTTGAGCATTAACTGTTCTCATGACATTTCTGAGACTGTACCAGCCCAGACATTTTGTATTTGGATCAATCTTGGGGTACCTTAGAATTTCAAAGGAAAACATACCTGCAGATTGGTTCTAGGAGAGTATGGACGAGTTTTATAAAATCCCCAGTCTCGGGCTTCTGTGAAAGGTAGGATGGTTTACATCCTAGGGGCTTTAGTCATTAGTTGATGAATTGGGAATCTAAATATAACATACATTATATGTAATCTGTACTCAACCAAAATAAAGCATGTGATCTTTTTTTTTTTGCTGAAGAAGAATCACCCTGAGCTAATATCCATTGCCAATCTTCCTTTTTTTTTCCTTTTTATGTGAGCCGCCGCCACAGCATGGCTGCTAACAGACAAGTGGTGTAGGTCCACACTCAGGAACCAAACCCGAGCTGCCAAAGCAGAGCACACTGAACTTAACCACTAGGCTGCTGGGGCTGCCCTTTTTTTTTTTTTTCTGAGGAAGATTTGCCCTGAGCTAACATTCACTGTCAGTCTTCCTTTTTGTTTGTGAGCTGCCACCACAGCATGGCCACTGACAGACGAGTGGTGTAGGTCTGCACCCAGGAACTGGGCCCAGGCCGCCAAAGTGGAGCATGCTGAACTTAACCACTAGACCACTGGGGCTGGCCCGCGTATGATCTTAATTCGAATCAAACTCATTTTCCACTTTATCCTCAAGTGTACATTGTCGTACTTTTTTCTTGTACTTTAAAAAAAATCCTTACTGCTAAACTTCCTTTTTGTCCTCATTCCCTTTTCTTTCTTTTGAAAAATTGCATTAAAAAAAATTTTACTCAGGGGCTGACCCGGTTGCGCAAGCGGTTAAGTTCCCACACTCCGCTGCGGCAGCCTGGGGTCCGCCGGTTCGGATCCCGGGCGCACACCGACGCACCGCTTGGCAAGCCATGCTGTGGCGGCGCCCCATATAATGTGGAGGAAGATGGGCATGGATGTTAGCCCACGGCCAGTCTTCCTCAGCAAAAAGAGGAGGATTGGCAGATGTTAGCTCAGGGCCAATCTTCCTCACACACACAAAAAAATTTTATTCAATTTATTTAAACTAAAAAACAAAACAGTTCACCTATTTCTCCAGCTTCCCGTCCCTGGCCTCTTGTAACTACCAATCTGTTCTCTGTATCTATAAGCTTGGGTTGTTGTTTTGTTTTGTTTTTAGATTCCACATATAAGAGAGATCATATGGTATTTGTCTTTCTCTGTCTGACTTATTGAGTCAGACCATTTTGAGGAGGAATCAAACAATGCAAATTAGAAATAGGACATTGCATTTCAAAAGAACATTTCCTTGCAGATGTTATAGCTGAATGTACAGTCCACTCTTACCTTTCCTCAGAATGGCAAGGCAGCAGATGAGGAATAGAGAGAAGGAAGCAGAAAATACATGGGAGTGAAAAAGAGACAAATCACAATGGGAGACCTATTATCAGGGTCAATTATTATTCAACTCAATTACTTGATTTACTTTAGAAAATAGCCTTTAAAAATTATCCTTTTATGTTTTCTGTATGTTCTCTTTGGGATTTTGTATTAGTCAATATGCTGATGCAGAGAATAGATTCCACCCTAGACAATTTGAGTAAAACGATTTATTAAAGCATGTCAGATGGCTTACAGAGTTATTAAGATGGTTGAATAAAAATCTGTAGGATGAGATTCCAGAAACTATTCTCAAGTCTATACTGCAGGACCAGGCTGCCCAAGGAGCTGCCTATAAAGATAGGACTGCCTCAGTCTGAGCTGCTAAATTCGCTACAGTTACTGGTTCCTGAACTGCATCACTGTGCTCCAATCAGGAAACCTTGTGTGCAAAATCAGGAAGCTACCGCTGTAGTTTCAGGGTCCCACATCATGCCATCTTTTCTACTTATCAAGACACCATTTCTGCTAAATCAGCAAGCCTCAGAGACCGAGTTTGGCCCCGGAACCATGCCACATTTGCTATAATCCAAAAAAACAGAAAAGTAAAATAGAGCATAGATTCTAAATAACTTACTATGGAGACAGTCACATTCTATCACAGTCACAAGAGGGGTCCACCTTCAGTAGCCTTAAGGAAAGAAAGCAAGGTGAGGACTGTTCACATTAGGGGAAGTATAGGTGCACAGCCTTCATGGCCTTTTGGAATCCAAGGAGAAGGGATAAAAACCCAGGAGATACTTTTAAGTCCTTTAGCTGAACTGTATAACAAAAACTAAAGCCTATAAACTATTTTCCTCTAAAAGTCCTTTTTTGTGGTCTCTGGTTTCTAAGGCCTTTTCTGCAACCCTCCAATCAACCAACGAGAGTAGAATCTTCACCTAGCTATTTCTTGTCAGAAATTGAAGGCTCCTTTTAGTGTAAACCTGTTCCTAACTTTAAATTAGGCAGAATTGTTCATCATAAATCTTGGGCATGCCGTAAGAGGCCAGGATCTCATCTTTGTACTTTACGCAGAGATTTAAATCAGACCCATAAGTTCATGTTATGATTTCCAAATCAACAAAGTGCAGTGTTTTAACAATTCTAAGACTTATTGAGGCAAAAAAACCTTCCTTTTTCCAGAAATCCTTAATAATTGAATAAGCTTTATGCCTGAAAATAGGAATAATGTTTCAATTTTTATAGAGTCATGAAAGTAGATAAACATTGAATGATTTGACCAAATTGAGGATGCAGTCAATCTAAAATAGTGAAAATCTGAATTACAAATATTTTTTAAAGACAGATTTCATTACTCTAAGGTAAAATAACTAGCAGCATTGGCAAATAGAAGTACTAAGCATCTTTTTTACAAATAAATGATTGTTTTAAAATTCTTATTTAAGTAAATAAACCTATGCTGTCTTCTTTAAACTATTAATTTTCTAAGAAAAAAATTTCCCTCTGAAGGACTGCCGCTCTTCAGTGGCCTACTACCAATCAGTGGACATTCAATTATTGAGTTTATTACATTCATCATCTTATGCCAGAGTAAACAAACGTGGTTTCTATATCACAATGTTCTAAAGTCAAACCTTCTCCTTTCTTCTTTTCCCTCTTCTCCAACTTCTAGTTCCAGTTCTGCTTACCTTGCTCGTAGGTTCTGTTTCCTGCTTGATACCAAGTTTTTGTGGATTAGTGTATGATTTCCCAACACTAGCTATGATTCTGTCCTGCTCATTCCTTCATGCTTTCGATCTATCTGTAATTTGTGATGGTAACATTACTCAGTAATTTGAATTTTCTTAGGGTCTTTCCTTTTCCTGAAGAATCTCCATATGCATCATTTCAGTGTGTGAGTTAAATTATACAGCAAACATTCGTGATAAAACTTGTTTAAATGAGGGTATTTTTTTCTTTTCCAAATAGCAGTCTCTTCTGTTTAGAACACTTAAATTGCCTAGCAATCTTGACTAACATTCTATTTGTTATAATTCTTTATGGAACGTCTTCCTATCTACTACTTATTTCCTAAAAATGATAGCAGGAAACATATTAAGGTAGAATTTATCTAGTTATAGTTTTGACAGGTGGTACCTCAGTAATCAAAAGGGAGAAACTGTGAGTGACAATAAAAATTCTCTTTAGATCACAGGTTTTTTAAAAAAATTTTTAACACTATGCTTACAATCATGAATTATTATAAAAAGGTAAGCAGTATTTATCTGTGATCTCTTTCCATCACTTTGATGATCCTTGCCTGTATCTGTTGTGTTTTTTTTAAAGAATTAGAATTCTGATTCATTAATTTGATCTATTGTTTTTCTGTTTTCTGCCTCGTTAATTTCTGCTTTTATCTTTATTATTTCCTACCATGTGCTTTCTTTTGTTTTACTTTTTTCCCCCTACCTTTTTATGTTAAAATTTTAATTCACTTATTTTCATTCTTTCATTTTTTATTGAAATAAGTGTTTAAGGCTAGGAATTTTCCTCTTTTCATTGCTTTACTGTATCTCAGATTCTGATGTGTAGTGTTTTCATTATCATTATTTTTCAGAAATTCTTTAATTTCTGTTTATATTTCCCTTATCACACAAGAGTTATTTAATAGAAGGCATTTTAATTTCCAGGTGGAAAGGCCTTTTTGTTTTCGGGTTTCACTTTAAGTTTCTAGTTTTATTACATTGTGACCAGAGGATGTTGTTTGTAACATTTCTGCTTTATCAAACCTACTGATCTTTTATCTGTGCCCTAGAATATGATTGGCTTTTGTGAATGTTCCATTTGCACTTGAGGGGAAGGTATATTCTCTAGTATTAAAGTGTGGTGTTCAATAGATATCCAAAAAGTCTACCTTAGTGATTATTTCATCTAAATCTTTTATATCCTTACTTTTTTTTTGTCCACTTGACCTATCTCATACTGAGAGACTTGTTAAAGTCTCTTCTTATTACTGTGTTTCTAGTTCGTGTTGCATTTCCTATAATTTATGTTGTATCTAAGTGGTTGCTGTGTTATATGGTGTATAGAGTCAGACGTAGTATATCTTTATCGTGGAATGTGGCTTTTCACTTTAAGTGCCCTTTGTCTTATTTAATACTCTTTGGCTTGAAGACTTCTTGGTCTGATATCAGGATTTTAACCTGTGCTTTCTTACTGTTTTCATTTGCCTGGCAAATCTTTGCCCATCACTTTATTTGTAGTCCTTATTTTTTTGTGTGTGTGTGAGGAAGATTAGCCCTGAGCTAATATCCATTGCCAATCCTCTTTTTGCTGAGAAACACTGGCCCTGGGCTAACATCCATGCCCATCTTCCTCTACTTTATATGGGATGCCGCCACAGCATGGCTTGATAAGTGGTGCGTAGGTCCACACCTGGGATCCAAACCCATGAACCCCCAGGCCACCGAAGCAGAGCGCACGAACTTAACCACTACTGGGCCGGCCCCTATTTGTAGTCTTTTTGAGTCAGTGCTGTTTAAGTGTCCCCTTGTATACAGCATACAGTTGAATTTTTTAAAGAGCCAATTTGAAAATCCTTTTCTTTGAATAGGCAAGTTAAATCCCTTCATGTTTATTGACATTACTATTATGTTTGGTCTAAACTCTTTCGTATTATTACATTATTGTCTTGTGTTATAATTACTGTATGTATGATATTGTATTTACTGTGTTTATTTGGTGTTTCTTCTTTACTTTTTCTTTTTAAAATTCTTTTGCCACTTGAGAAAGTTTGTATTTTTGTTCTGGTGGTTACCTTTGCATTAATAGTTTTTATAGTGCACCTATAAACCCCTTTTTTTCTTACTTAACCTTTTGGTTTTTTTCTGCTTTAAATGGTATCCTTTGACAACCAATGACCATCATCTACTTTCCCCTTTTTCCTCTCTTCTCTTCCCATTTTTAGTTACATCTGTTCTTTGTCACACATATAATAAATATTTATATATTATTCTTTAATGCCATTACCCCACCTGTGTTTTAGTCTCAACTCTACAATTGAATATTTAGATCTTCACCATCAGTCCTTTTGCAAAGTTTACCAAGTCATCTTTTTTTTGTAATGTTCATCTTTACCTTTGTTTCCAAAAATGAAAAATTTAAAACCTACAGAAAAAAAGAAAGGATTTTCACCAGTTGTTAACACTTTGCCACATTTTGGGTGGATGAAGCTTCACCCCCTAGTAGATTCTTCAGAAGGGACCCATGTATACAGTGTTCTGGCACATTCAGAACTGTTTTTATATGGCTTTGAATCTTTTGAAGGAGATCTTGGCTGGATATACAATCCTTGGTTTGTACTTTCTTTCCTTATATTTCTTGAAGACACTCCTCTACTGTTGCTTTGCTTCATATGTTGTTTTTGAATAATCTGATGCCATTCTAATCGCTTGCCTTTGTAAATTATTTCATCTTTTTTACCTAAGGCCCTGAGGATTTTTTCATAATATTTAAAGTCTTAATATTGGTTTATTAGGATATGTTTCAGAGTTGATCATTCTTGGTCAATTTTCCCTGGTATGAAAAATGTGTAGATTCAGGTCTTTTTTTATTTGTAGGAAACTGTCTTGGATTATAGTTTTAAATAATAGTTCTGTTTCATTGTTTTGATTTTTTTCTTCAGGGACGCCAGTTATGTTCAACCTCCTTTGCCTGTCTTCCATTTCATTCACTTCCTCTCCAACCCTTTATCTTTACCTGTTTTTATTCTCTTGGTTGTTGTCCTGATTTTCTTCAGTGCCTTTATTAAGTTTTCATTACAATCTCTCCTCCCTTGTGTACTTTGTAATTTGCTCTTCATTTCTGATATAATTTTGTCTTTTTCTTCTCTTTCTTTCCTGACTTCAGTCAACTCTCGTTTCATTTCTTCCTGTTTGTTTGCTTGTTTTATTTGTTTCTTGTCCGCTTCCGTCCTTTGGTTTTACATTTCTGATTCAAGGGTGATTTTTCATATCCCCAGATGCTCACTGGAGATTATTTATTTCAGTTTGCAGTGTTGTGTTACAGTTTCCTTGACTTCATGTTTGTCTGTGGGGTGGGCGAGGGGGGTACTTTTCGTCAGCAGAAAAGATTTTTTTCACCGTTTCCACATTTTATAGTAGTTTTCTATGGATGTGGTCTGCTTTTACCTATTCCTGTTTATTTGGTGGGCAAGATTCCTAGTTTGAGAGTGCCCTCTTCCAGGGAGTTTCTGTTATGGATGGTGGTGGTGTTGCAGTGGGAGGGGGAGGAGGAGGGTTGGCATATGTTGCCTCTTTTTGTTTCTGCTGGTCCTAGAATTTTCCCCTCTCTTTTCCTCCTTTCCCTTTACTGCCATGTATCCAGGGGAGACCACCTCTTCTCTCATGTATCTGACTCTCCTCCAGAAACACTGCTTCTCCTAGGCTGCTACTTCTGGTCCCCGCACACTTTCAAGCCCTTACTGCATAGCCAGGGCTATGGACTGTCAAGTTCCGACCTGTGCTTAGTGTCCTGGCATTTGTTGTTCACTTTCTGGGGGTGAGTTTGTGTGTACTTCCTCTCAGCCCTCTGCTCTCCTCTGCTCCTTTTCAGACTCTTCTCTCCCATTCTCCATACACACTGGCCTGCAATGCTGGCAGGTAGACTGTGGCAGCTCTTTTCGAAAAAAATTTTCTCCCTGCTTACAAATAATTTGAAGGTTGCACTCTTTTCTGTCTTCTAGTGATGCTGAAGGTGTGGAGCCCATGTGGTTTTATTTATTTGTTATCCTTGTTGATTTTACGGTTGTTTTCAGAGGATGAGGGGGACGTTTGGAATTAGGCCACCACCATTGTTCTCCAAACCCAGAAGTCCCTTCTTGGCCTAATCTAAAATTATGAGCACTTTTTGATATCAAAGAATTTTTTCAACTTTTGTATATGATTTCCAAATTACTGATTTGTGATTTTTTTACTAATTCGTGACTTTTTACTAAGGAGATATTTTCTTCCGTTATTTGACAATGTAACTTTATGAGAGACTTAAGAAGAGAAAAACCTGTGCCCCAAATCAGAGTACCAATTATCATAATAATTAGAGTATTAGTTTTTGATTTTCAAGGTGTCTTTAATAAGCCACGTGGCCATTAAAATCAATAATTTTTACTTATTAATCACTTAATTCTATGTAATAAAATATTTCTGTATAAATATTTTCTTGGTGAAAAATTATTTACTGAATTTCAGATATGAACAAAGTCAGTTCCTCTTCTATGAATTTTTTTCACATAATACCTTATTAATAAAGATTCAATCTCTGTCTTTTATAGATAAGAACTTAAAGAACCAAACAGGGAAGCATTCATATTGCAAGATCTCTAAGAACAGGTAGCAATATTTAATATGGAACAAAAGGCTTGTGAATCAAATAATGAAGATCTTTTATCAAGTAGTGGCATCACATCCAATGGAGGTATGTGTTCTCTATAAAACAAGATGGGAAAAAAATTAGAATTAAGCAGTCTCATAATATTCATTCAAGTTGCTGGGGTTTTTTTGTTTTTGTGAGGAAAACCAGCCCTGAGCTAACATCCGATGCCAATCCTCCTCTTTTTCCTGAGGAAGATTGGCCCTGCGCTAAGATCCATGCCCATCTTCCTCCATTTTATATGGGAGGCCACCACAGCATGGCTTGATAAGCGATGTGTCGGTGCGCGCCCAGGATCGAACCTGTAAAACCCCCGGCCACCAAAGCAGAGCGTGCACAGTTAACCGCTGTACCACTGGGCCGGCCCCCCAAGTTGCTGTTTTTAAAGATGTTTTGGTTTTAACCGTGCAGGGCACAGACCTTGGTCATGAGTGTTTACTATGTTGGTTATAGTTCTACTTTTTGAGGAAGCAATTGTTTAGTCTTTTAAAAATAGCATATCTATTTTTTAGTGTATGTTTACATTACTTTTTTGGTTTAAAAATTGTTTCCATGTTGAGGCACTTCACCACATTCCATGTCTCCCTAATGCCTTCTTTTCCTCGGTCCACTCTAAGCCAGAATTTGTATCATTTTGACTTCTTTTTCCTTACCCACCGCCACATCCAGTCAGGCACTAAGTCCTGCTCCTTCTATTCTCAGAAATGTCTCTTGAATCCATTTTTCCTTCTCTTTACCCATTCCTACTGTCCTATTTCAGGCCCCCATCACCTCTGACTGAAATTATTTCAATCAAGAGATAGCAGTCAGGAAAACAGACACAGGTAGAATAAGTAGGCAGAAGTTAATACGGGGAATTGGTAATACAGGTGTTGAAATAGCTGAGAAGCCGCACAGGGGATGGATGAGATGACCCAGAGATTAGCAACTGCAGGAAGCTGCTACCAGCCTTTGGGCTAGAAGGACCATGAGAAAGGGAACTGTTCTAAGGGCATAGAAGCAGGAGCTGGAACCACAGAGAGGGCTGCCTAGAGGGAGCTGAAGCCACCAGAACTGCCAAAAGCCCATCTGAGGTGAGAGGGAGCAATACCTTAGCATCTCACCTCCTCCTGCCTTCTGGTCTTTTCCCAGCACCTCCTGTTGTGAACCTACCAGGAAACAAGTTGGGAAGAGAGCCTGGGAAAAGTAGTTCTCTACAACACACAGCAGAATAGGGGAAGGACAGAGAATGGATTTCCTGGCAATCAGGCAAATGCACAGTCCTGACTGCGTTCCCTATCTTCTCTGTCATCTGAAAGTATGCATCCAGAGTTTATTCTCTATTACAGGTCTGTTGTTTTGCTGGTCTGCTTAAAAACCTTTGTTTTAGCAGCCTTATTTTGTAAAAGCTTCTGCTTCTGAGGATGCTCATGCCATCCAAAGATGCCATCGTCACCTCCACCCTACTATACCCATCTCCCCTGCCCACTTCCTCACCTCCTTGCTTATGCTGTATTCCTCATACTCATCACAGGCACTGGCACTTAGCTCACGGGTTGTCTTTCCCTCGTTAGGTACATGATCATCTGATAATATCCTTGTCCTCATGGGTGACCCACCTAAGATCTTAGACTCGCAGCTTCTTGACCTTTATAGTTCTTATCATTTTGACCTTTTCTCTAGCCACCCACTTCCCTATCCTGGGTCTTACTACTAAGAACTGTTGGACTTCTGAAATCCAGCCTCCTGTCTTCTAGCACTCTCACTCTCTTAATTCCTGCAACACCTATTTTTCTGCCTTGTGAGGGTAGTGCTTCTCAACTATCGGCCCATGTCAAAATCACTTTTTGAGATTTTAAACATTTAAATGGCTTAGATCCACACCTGGAGGTACTGATTCAATAGGTCTGGAACAGGGCTTGGGCACCACTGGTTTTATTTTGTTTTTTTTTTAAAGCTCCCCAGATGATCCAGATTTGCAACAAAGGTTGAGAACAACTGCTCTAGATTCTGCCATTTTCTCCTAAATTACCAATCTCTTCCTATCTTTATTTTCTTTTGTATCATTCATTATTCCAGCCAATCACTTGCCAATATCCTCAACTTCCTTTTTCTCTTATTTTTCTGTTGCATTTTTACTTGAAAACCCCAATCCTTATTAGGCTGACTGCCTTCTCCATTTTTGTACTGGGATGCTGGAAGCTTCTGCTAGAGAAAATACGCAAATGTGGATTTTTCACCAATTTGCCACTTCCAAGTTATAATCTCCCACCTTAGCTGGGTCCTTGATGCTGCTGAGGAATCTTTCTCATGATCTTAGCCAGTTGTCTCTCCAATTTCCCACAATGCTTATTTCAAAATTATACCATTCTCAAGTCCCTTACCCCACCACCTTCTTTCTTACTCTCTGATAACATCACTTCCTAATTTCCAGAGTAAATAAAGCCATTAGCCTGGTGCTCTCTTATCGTCTCATATCCTGCCCCTAAGACCCACCATTTTTCACAATCTATGCCTCTTTCCTTCATAGTTCAATGGAGGAGGCAGCTTCTTAATTTGCTACCCATGCTTTAATTCCCATCCCCACCATCACCACCTCAGCATCCTCAGAGATTTGGCTCCAGCATCTCTGCAGAATCTCTGGCCCCACTCACTCTGATATCTTCAGTCTCTTCCTCTCCATTTGCACTTATCCATCAATATAAACGTGCTAATCTCTCCCAGCCTAAAAACACTGATGAGTAAATAGGACAAACCAAAACAACAAAAAATAAAACCTTTTCTTCAATGCCTTCCTTATCTCTTCTTTTCTTCATAGCTGTGCCTTCCGGAAAACAAGTCTGTATTCACTTTCACGTCTTTACCATCCATTCACTCTGCAAGCTACTGCCTTATGACTTCTGAACCCAGTTATTCCAATGAAGTCCAGTGGCCACTATGACTAGGTTTCCCTTTTTTCGCTAAATCCAGTGAACTCTTTCCCCTCAACATTTTATTTTGAATTTTTCCATAATGGTAGAAAAATTGAAAACTAGTATATTGAATACCTTATTTACCCTTCAACTGGATACACTAATTGTCCACATTTTATCATATTTGCTTTATCTCTTTACCTACAATTTATGTTTCATTTTGCTGAAGTTGAAGGCATCGTGGTTCTTGCCTCAAAACCTGAACGTACATTTCAGAATAAGGATGATTTTCTGCATCACCACATTATCGTCTCTAAGAACATTATTATCAATGCAGTATCATCTAATTTGTATTAATATTTAAATTTCCCCAGTTGTCCCCAAAAAACTCTTAGTTAGCTTTTTTAAAAAATGTAATCAAAGATCATGAATTGTATTTGGTTGTTTGGTCTCTTTATTCTCTTTAAAAATATAACCATCCTCTCTCTCTCTCTTCTTTTTTTTTGTTTTTGTTTCTCATGGCATTTTCTTTGAGAGTTCAGACTAGTTGTTTTATAGAATGTCCTACATTCTAGATTTTTCTGATTGTTTCTCATGTTTAGATTCAGATTAAACTCATTTGGCAAGAGTTTTGCATAGGTGACGTTGTATGCTTTTACATCATACTTTAGGAAACACATAATGTCAGATGCCGCTAATTAAAAGTTATATTTTCCCCTTTATAATTAATAAGTAATCTGTGGGATGGCCTTTGAGACCTTGTGAATATCCTAGTACTAAATAACCTTTCATCCAAACCATCTCAATGGTTTTAGCATCAATTGAAGATCCTTCCCTGAATCAGTTATTGTATTGATGATTTTATTAGCTGACGTTCCTCAGGACAGAAAAGCTTTCCTTTTATTATTATTACTATAGATCCATAGATTGTTTTTTAATTCAAAGTGCTATAATGCATTGCTGTCACTATTGTTTTTGATGCTCAGTTGTATCAAATTTGGCCAGCCCCTTTAAGGCAACTTCTGTGTCTTTTTAAAACATGACCCTACTTCATTGCTTTCTGGTACCTCAATATGTTCCAGGCTCACACTGTACTTTGCAGGTTCCCCCAGACCTGGAATCAGCCATTTCGCTAAGGAGCCCTGGTTCCTTTTAGTAGGGAATAGTATTTAGAAACCAAGATTTCATGTGCGTATTGCTACTGAAGTGTCAGTGTGTCTAGGAGCATTCAGTGTCTAAAGCTTGGAAATAGACTTTTTTGAAATCATAAATTCACACTGATAACTCAAATTCAAATCCAGTACCATAGAGTTCTTCCCCATCATCCCTCATTCTATATCTGTATTTCCCCTACTGTGAAAACTCTAGTTTCCAAAAACTTCAGTATAATTATTCATTTTCTCTCTTCTACAGAACACACAAAATAATTTCAGAATTATAACAACACTACCATATTAACAACTTACCTACTAGGTAAAGTTCACTGAGGCCATACGGTCAGGGTACTGTGTTCCAAAGTTATTTGAAGGAAATATTTTCTCTGTGGGTTTATGTTATCAACTTACTGTGCTGTTAGGTTTGTTTCTGTTAGTATTCAATTTCATGTTATTTTTATTTCATTTTATTTTTTCGATATGTATGACATGTATATGGCTCAAAAGTAAAAACTTTATAAAAAGGTATATTCAGTAATCTTGCTGCCATCTCTACCCCTTCTATTCTGTTTCTACTCATTCCTATACCCTGATAGATAACTGTTTTCACAAGTTTCTGTCTTAGTCTTCCACTGTTTCTTTTTTGCAACATTAAGCAAATGCTATACATACACACATGTGTACATACACACATACACTCTTATTTCTCCTTGCTTACAAAGAGGAGGGAAATTGATCTCCGCCGTAAAAGAGAGGAGTATCAAAGAATTTGTGGACATATTTTAAAACCACTACATTGCCCTCTGGTCACAAATTATTTACATTTCTCTTACACGCAAAATATATTCACTGTCTCCCAAGAAGGCCTCTAACAGTCTGATCCCATTACAGCATCTGCTCGAAGGCCAGAATCTCTTTATCTAAATTAGATTCAGATTGGATGAAACTCCTCAATTGTAATACCTTAAATACAGCTCCTTGAGTAGGGTTCCTCTTAATCTGAAGACCTGTGACACCCAGCATACAATGGTGGCAGGCATAGGATAACCACTGTCAACACTACCATTCAGAAAGGGGAAAACAGGAAGCACATGGGTCCATTGCAATTCTGAAATCCAGCTGGGCACAGGTTGACCATTCCTTGATTAGAACTCAGGTCTGGGAATAATTCTCCATGGGTCTTGGCTATATCCTCTGGACTCTTGGGTCTGACTATGAGTCCTCCTTCGTTTTGTGTGAAAGGTAGCATATGTTTTCAGCTGAGTGGTTTTCTCAGCCTGCTTATAGAAAGGCTTTTTTTCGTCTCACACTATCTCTGTCCCTCAGTCCAAACCAGCAGTGCTTCTTGACTACAATTCTCTAAAATCTTTGTGGGTCTTCTGTGAATCTTACTGTGTTTCACTTCCTTTGTCTTCCTTTAAATATTAGTATTTCCTCAGAGTACTCTTCTTAATCCCATTCTCTTTTCACTCTACACTGCCCCTGGATGATCCCATTGACTCCAAGGATTTACTAAAATTCATATGCTGATGATTCCCAAATCCTGCTCTCTGAAGCAAAACACGCTCTTGAACTTCAAGTCCATGTACAGTGTTTGCAAATGAAACGTCATTACTTGGATGTTGCTGAAGCTCAAAACCCAAGAGAAATCTTTGACACCTCCCTCTCTCCCACTTACCACATGTATTTCTCAAATCCATACCCTTGCATCTGTCACCATTGCCTCTGTTCTATTTTTATTTTTATTTTTTTAAAGATTTTATTTATTTTATTTTTTCCCCCCAAAGCCCCAGTGGATAGTTGTATGTCGTAGCTGCACATCCTTCTAGTTGCTGTATGCGGGACTCGGCCTCAGGATGAACGGAGAAGTGGTGCCTCGATGCGCACCCGGGATCCGAACCCGGGCCACCAGCATCGCAGCGCGCGCACTTAACCACCAAGCCACAGGGCCGGCCCATTGCCTCTGTTCTAGAGCAGACCCTTGCCACTTCTTGCCTGCATTATTGAAAGCTTTCTCCTATTTGGATTCTCTGCCTTCAGTTTTTTCCTCCATCCAATGCATTCTCCACACTGATGCCGGAGAGCCTCTTCAAACCACAGACCTAGTTATATTACCCCCTACTTTCCACTCCATTAATGATTCCCCAGAGCTTTCAAGATGAAATCTAAACTCCTTGGCATGACCACAAGACCCTTCATGATCTGACGTATATTTTCATTCTCGTATCTGGTGATTACTTTCTTTTCAGCTGGAATATGCCATGCTTTCTCAAGCCTCTTCACCAATAATTATGGTGCTCCCACTGCCTGGAATGCCTTTCCTCTTCTGTCCTCCATACTAGTTAATTCTTGCTCATCGATACTTCAGGGTTCATTCAGCTCAAGTGTCACTTGAACATTATCAAATAAAACTCCCTCCTCATCCCTAAGCCACCTTTTTACCTTGTGCTCACCTCTCTCAGAGCTCTTACCAATCTTTCTCTTGTTTGTTTTCCCCATGAGACCTTGGGCTCCTCGGAGTTCAATAAGGAATCACCTAGAATAATGTTTGCCACAAAATTATTTAATAAGTTAATTAATTGATCAATTCCTTAATATTTAGGTTCTTCAAGTCCGTTTTTTATGTCGTCTATTCGTGGTACAATAATTGAAAACACATCTTCAGTTGGGACATTGACACAAATTCCTTTTTTCCCTAAATATGAAGTGGAACTTGATTCTCATAGAAAAGTCATCCCTTACCCTGGAAAAGAACACATTGAACGTGTTTTGGAAGAATATTCACATCAAGTCAAAGATTTGCAGAGAAGACTAAATGAAGTGAGTTGCATTCCTTCTTCTAGTACTTTATGCCATTTTGGGATGACAGTGGAGCACATTGCCTTAGAATAGAACCTAAACTTCCTGGAAGAAAAACTTAACAATGGATTTATTGGTTAAACTTGTTAATTTGGTCTATGCCTTCTATTTTAGTATTAAAAATTGGGGTGATGAAAAGTCTATATACCTATCTTTCTTTTGTTAATAATTAGTCATAATGCCTTGGTTTCATGGTAAATTTTAATGAAACTTGAATAGTTCAAAATGTTATAATTAATGACACTTGTCTGTAATTATAATTAATAGTTGGTTCAGGCCTGCTCTCCTGCTGTCATAATACCTGGTTTTTCTGTACAAAGCAGTGGTAGGAATAGATTTTTAGATGTATGTGTATACATGATAGCCACATAGTATATGGAAGTTATTTGCTAAAAATTTTAAGTAGACCTTATGTAGAATCAAGCTGGCTTTGGCCAGCTTTACGATTGCATGTGTCCTGTTTGTCTACAGCATAAAAGTCAAACTTATCATCGGATACAAGGCCCTTCATGATATAACCTCTCCTTGTACATTTTAGCCTCGTCTGCTACCTGTTCCCCATATGTACCCTCCATTCCAGCAGTATCAAGCTACTTGCTCTTCCCTTGATGTACCATGCTATTCTAGACCTTCATGCCTTTGCCCGGGCCATTTCCTCTTCTTTACCTTGTCTGCCTGGCAAATTCTCATTATCCATCAAGACTTGGCTCAAGCATTTCCTTCTCCGAAGCCTTTCCTCTAGAGAGCATTAGGTGTGTTCTTCTCCATACAGCCTATGTGCACTTGTTTCTTGTAGTATTTAGTGCATTTTATTGTATTCATTAACACATTGTTCTACCTTATCAGATGTGTGAACACTTTGAGGAAAAAACTACAACTTTATTAAGTGCTGAAAATTATATACTATTGGATTATATACAGGGGATACAAAGATGAATAAGATAGGACTCATAAAGAGTCCATAGACTTGAAGGGGAGCTGGTATACAAACAAATAGTGACAATACCTTATGATAAGTACACTAATAAAGATGGATGGATGGACAGACGGACGGATGGATGGATAGATAGATGGATGAAGCACAGAGGTACCAATGAGGGAAAGAAACAGTGTCTTAATTCATTTTCTATGTCCATCCTCTGGCAGAGTATCTGACAGTTGATTGGCTCCCAATGAATATGTAAGTCAGTAAATAAATAACAGGGCTATTTGGGTACTTGTAATATTTAGCATGAACCTCCTATATAACAGATATTGTACTAGGTACTGGATATATAAAGATGGAAAAGATGTGGTCCTTTCCATGTACACATTTACAGTCTTGTGGCTGAGATATTTAAAATAGAAAATGATAGTAACAGTGAGATCTGTGCTACAGTAGAGGTAAGCAATGATGCTAAATCCAATCGATGCTTTATGTTCCTTATCTTAGTTGACTTTTCAACATCATTTGACACAGGTGACTATCCTTTTCCTCTTGAAGCACTCTTTTTTCCTAGTTCTTATGGAAACATACTCTCCTGATTTTCCTCAAGCTCATTCTTTTTCAGTTTCTTGTTCCAGCAAAACCCTCCATAGATAGTCATAGTGATTCCCATGACTTCTGTTGCCATTTATACACCAGTGAATGCTCAACTTATATTTCTAGTGCAGACCTCTTATCTTAGCTTCACACCAGTTAGTATACCCACATACCGACTTGATATTTCTACTTAAAATGTTTTTCAGGCTCTATAAACTCAACATTTCCAACTGCATGCATGATCTTTCCCCCAAAACTACTCTTCCTCCAGTATTCCTTCTAACTATATATGGTGCCACCTTTATGTAGTTGTGCAAGGCAAAAACCTGATTCATTCTTGATACCTCTTCCTCTTCCCTGACATCCACTTTATCACCAGGTCCGTCCAATATACCTCGTATATATTTCTCAAATCTGTTTCCATTTCCACTGTTACCATCTGAAGTTCAGACTACTGTAATCATTCATCTGGACTATAAGAGGTGAAGGAAAAGGGACTTACCTTATATTGACTATATAAACGTTGTCAACTGCAGAATCAGGTAGTATCCTATTACATTTTCTTTCCTGTGTAGTGTTTTGTTTTTCTGGTGGTTCCTAATTGCCTTTCTTTTTCCTTATATTATTTGCCTTTATCATATCCTCATTGAAAAAAAAAAACTGTCATATAGGTTCTATCTCAAATTCTCCTTTGACCCACGACTCTTCAGGAGTCTTCTGTCTTTTTTTCCAGTCTAGATGAGTTTCTCCTTAGTTCTGTTGTATAACTATTTTCCTGAGACTCCTATCATTGCTTTCCTGGTTGGATCCATGATTTCCAGGATTCACTGTTTCCTGTCTTCCTCTTTCTTGATCTGCTTCTTCATAGAGTCAAAGCACATCATTAGAGACTTAAGAAAGAGTGTATAGGACATACATTTTATGAATCTTGGCATTCTTAGAATGACTTTAGCTGGATAAAAAAATCATATTTTCTCAATCCTTTGAAAATACTATGCTCTTGCATTCAGTAATGCTACTGAGAAGTAGATGTCTGTCTGATTCTTGTTCCTTTATAGATGATATGTTTTTACTTAATTAAGGTTCATCTTTGGAAGCTTTAGAGTTTTCTCTTTATCTCTGAAATTTCACCATAATGTGCTTAGGTGTGGATTTTAGTTTTTTCATTCACTGTGCTGGGGAGTCAGTGGCTCATTTTGGTCTGCAGATTCATGCCCTTCAGCTTTGAGGAATTCAGTTGTGTTTTTTCTTTGATAATTTCTTTCCCTCTGTTTTCTCAGTTCTCTCTTTCTGAAGCTCCTGTTAGTCACATATTATCTCCTAGGTTGAACCTCTAAATCTCTTAGCTTTTCTTTCAAATTTTTTGTCTACTTTTTCTACTTTTGGGGAGCTTTTCTTGACTTCCAACATTTCTATTGCGACTTGTTGGTTTGCAAACATATTTTTAATTTCCACGAATTCTTTCTTCTCCCCTGATCACTTCTTTGGCATAGTATCCTGTTCTTACTTTATGGCTGTAATGTCTTTCAGATTTCTCTGCAAATACAAGTTTTAGGAAGTGTTCTTCCATTGTTGCATTAATTTTGTTTTTTGGATCTTTTTTTCTGAGGGTTTGCTTGTTTGTTTAATCTTGGTCTCTGGGTTTTTTTAATAATCTTCCTTCAGTGGCTTTTGGTTTTTTTGTTCATAACTCAAGGATGAACAATGAGAAAGCTGATGGCAAGCTCTCTATTCATGAGCAGAACTAGATGGCTTTGCTTTGGGATGGTTAGATGGGCATCAGTTGTTATGCTGGAAGATGTCTCAGTGCCTGATTTAAGAGATATTAGTGAATTTCTTTGTAGTAGAACACCTTGATTTTTGGGTGATGGTAGTCTGCTGTCAAGTATTTTAAGTGGGTTGGAAGTGGGAGTTGACTTTTCTGGAGAGAATTTCAATCAATTCTCCTGTTTTCATGAACAAATCTTATTCCTGTCTCTATCTTGAGCCAGAAGTCAGATTTGTTTTAGAAACAGTGTTTTGTTTATAAAGTAGAGAATGGATCAAAAGAAGGGAAGCTTGAGAGAATGGGACTAGTTAAATTATTCCAGTTATCTAGGTGTGAAATGATTAATTAGGCCCTGAACTATGGTGAAGGGGGAAGGAAGTACACATAAAAGTAAATTAATATATAGTTTTTTGGAAATTATTAGCTATAAGGAAATATGTTCCTCTAGTGAAGACTAATTTGCATGGTATTATTTTCAGAGCAATGAATTGCATGAGAAACAAAAGTTTTACTTACGACAGTCAGTCATTGATTTGCAAACCAAACTTCAAGAGATGCAAATGGAGAGAGATGCCATGGCTGACATCAGGTTGGGATTTGTTACCTGAAATTATTTTAAAGTTTGACTCTTTGTAGTATAAAACTACTTGTGTGAATATGAATTTTATCAATATTATTTCTTCTTTTTCATTTATTTCATAGACGAAGGGAGAGTCAGTCCCAGGAGGATTTAAGAAATCAGCTTCAAAATACAATTCATGAACTTGAAGCTGCCAAATGCCTTAAGGAGGACATGCTGAAAGATAGCAACACACAGATAGAGCAGCTAAGAAAGATGATGCTTAGTCATGAGGGAGTGCTTCAAGAAATCCGATCAATCCTAGTTGACTTTGAAGAAGCCTCAGGCAAGAAAGTCTACGAACACGACACCATGTCTACTCTCCACTTCCGCAACATGGGCTCAGCCATTAGTAAAATCCTAAGAGAATTAGACACAGAGATTTCTTATCTTAAAGGGAGGATATTTCCAGTAAGTGGTGAGAACACTACTTCAATTTCATATTAAAATTCATTAAGAGAATAGTATTAGGTGTATAAATTTTTAAATTCTTGAAAGTAAGCCAAGTTCTCATTTTTGTTCTCTAAAATAACAATTTACTTCCACAGTGGTCTCTCAATAAATAAAGGGAACTAGCTTGGTTTACCTATATAGCTTCATGAGAGTATAACCAAAGTAAAAAATTTCATAAAATGTAGTGATAGAATGTATCTTATTTTAATATTCTATTTGCATCTTTCTAAAGCATTCCTTTAGTTGTAAAATCTCTAAATTTTCCAAGCTTTAGATTTACCAGTCCCTAAATCAACATTTCTTTTTTATAACCAGGTAGAGGATCAGCTTGAAGCACTGAAATCTGAATCACAGAACAAAATAGAACTACTTCTTCAACAACATCAAGATAGGTAGGTTTCTGACTGAAGTACAGTTATGTGCCACATAATGATATTTCAGTCAACAATGAACCACATATACGATGGTGGTCCCATAAGATTAGTACCACATAGCCTAGTGTGTAGTAGGCTATACCATCTAGGTTCGTATAAGTATACTCTATAATGTTCACACAATGAAATGCCTAATGACGCATTTCTCAGAACATATCCTCGTTAAGCAATGCGTGACTGTATAGAAAATCATAGTGAAACTAAACATCATATCTACAGTCCCTTATCAGCAATTCCAAAATCTAAAAAGCTCTGAAACACAGAATTTTTTTTCATAGGTTTGTGGCAAATTCATGTTAAAGAAAAAATTATTCTGGCACTTGTTAAAATGGTAAGGAAGATTTTATTCAAGACTATTGTAATAGGAATTTGCATTAGGGAAGAGAGATCAGGCTCACTTCCCAATACAACCAGGAAAGTGGGGATTTATAGCCAAGGAGGAGGGTGAGGGGGTCAGTGGATGGAAAATCACCAAGAGGAGACATCCTCTTAGGGTGGAGAAATTCTCACTAAACTGACTTAACAGGATTCTTACTAAGCCTGGGCTAGGCAGGCCAAAGTTGGGGAGGTGCAGGAGGAAGGGTGCCAAGGTCAAGGCCTAGAAGAGGGCTCAGAGGAGCCTGACTGAAGCTTGGTCAAGGAGAGAGTCTCAGTCACTCCTTTGTTTGCAAAACCTGATCTGAGCTAATATAAAGCTATTTGTAGTCTTTATGATTTAGTGTGAATATTTAAAAACCTGTTGTTGCATTAGTAATATGTTTGGCTTATAGGGCACTTCCCTGGGGGTGTCATATAATACATAGTACTTGTAATTTATTATCATTGTAAAATAAAAAAAAGTCTAAATTCCAAAACCTAGCTGGCCTCCAAAGGATTTAAATAAAGGATTCTGGACCTATCTTAGAAACTTCTCATAAAAAGAATAGCATATTCAAAGCCAAAACAAAATACTGAATTTGAGAGTGTTGAAAATTATTAATTTTTGAAATAATTCATACTCAGGCAAAATCTTGTGTGTCAGATAACAATCATCACATTCTTTTTACAGGATTGAGCAGTTAATAAGTGAACATGAAATTGAAGTAACAGGACTTACCGAGAAAGCTAGCAGTGCTCGAAGCCAAGCCAACAGTATCCAGAGTCAACTGGAAATCATTCAGTATGTGTGTCCCGGTGGTTTGAAATTAATAGTCATTTATCTTCATGTTAGATATATTATTTTAATTAATTTTTCCGTTCTAAGATCTTTTAAAAATTGCTTAATAATTCCACAAGAAAGTAAAACTTTTCTAACATTCAAATGAACAGAAAAGATTATTTAAATGATAATATATGACCATATCAGAAGTTTTATTGCAAATATTTGGACCTGTTGGAATTGGATGTTTTAAATATTGTTCATATTTCAACTGATAGGATAAATCAAAGACACACACACTATATATGTGTGTGTGAATATATATAAATAAAATGTATATATATGCATATAAATAATTTTATAATTTGAGCTTTTGTGTTGAAACTTTTTATATGGACGTTTTCAATCATACACAAACGTAGAGAGAAAATAGTACAAATGGACTCCTATATACACATCACCCAGCTTCAACAGTTGACGACATTTTTGAGGTGAAGCTTTTAGGAAGCAATTTTGGAAAATAAAAAACTTTTGGCTGGGCCAGCCCTGGTGGCCTAGTGGTTAAGTTCCGTGTGCTCCACTTCGGCAGCCTGGGTTTGGTTCCCAGATGCAGACCTACACCACTCGTCTGTCAGTGGCTCACATACAAAATAGAGGAAGATTGCAACAGATGTTAGCTCAGGGTGAATCTTCCACAGCAAAAAAAAAAAAAGACTTTTGGCCTAGTAATGCCATACAAAATAGCTAGTGGAAGTATCTAAAAGCTAGAGTACACTTAGGTATCACACTTATTTTTAGTTTCTACTTGCTTTTATTCTCCCTTTAAACCCTTCTTAGAGAACAAGCAAGAAACCAAAATTCAATGTATATGCGTCAACTCAGTGATCTGGAATCTACTGTTTCTCAGCTACGTTCTGAATTAAGGGAAGCCAAAAGGATGTATGAAGACAAGGTGAGCTTCAATTTTGCTGTTCTGCTTCCAGAGACTGTTATACACAGAACCAATTATATACTTTTTAATAGTTTATTTGAAGATGAAGAATCAAAGTAATAATTTCAAACTAAAAGCAGTCAGTAAGATGAAGTAGGAAGATCCCAAATATCTGTATGTTAAATTATAAATAATTTTAATTTAAATTGTTTGCTCAAATTCATTCATTCTTAGAAAAAAAATTTTGCATACTTCAAGTAAGTTTCTCAAAATAAATTTAAAAATAAGACCATTTAAATTATTTTTACAAGGCTTAGCTTTAGGAAATACTTTGGTACCGGTTGGTCTCTCCCTACCACTCAGTACTTGAGGGGCCTTCCTCCTAGCTCTTACTTCAACTCCTAATTATTAATCATTGTGCAGCTAGAAAACTGAATTAACTTCAAGATTAGTCTAAATAAAAAATAATTAGGAAGATAAATCTTCATCTCTCATCACATAATTCCTCTTAAAACTGGATATTAATGAATATTTGATTCTGTTGTTTTTGTTCTCTCACTTTCCATAGCTAAAGAGGAGCTGTTCACTATCATTATCAACCGTTTATCGAGAACTTATGCTTTTGTTAATTTCAACCATTTATAAAACAGTAGAGACCCTAAAAAACAAGTGAAGAGCTACCATTCAGAGGAGCTTGTGTTCTTTGTTCCTGTGAGAAGAGTGATCGTACAGGCCCATTTGCTGGGACGGTCCCAGTATACACCTGCTATCCCAGTGTCCTGTTTTGTGAAACCACTTTTCATCTCCAAAGTGTCCCAGTTTGGAAGATAAATTCTATATATAGTCATCCTACCTATAAGAGAACTTACAGTTCTAACCATCGCTTTTAGCCGATTTCTCACACCTTAGCTGATTGGGAAGAAATAGAGTATAAGGAAGCTGCCAGATTTTCTTTATAAAGTAACCCAGTTCTGCAGGATAACAGTACAAGAAAAAAGCTTCACATGGGGAGAAGCAGTTGAATATTGCAGCTCTCATTCTTCCAGACATTTGCCCTCCTTTGGGCCACCCCTCATTTAATTACCACTGTCACTCCTGTGCTGGCCACAGGAGGGGGCAGTTCCTCCTTGGTTTTCTAGTTCAAGCACAGAATCTAAGACCTCAACCTTAATTCCCTGTGGTACAGCTAAAATAAGAATGGAAAATTTAGACATGGCTTTACTAAAGTCTAAACAATAGAGTAACATGAAACTCTATAATCTCAGTTGTGAGATTTAGATCCTCTACAGCAGTGGCTTTCAAACATTTTCGATCACTACCCTCACTAAGAAATAGTTTATCTTATGGTCTCGTACACAAATCCAGTTGAAGCAAGTTTCACAAAACACTATTTACCTCCGTTACATATGACGCTGGCTATTCTCTGTTCTCTTCAGATGCTGATTTGATGCTCACTAAACTGATTCATGATTCACTGGTGGGTTGCAGTTTGAATAACACTGCCTTACTAAACCTCCTTTCTTAGCTCTTAGCCTAAATCCTTGTGTCAGGGTCATTTCAACCACTGCCACCTATGAACAGCCTTAAGGAACCTTTCAATGCTTAAAGGCTAAACCCAAGCAACAAAAGCCCAGAGAGAAACAGTTGTCCTTTTCTGCTTCTCTGAGGCTTGCTGTTTGTGTTCTAGTGTTTTTTAACTCAGGACAAACTTTTCCTCTGAAGATTGATAGCAAGAATGTCCACCCTATTCTGGGCAGACCAAGCCTACACAAAAGGGCTTAATCTCACCCTGCAGGATGGTCATGATTTCAGTGCAGCATAGGGTGGAAGGAGGCTCGAGTCTAGTGGAGGTAGGCACATTGGTAGCCACGAGCTCTGATAATCTGACAGTGAGAGAGGAAATAGGAGAACTATTCTGTTACAGTCCCATACAATAACTAAATAAAATTCAACTCACGTTTGTTTTCTTACATAATTTGAAATTGCTATAGCTTTCCATTGTAATGTTGCTTGGAAAAATTATCCCTTCGTAAGCTATCACCCATTGTTTACTAATTTGCATATGGTCTGATATATAGCATCATGCTGATCAACTCTAAATTTAGGCTTGGTAGGAAATTTTAACAAATACTGAAATATCCATCCGAAGAATACAAAAATAGTTATTGAATTTTTATAAATATTTATCTATTTGGCATTGTAGAAGCATAAGCAGCCAGATGAATGAGTGCAAACTTTTTTATATGAATGTTTTGAGGTCATATAGATAAATGATACATATATATATGCTATTAGAATCATTATCTTATTTTGCTCTATAGTGGATCACCAAAAATTTTGATAGTCTTAAATAGTCAACATGTAATAGAAGTAAGGGAGGATGTATCAGCTTAATTAATTTTAATTGAGATCACTGAGATTTATAATACAGCGTATTCAGCCTGTTCAAGTTGGTACGTAGTTATTGGTTAACTAGGTTCTCTTAATAGTAACTCCCTTTATTCAGGGAACACTGAAAGGTGATTATCTTGTCAAATGTAATATAGAGTTGAATATACTGTGGCCTGAAATGGCATTAATTCATGGTGTACCTGAGCAAGCTAGTTAACAAAAGGATTTCGTTTTTGGGTCATGAAAAATTCCATTGTTATAAAATGTTTTTATTGTAATGAGTTGAATATAAAATCTAAAAAACACAAATTCTTCGTTTAATTTCTTTCATTTTCATATACTTTGACTTTACATTGCTAAAGCCTATTAAAATTTTAAAATCTATTTTATTTTCTGCTGCTTCAGTGCACATTTTAGTATATACTGTCCAAATAACAAAAAGGAAAAAAAAATCAAAGAAAATAATACATAAAAGCTATAATTAAAAATAAGATTTGTGTGAAAAGAAATTTATAAGAGTGTATTGATATTACACATCAACATGCTTTATGAGAGGCAGTATCAGTATTTTCTCTTGAGGTCATATTCCTTCAGAAAAAAGTTAATTATTTAAAAAAATTGATGACGACAGATCTGAACAAAACTTTCCAACTGAAATGCATAAATTTAGAGAAAACTCATTTAGGAGGTCGTTGTTTCTCTTCAGATTAACAAAAGTATTTTCATAGTGATGAAAATAGAAATTGTGTTTCAAGGAAAATTTTAGACGTAGCTTTTGTAGCTTACGAAAGCGTTTTACTGTAATGCTTTTTTCTATTCTTCTTTTTCCATTTTAGGAGAACCTCCAGAATTCCCCTTTACGAATTTGGACCAGTAGAAGCTGTCACTATTGGCTCTGTAGATTTGGCTTTACTCTTAACTTTCGCTTTTTGGCAACAAAAATATCTCATGATCTTGTTTATGTGTTAATTTTTCCTACTTTGAAAGCATTTGGGGCTGAATTTCGTACTCAAAAAGTAAAGATTTAGTAGCACTGGCTGGAGCTGTATACTGTGCAGGAAGATTCTGTGCAGACGTCTTTGCATAGTTCTGCCAATGCACCTCGTGCGGACCTGCAGCATTCCTTACTGTCCACTAGCTGTGTCTTTTTGAGCACAGAAAACAAAAGATACAATTTGGTATGATTGGTAATATCTCTAAAATCACTGTCAGATTAGAATGAGATCCCAATACTTATTTGTCCAGTCATCCAAAACAAAAATCCATTTCCAGATGGTGAAAGGGAAAACCAGTGCTGCTATTTAAAAAGAAAAGAAAAAGAAAAAACCTAATATATCTCAGATGTCAGGATTTATTCTGGACATTTTAAAAGGCTTTTCTCTATAGTGTTTTGTACAGCTGTTTGTATCAGCTCAGCTGCTACTTCAATGGTTTTCCCTTTCACTCTCTATCTTTTTGATCCATTAATTAATATAAATATTTTTACTCTAAAAAGTGAAAGGTAAAAGCAGAGCTATAGCAGTTGAGTCAGTACTGACAGCTACAAAACCAATGTGCCTGTGGGGGTCTGGAGGAACTTCTGATACTTTATGAACTAGGACGGAAATATAAGACTTGGCTCTTTTCTTTTTCTTTTCTTTTTTTTCTTTCTTAAATTTTGGTCTCATAGATTTTACCATCAAGTTTATCAAATGGTCATCTAGAATTTAAAAAAAAAATGAAAACAGACATGAAATAGCAAGTCTTAATTTAAGCTTTTAAAGTGCATATACAAATACTTTGCTCAAAGATAGAAATGGTTTTATGCCCAGGCCAGGAGTAGAAAATGTTTGTTTTAGTCATATGATTAACTTTTCAAATTGGAAGTTTTCTTGTTAAATTTATAGCTCAAAATGTGGTTTCTTTGACCATATTTTGTTTCCAAAGATAGGTGGAAAATAGAGAATTTCAGCTTTATTAATACTGTTCTTCTCCCATACAAAATTATGCGAAGCAGAATTGAAAGGAATTTGAAAGATCATCCAGAATGCTCTTTTCAAATTATAGATGAAAAAAATTGAGACTCAGTGAGGTTATGTGACAGAACCTGGATCAGAACCTAAGGTGTTTGACTCTTAGCCTGATCATATTACCTCTCTGATCACGTTTGTCTACCCAAAGTAAAAGTTTGTGGGGTTTTTTTCCTAAGTATTCCTAATGTCCTTGGTAAGTCTGTGCTGACTTAGTCTTTCTCAATAATAATAGAGCTGAAGAGATTATATCAACTGATATTATTCAGTCATTTTTCTTAGGAAGCTACTTGTGCTACAGATGTTGAATTGTTGGGCTTTTTTCTGTATAGGCCCTCAGAAGAGCACAAGAGTGAAAGTACTTCTTTATACGATTACTAGAATCTATTAACACATTTCTATTGGTAACCTAATGTTTTATGTATATCTAGTTCTTGTGAAATATTTTTTTATATATAACATACAACCAAATACAGAGTCAGTTTTAAAATATATCCAGTATATGGGCCGGCCCTGTGGCTTGGTGGTTAAGTGCGCACGCTGCGATGCTGGCGGCCCGGGTTCGGATCCCGGATGCGCATCGAGGCACCACTTCTCTGTCCATCCTGAGGCCGAGTCCCACATACAGCAACTAGAAGGGTGTGCAGCTATGGCATACAACTATCTACTGGGGCTTTGGGGGCAAAAAATAAAATAAATAAAATCTTTAAAAAAAAAAAATAAATAAAAAAAAAAAAATAAAATAAAATAAAATATATCCAGTATAAATATTAAAATTTATATTCTGATCCCTGTAGGCTGTGATACTACTCTGTAGGTAAATGTGAAACTGTTTGATAGTCCTACATTAATACTTTCTTAAGTGATATATATATGTGTAGATAAGGAGATATATATAACTTTTATGTGTTCATACTTATTTATCAAAGAGATAGTTGCATATGTGTGTGTGTATATAATATGATTAACAAGTATGTGTTGAATTAATAAATAAAGATCTTAAGTGAACCTAGTCCAGGTAAAAATAAACTAGAGTCATCAAGAAAAACCTAGTTTTCTCATATGTTCTCTAAGAAGGTTTAATCACAGTTCATCATCCAGCTATGAATAAGTTTTATTCTTGACGTCGTAGATTTGGAAGCCTGTTGAATAGATGCCTTAGAAGTAAGAAGGAATATGTAGCATTTATGCAGAAGAGTTCTTATTACTGGAAGTAGATGATGATGGTATTGTAGGTATCGTATTAAAGATCAGGTATTACCTCATAACATTAAGTATCAACATGTTCTCATTATTTTAATATCTCAGTGTCTAAATTATGAATTTGTGCAGCTCAGCCAAAATCCAAACCAGGAGTCTCCATTATCTGAGATCTTAACCTCTTAGCCCACACTGTACCTACACAGTAAGAGCTGAGGAATGCTATTAATAGTGATGGGCCTTCTGGCATATGTCATGGAAATGCATAGTCACACAGATCAAACAGCTGCCCTGTCTATGAGAGGAAAATACACCTATAACAGTCTTTGAAAATTGGTACTCTAGGGCCGGCCCAGTTGTGCAGTGGTTAAGTTCGCATACTCCACTTTGGTGGCCCGGAGTTCTCAGGTTCGAATCCCCGGCGCAGAACTATGCACTTCTCATCAAGCCAGGCTGTGGTGGTGACCCACATACAAAATAGAGGAAGATGGGCACAGATGTTAGCTCAGGGCCAATCTTCCTCAGCAAAAGGAGAGGATTGGCAAAGGATGTTAGCTCAGGGCTGATCTTCCTCACCAAAAAAGAAAGAAGAGCTAAAAAGGGCCGGCCCTGTGGCTTGGTGGTTAAGTGCGCGCGCTGCAATGCTGGCGGCCCGGGTTCGGATCCCGGGTGCGCATCGAGGCACCACTTCTCCGTCCATCCTGAGGCCGAGTCCCACATGCCGCAACTAGAAGGATGTGCAGCTATGACATACAACTATCTGCTGGGGCTTTGGGGGGAAAAAATAAAATAAATAAAATCTAAAAAAAAAAAAAAAAAAAAAAGAAAATTGGTACTCTTGGGCGAGCCCCAGTGGCCTAGTGTTAAGTTGGGCACACTCTGCTTCAGCGGCCCAGGTTCGGTTCCCAGGTGTGGACCTACACCACTCATCTGTCAGTGGCCATCCTGTGGTGGCAGCACATACGAAAAGAGGAAGATTGTCAGCGGATGTTAACTCAGAGCGAATTTTCCTCAGCAAAAAAAATAAATAAAATTGGTACTCTTATCCCATTTTATAGTTGAAGAAAATGAAGACTGGAATATATAATATGTATATAAATATATTAATGTATTTAATACATGTATATGAATTCACTCATCCTTTCAAAATAGAGTGAATATTTAATAATGTAAAACTAAACTGAAACTTGATATTTCCATTCATTCTTTTATATTCAATACCTTTTATTATTGAACCTCTGATATTCTGAAACAAAATAGCTCTTCTAAGTATAATATAGTTCATTTGTGTGGGCTCTACAGAATGTTATTTATGCCACATCAAGCTTCCTTAAATATCAAATTACAGAACACATTCTTTGAAGATAAATCTTGAATAGTGTGAGAATGACAGAGATGTATTACAGACAATGCCCACATCTAACAGTATCAAATATTTCATTTTGGCTAATTTCCCTGGCTAAATTCTACATAGATCTTAAGTTTAGAAAACTTTGCAAAACCCATCACAATAAACTTTTATTTTTGACCCCAAAATAATACCATTTGTTTTCCAAAGACTGTATTTATTTTATATTACCCACTGACATGGTCGGACCGTTGGATTTGTGCTTTCCTTTTAGATAGAAGAGCTGGAGAAGCAGTTAGTCCTTGCCAACTCGGAGCTAACTGAAGCACGGACGGAACGTGATCAGTTCAGTCAGGAGTCTGGAAATCTGGATGATCAACTTCAAAAGCTGGTGGTAAGATTATGCTCTAAATAATGCATGAGATTAATTTGGGGAAGTTTTTAACCAAAATATTTCACAAAACTTGTTTCATTTATAAAATTAAAAATTTTACAAAATATTTGTTCATACGTACACAGTAGAATATCCTAGACACTATTCAAGTTTTGCATATAAAATACAATATTCTATACCCATTTTTTTCTTAAGCAGAACTGTTATGGCTTAAAAGTTAGGTGAGGTTGATCTTTAGATAGGCATAGTCTTTCAATTAGATACTGTATTCTGCTAAATCGAAGTAGGATTGAGTATTCATTTCAAAGCCAAATAACATTCAAAACATATACAAATTATGTACAGTCATGTGCCACATAACGACATTTTGGTCAACAATGAACCACATATACATCAGTGGTCCCATAAGATTAGTACCATATAGCCTAGGTGTGTAGTAGGCTGTACCGTCTAGGTTTGTGTAAGTGCACTCTAGGATGCTTGCACAGTGAGGAAATTGCCTAATGACGCATTTCTCAGAATGTATCCCCGTTGTTAAGCAACATATGACTGTATCTAGAAAATTTGAATGTAAGTTTAGGTAAAAAATTTTTTAAAAAGAAAGAAAGAAAATAGGATTCTGATAATAGTGAACCAGCCTCCGCCCTCCGTTAGAGGTACTACAGGCTGAGAAATTTAGGAAAGGACATGCTTGGTACTGTTTTGTGTGATATCAGTGGTACAGGAGAATAAATTTCTCTCTTACTACCAAACCCCATTCTAGGGTATAGTGCTCTGTGCTGGTAGAGCCATCCTTCATAGTCTCATAAGGGGCTTGATGAGCATGCGCTAAAGGTAGACCTGGCAGCAGTGTGTGAGAAGCTCTAAACCTTGGGATAATCCTTCACTTCTTTCCCTCCTATTGTGTGTTTCCCGATGTCCTCATATCTGATTTGAAAATCTTAGAGATTAAATGTCTCAAAGGTCCTCAAACCTGTCCCCTCCTTTTCATTCTTACCACCACCTTTCGTCCAAGGCCCTCATTACACCTGAAACATGACAGTGTCTCCTTACTAGGGTTCCTAATTCCGGTTTCTCCCCTCTTCAATTCACTGTAAAGTGCTGCCATATTCATCTTTCTAAAATATAACTCTGATGGTGTCACTCTTCGACTCAAACATTACTTTCCCCTAAAGTCTAACACCCTGCCTTTCAAGACTGTTCATGATCTGGCCTCAGCCTGCCTTTCCAGTTCTTTTTCTCTGCATATACCCAGTGCTCCAAGCAAGCCACACGTGCCCCTTTCTAGTCCTTTCTTCCTAATCTCTATGTCTCCAAGCTGTTCTCAAGGTCCAGCTCAGATGCCTTCTTGAAGCATTTTGATCTCATTAGTGATTTCTCTCTGCTGTTCCTTATCTCTGTCTCTTTACTGAAAATCCACTTCCAGTTATTTGTATCTGTCTTATCTTTCTCTTTGGGTGATAAGTCATTTGAAGATCTGTGTGTCTTTGTTTCTCAACTCTGTTGAGTTTTTACTAACAGTAAACACTCACTGTGTATTTTTTTAGTGACTGAAGAGGCAGGTAATTCTATTCACAGCCCAACTACTACTCCAATCCCAGAACCAGACACTAGTCTGCCATTTCTTTTTTTTTTTTTTTTTTTTTTTTTAAAGATTTTATTTTATTTTTCCCCCCAAAGCCCCAGTGGATAGTTGTGTGTCGTAGCTGCACATCCTTCTAGTTGCTGTATGTGGGACTCGGCCTCAGGATGAACGGAGAAGTGGTGCCTCGATGCGCACCCGGGATCCGAACCCGGGCCACCAGCATCGCAGCGCGCGCACTTAACCACCAAGCCACAGGGCCGGCCCTAGTCTGCCATTTCTGAAGCAGTAAACCAAATCGCTGTTGCTATTCCTTCAAGCTTTTGAGCGTTTCTTTATTACAGGAGTACACTTGATATAAGCATAATGCCTTTGTTAGAAAATTCAAAACTCAAAAACAGGATGACCTTTAAAATCTACTGTATTTTCCTTTTCATTATATGTTATTTGGAGTCTAATCCATTGAGATTTACTTATAATGCTAGAAATTATAAGTAAGAAAAATATTAACTTATTTTTCTAGGAAATAATTGTTCTTAATCGAGCCATTAAAAAGGAATGAGATCCAAAATCAAAGGCTTCTCAAATCACATAAAAACTCCAAAGATGATATAAAGAAAATAAGAATTTTATTTTAATTATTTAATACTAGGGGGGAAAGCATACCTCACTTCTTGTAGGCTGATCTTCATAAAAGAGAGAAGGAGCTGAGTCTGGAGAAGGAGCAGAATAAGCGTCTGTGGGACCGGGACACCGGCAACAGCATCACCATTGACCACTTGCGGCGGGAGCTCGATGACAGGAACATGGAGGTGCAGCGCCTGGAGGCCCTCCTCAAGGCCATGAAGAGCGAGTGTCAGGGCCAGATGGAACGGCAGGTCAGGCAGGACGCGGCCCGGCTTCTCCAAGTGGTCTCTTCTGCGGGGGCAATGCATTTTATGTCTTATTGGTAGAGCTATTTTTTCTTTTTAAACATATGTGGGCCTAAAATAGCTCTAAAATAGTGCCATGGATTCTATGAACAAGTTATAAAAACCTGTTATTTATTTCATATTTTTGACCACTTATTAAAGATGTTAAGCTTTGTCTCATTTTTGTACACTGTTGAGTAGTGAAACTCCCATCCAATTGCCTTTTCATTTTCACCTAGAAATTGGTAACATAATAATTATTTCAGAAGAGCATCAAACCATAAGGAAATCTGAGGAACAGCAGGGTGGAAGGTTTCTAACATATTGTGTTTTGTTTCTCCCCCAAAAGAGACTGTCCCCTCCTTTTCCCCCAAACTGATGGAGACTCATATATACACAGGATGGGGGCACTCCAGTTCAGTGCACCAGTAGTCAAGTGTGGAATGCTTTATTAACAGCAGTGTACCTTCATACTGGAAGGACGTGGCTCCAATGCCAGTTATTGCCACAGAGACATAAAAAGCATCCCACAAAAGAGTAAGCTTCCCGAAATGTGAAAGCAAACCGGAGGGATCAGTCTTGGCTTAGACCCAGGCAAAGCCAATTTCTTATTCTCTGGCCCAACATGGGCAGGAAGAAAGATGAAAGGAGTGACTAGAAGTTAGGATCTTACTCTTTTCCAAACAAGGACCAGAGAATGTAAATGTATGTTGGATAAAAACCATTATTCACTTTTCCCTCAGAGGTAGAATTAAGGGGCAGGTTGGAAGGAAATAGAAGACAGTTACCTTCAGTCCTTCCACACTTTGCCCTATAGCTAGTGTTGTCCTAATTTAAATTGGTACAGAAAACATCCTCAGAGGAAGCTTCCCAAGCCCCCCACCCTAGAAAACCATTCTGGAGGAGCATTATTATTTAAGGTATCTCCACCTTGGTCTAATTAACACGTTGGTCTATCGTCTTTATGGAGTTTTGTCAGCAAACTGATTTGAGTTAGTTTAAATAGATATTATCTGAGTCATGATTTCATATTTTTGAGCTAACTTGTTATATCTCTTGAGGTTACCTCTACCTGTCTGCCCAAATCCACAAAATTCTGTCTTCTTTAACAATCAGATGGCAGCAATTCAGGGAAAGAATGAAAGTCTAGAAAAAGTGTCCTCCCTGACTGCTCAGCTTGAATCCACCAAAGAGATGCTCCGCAAAGTAGTAGAAGAGTTGACAGCCAAGAAAATGACCCTGGAGAGCTCAGAGAGGACTGTATCGGACCTGACAGCTTCCCTCCAGGAAAAAGAGAGAGCCATCGAGGCTACCAATGCAGAGATCACAAAGCTCCGCGCCCGGGTGGACTTGAAGTTGCAGGAGCTGCAGCACTTGAAAAATGAAGGGGATCACCTCAGAAACGTGCAGACGGAATGTGAGGCCCTCAAGCTACAGATGGCAGAAAAGGACAAGGTGATCGAGATTTTGCGACAACAGATTGAAAACATGACACAGTTGGTAGGCCAGCATGGACGGACGGCTGGTGCGATGCAAGTAGAAAAAGCTCAGCTCGAGAAAGAGATTAATGATAGGAGACTGGAACTACAGGAATTTAAGGTCTGTAGAGTTTTTTGGTGGTTTAACTTTTGAAATATCTTTTTCCCCATAAGTAAGTATGACCTAATTTACTGAAAAGGGGTTCTCTAAAGAGGATCTGTGGACACACTGAAATTGTGCATATGTGTATTTTTGTGAGAGATGATCCGTACTTTTATTAGATTCCAAAAGGAGTGGCCCCAGAATGGTTCAGAACTATCCATATGAAAGAGAAAAAGTCAGAAACCCCAGCTTCTTCGGGAAGCCTTTCTTGATGCCAGTTTGAAGTATTTTCTCTCTTTTCAGACACACCTAAATTTGAACCCCGTCTCTCACCACTCAGTAACTGTAAAACACTGGACTGTTTTGCTGAATCTTGACTCCTATGTCTGTAAAACAAAATGAAATCAAAGAACAAACAAAACAAAAATTCCCCAGTAACCTTATTGGGTTACTTGAGGCTTAAATGAGAAAATATATATCAAGGGCTTAGCCTAGATCCTGGCCCGTAGAAGATGTTTAGAAAATATTAGTTCCCTTCCCCCATTCCATTCTTTGTCTGACCCTTATCACACTTTATTTGTACCTGTTATAACCTGGATCACATTCTATATTGCACTGTGTGTGTTTATATAGCAGTGTCTCCTCTCCCCTGTAAGACTACAGACTTCTCAAGCAGGGCACACATCTTATTCATCTTTATCCCCCTGCCCCACGTCTTTGTGCCTTGCACCCAGCAGATGCTCAGTAAATATTTATCAAAATTTAAAATGATTGAATGAGTTTTTTAAAAATTTGATTTCCTAAGCTCTGTGTCACCTGTATCTTTGCCTTGGTGTCTAATAAGAGACAAATCACCTATAATTTGTTTTCTTTCTTTCAGTATTATTGAGACGTAATTGACACACAGCACTGTATACATTTAAGGTATACAACATAGTGACTTGACTTACAAATATTGCGCAGTGATTATCACAATTAAGTTAACATCCATCATCTCACATAGATAAAAAAAAAAAAAAGTTTTTTTCCTTGTGATGAGAACTTTTAGGATCTACTCTCTTAGCAGCCTTCAGATATACCATACAGCAGTGTTAACTCTAGTCACCTTGCTGTACATTTCATCCCTAGTACTTATTTATCTTATAACTGGAAATTTATCTTTTGACCACCTGCTTCCAATTCCCCCTCCATCCCACGCCTCTGGTAACCACAAATCTCACATAAATTTAAGATGCCTGAGTTTCCTCATTCTAAAAATAGGGCCAACGATAGATTATCATCTATCTTATAGAGATATACAAGTTCATTGCATAAAGAACTAGAATTTTATGGTGCTTAAGTTTTTTACTTGATTATATCCTAAGAACTTTTTTTTAATGGCCAAACTCGCCATGAAAGAGACTTTTAAAGGCTTCTCAATGGCCAATCCTTACAATGAAAACTTTAGAATAGGTTTGCAGAACATATTAGAGGAGAAAAGATGATTGGTCCACCTTCTTGTTAAAGAAAAAAGATGGATTTCTAGTATTGTTAAGAGTACAAACAAATGGGAAAATCCTATTGAGTCTTATACTCTAAAAATTAAATCAATTTAATCTTCATAAAAACCTTATGAGGTGGCACATTATTATCCCATTTTACAAATGAGGAAATTGAGACTTGGAGACATTAAATCACTTGCCTTAAAACCATGCTACCTTGAGTTTGAATCTAGGCAGTATATGAGAAAATGTTATAGTGCAGTGGCTCCGATCACCTGAGAACCAGAAGTTTTCAATCCCCTGGACTGAGAACAAGAATCACCTGGAGGGCTGGTTAAACCAGACTGCTGGGCTCCACCCCCAGAGTTTCTACTTCAGTAGGTCTAGAATGGGGCCTGAAACTCAGTGTTTCTAAACAAATTTCCATATAATGCTGGTCTAGAGAGCACACGTGAAGTTCTAGTATTAGAGTACCTCAGAGCAGTGTGGATTACTGTGATGAGAGTGGCCAATGAAGACTTCAGTGAAGAGTGGGAATTTGAAATGGGTAAAAACTAGGCAAAGAGAAGGAAGAAAGGCATTCCTAGCAAGGGGAAGAAGCTCAGTCTATACTTTATCATAGAGGTGGTGTGGGAGCCGTTAAAGGTTTTGGGTAGAGAAGAGGAGGTGACATGAAAAAGGCAATGTTGAGGGTAGGTTAATCAGGCAGAGTTTGGATAAAGAATGCAAAGATAGATTGGAGAGAGCAGAAACTAATGTTCAATTCCCAAATATGGAGCTGGAGCAGCTCCAGGGAATGATTTCCTAGATGAGAAGAGCTTCACAGGGACACAAAAAATATAAGTTAAAAACTCATTATTATTATTGTTATTATTATTATTATAAGAGCTTTGATGCCACTTCCACTTCCCTCCACAATCCAGTGAGGAAGAAAGGGGAATCCTAACCCTAGAAGATATGGTTTCTCTCCTCTCTTAAAGCTGAGCCCTGCTCACCCTGACAGCAGAGAAGCGCTTTCTCCCAATAACTGCAGGTCCTCAAAGCTGAATCCTTTCTTAGAAGGATAAGAAAGGACTGAGTGTCCATCAGCTGGTCCCACGAGGTGGGACGAGAGTAGCACAGGCCCAGTACATGTTGTGATGCCTCAGGCTGTCTCGGGTAAAGCCCTTCCCCTGCCTTGCCTCATGAGGCCAGCTGGATCCAGTGTGACAATTACCGGGAGTGGCTGGGCAAGCAGGGATCAGATAGCCTTGTTTAGGACATTTACTGCCCAAGCCCATCACAGGTGGGCAGTGAGCCAAGCCTACAGCTCTCCACCAATCCTGTTTGAAACAGCTGAAAGCTTGTTATATGTTTACATTTTAAATATAGCATTGGCCTGTACATTTAAACTGCCATTATATAGTCAAACTGTATTAGCTAGTATTATATTTAAAGCCAACAGGCCTTAATTTCAGGGGACAATCTGATGACCAAAAAAGTAAGTTTCTTTTCAAATGGTATTTGCTTGGAAGGATCTAGGCCAGCTCTGTCCACTAGAAATATAATGTGAGCCACATATGTAAATTTAAAATTTCTATTAGACACATAAAAAGAAACATAAAATTAATAACATTTTATTTAACTCGATATATCCAAAATATGGTGATATTTTTATATTGCAATCAATATAACAAATTGAGAATTTTACATTCTTTTTATAGAAAGTCTTTGAAATCTGGTGTGGTTTACACTTAACAGCACATCTCCACTTAGATTAGCCACATTTCAAGTGCTCAATAGTCACATGTGGCTAGTGGCTTTGTATTAGACAGTGCAGAGCTAGGTCCTGGGAAGAGAAAGGTTCATCCTGGGAAGCCTTACCAACACAAATAGAGGTGATTGTAGGAATCCACATGTGAGGTAATGATAATCCAAATTGGAGGTTGGGAAGGACTTCGTGAATAGTTGAAAAGAAGGAGGAAGGGGGAAGAGGAAGTCATAGGAGACTTTGAAGTGTCAAACTTAGGTGGCTGGAGACTTGGAATAAGGTAGCACCTGTAACAGAAGAACTAGGAAAAAGTCAAGAGGAAGAGCCCTCTGTGAGGAAGGAATAGGAGTGGTTTGGTCAGAGTTTGCAGAAGCATACCAAGCTGGGAATTTCTGAGTCAGTTGGAGATGCAAAATCAGTTTACATGTTCATATTCCCTGCTCAATTCAAAGGACCAGATCCAGCTACCACCGTGCTCACTTGCTCTCGCAGTTGCCTTCTCATTGGTCTCCCTGCTTCCACTTGTACCTCCACCCCCACCACTGTTTATGCTTCACACAGGAGCCAGAGTTGTAGTTTTAAAACATTACATCACTCCCATGCTCAAAACTGTTCAGTGGCTTCTTATCTCACTCAGAAGGAACTCTCACATCCTTAAGACGTTGCCTCTAAGGCCAGTCTTGCCCATGGATCCCAGTCTGACTTCGTTTCCCACTACTTCCCCCAAGACTCACTCCACCCCAGTGTAGAGGAGGAGAAATCCTTTTCCCTCTATCTTTCTAAATTCTCAGTTGGGGCTCCGTAAACAAGACACATTAACCAGAGAAAAACAAACAGAAGTTTATTAACATGTATGTCTCATATACACTTGGGAGAAACCCAGAAAAATGAATAACTTAGAGAGGTGGCTTCGAATTCAGGCTTAAGTACCATCTTTAGCTAATACAAAGAAGAGTATGGGGGAGGCAAGTCATGGGAAGTTGACCAGGAAAACTGTGGTTAACAAGGATGAGATCCGTTATGCAGATTTAAGTCAGTGCCTTCTCCATTGATAAGATTTTCTTGTGATTTAGTCATCCTTCTCTTCCTGGTTCAGAGAGGGAGACACCCTTACAAATGGAGATTTCTTTTATAAATGTAAATTTCCCTCAAAGGGTAACTTCTAGTCTCTTTTCAGAGCTTCTCCTGTGTGTGCTTTTTCTCAAAATAATCCTTATACCAAAGAGGCATATTTGAGGGTGGCATATTCTGGTTTCCTCCACCAGCATTCTGATGGCCTTGCTATTCCTACAACAGGTTACCTATGCCTAGAGCTGTCCCTCAGCCTGTCACATGGCTTGCTCCTTCACCTTTTTGAGGTTTCTGCTGATCCAAGACCTTTCCTGACCAACTGTGTCAGGGACCCCAGGACCACCCCAGGTTCAGTCATTCGCTAGGAGGACTCACAGGACTCAGCATATAGTCATGCTCCTGGACACACTTTATTACAAGAAAGGATATAAAACAAATCAGCAAAGGGAAGAGGTGCATGGAGGAAACCAGGCCCAGGCTTCTGGAAGTCATCTCCTACAGTCCCACAGGATGGGCTGAATTCCCCCAGCAGCGAGTTATGACAACACATGTCAAGTGTTGCCAACCAGGGAAGTTCATTAGAGACTCAGTGCCCAGGGTTTTTGTATTGGGGGCTGGTCACATAGGCCCTCGTAGCCTGGCGGATGAATACAGTCTTCCAGAAGGAAAGCAGGTGTTCAGCATAAATCATTTTGTTTGCAGAAACAGTTTAGGCATAGTGAGCCACTCTTATCAGTTAGAGTGGTGGGAATCCTCCCAGAATCCAAGTTCCCAGACACCAGCCAAGGGCCAACCTGGTTAGCAGGCTTTAATAAGGAAGGCAGTCAGGCTCTCTTCTCCATACAGTTGCCCTCCAAATCTGCAGGTTCCACATCCGCGGATTCAACCAACCGTGGATTTTGTCCTGTGCTTACCAATCCCCCACAATACTGGGAGACAACTGTACCAGCTTATCTCAAGTAGCAGCCTTTCCCATGCATTCCTTCTCTACCCCTCACCTTCTTTTATTCTTTTTTTGTCACTTATCATTACCTCACTATTAAATATTTGTTGTTGTTTGTCTCCTCTCACTAGAATGTAAGCCCCGTGAGGACAAGGACGTTGTTTTGTTTACTGCTCTGTGTGGCCAGGACAGGGTAAGGCGAGTGAGGCCTAGGGCGGGAAACTCCTACTAAGGAGGCGCTCACCTAGGGCCGCATCTGCTCACCCTTGTACCTGCCCTGCTATGCCATCCCCAATGTGTAAAATAGTGCCTGGCACAAAGGAAATGCTCAATACACCTTTTTTTGAATGAATGAATGTATGGAATAGGAATAATGAAGGATTGTGGCAAGTGATACTGGAAATTGACATCTAAGGTTAAAAGAAAGGTCAAATATTCCTTTTGTTTTCCCACTTAGTATTGATGCTTTCTAATAAAATACAAATTTAATATCCTGGGAAATAGTGAAAAGATATTAAATATAGATAGGATACTCATATGATACCTAATATAACTGTATATGTACATATTTTTTGTTTCTTACTCTATCCTTTGTATTTATCCCTATATTTAGATTTTAAAAGATAAAAAAGATGCAAAGATACGAGAGCTCGAGGCCAGAGTGAGTGACCTGGAGCTGGAAAAGGTGAAGCTGGTGAATGCAGGCTCTGAGCGGCTCCGTGCAGTAAAGGACATCAAACAAGAGAGAGATCAGTTATTAAATGAGGTGAAAACCAGTAGGAATGAGTTAAACAGTCTTACAGGTATGTTACTTCAGTTTAAATTCTGCTAAAAAATAAGAGTCCTATCAGTGAAGTCCAATGTGGATACTAGGACTGTTGTAAAAGAATGGTTCCTCGTCCCACGTTACAAACATGGATAGTTGTGCTGCCCCAATGGAGTATTTCGGCGCCTGAAATCCTGATACTTCTCCTTGAAGAGCTTCCATATCTTGCACTTATTAACCGTTAACGTTAATTAGCCCTCAGAGTCCACTGAGTTTCTAAGAGAAGGGTGAGGAAAGTAGAAACCTCAAGTGCTTTGAGTCAAATAGCTGTTTAGAGGTTTAATAATGAAGCAACACGTGAAACAGACTTATGCAAATTTCTTGAAGGAAAAATCCAAGGCCTTAACTTTAAAAATGAAACACTTCTAGTTCACGATTAGTATGGTACAGGTATCATTTACTTCACACACACACACAAAGTCGGTAATTCCTGAGTGTGTACTATGCCAGATCCTGAGGTAGAACCTAGAAACACAACAGTGAGGCTCCTAGCTAGTTGGGTGCCAGTCCTGTGGGGTGGGTTACGGTACAGTGGGTGAGGCACGGTGGACCTGTGCTGAGTGCAGATGTGGGAGAGGGTAAAGAATCAGCCTCCGTTAGGAGGTGACATCTGTACTAGTTTGAAGGAGGAAAAGGAATTGGGCAGGTGAAAAAGTGGTAGAAGGGCAATCTAGGCAGAGAACATTATGGGCAAACGCATGAAGGCATGAAGTAACATAATCTGACCTCAGAAGTATTTGTTGGAGTGAAAGTGCAAAGAAAGAAGGACTAAGAAATGAAGCAAAATAGATAGGCACAGCCAGACAATGAGCAGCCAGCAAAAGACATTAAATAAGAGATTGTTGTCATCAAATTTACATTTCAGAAGCACAGTGTCGGCAGGTAAATAGAGAAAGACTAACAGGACAGACGCCAACGAGTTAAGGAGGATTTTGCAGGGATCCCAGGGAAATCTGATGAGAGCCTGAACTAAGGCATTGGCAGTGGGAATGAGAGGAAAGGGAAGAATTAAGAATGTTTTTGGAGATGGACTCAATAGTACTTAGAGGTTGGAGGGGTTGTGTATGCTTTTCGGGTTTTAAGTTTGTGATACTGGGAGAGCAATGATAACAGCTGAGAGAGAAAAACCAGAAGGAGGGGTAGGCTTGAGGGTGGGAGGGTTGGAGGGTTGGATGTAGTCAGTATGAGACAGTTGGTTTGGGTGACACTAGGACATCCACTTGGAAATGTCTGCATAGACACAGTTCAGCAAAGAGGTCTTGGCTCTCTTTGTCCCTGTTGTATGTAAATCTATCTAGCACTTATAAATATAAATAAATAGATATTTGAATAAGTTTGTGTGTATGTGTGTGTGTGGGTATTCTTGTATATGAATGATGAATGTGTGCCAGGTATTTTGATAGTTACTGGAGATAAAAAGATAAGACATGTGGCAGCCTCAGGTTACTTATTGTGTGGCGGAGATTCATCTGCCTATAGATGGTGGTTAAATCAGTTGTAGTGGATATGATCATCCAAGAAGAAGGTTTAAGATGCGAGCCAATTACAGTGGTTGGGAAAAAGCAGTGAATAATAAGTGGGTAGAGAAGGAGAATCCACCCAAGCAGATTAAAAATAAAAAGTCAGGTCCCTGGAAATGTATATGTACATCTAATTTCTGTTAACAAATGACAGTGTAACTAAATGCAGTCTCTTCCAGCTCTAAAATTCTATGATTGTTAATTACAAATAAAATATACTTCATAACAATGGGAGAGAAAAATGTAACCATCTGTTATTGATTATCATGTTGTACAGAGGACTATGAGGTCTTAAAAAGGAATTTTCGAAACAAAAGTGAAGAAATGGAAACTACTACAAATAAGCTGAAAATGCAATTAAAGTCTGCACAGGCTGAATTAGAACAAACAAGAAATACATTAAAGTCAATGGAAGGATCTGATGGTCATGGTATGCTTTATTAGATTTTCCTTCTGTTTTTAATTCCATTGGTTTAGGTTTATTAAAACACAGACCTGGATACATTGCATGTCACCTCTTCACAGTGCCACGTGGTGTGAGATACAGCAATAGGTATCAATGATGGGTGTGATATAGCAGTAGTTCCACTAAATACAAGTTACTTTCATTCAACCCCTTATTTTTCACATGTTCATTATCTACATAAACTATGTGTCTGTGGCTAATTGTCAGTTCCTGATTCCTTCTCGGAGATAAAGATGGGACGGAGCCCTGGGAAGTGAACTGCCAGGATGAGGGGTCCTTCTCACCACTTAGACCTGTTCCCTTTTTACCTTGCTGCTCGTATCAATTCAGAGAGAGAGGGTTAGTTGCTGTTTCATATTATTCATATCGTTGTTGATATAGCTGTATTAGCTGACTATAAGAATAAATATCTAAGTAAAGCCTACATTTTTCTATTGCTCAGTTTTTTTTTAATCTCAAAGATTTATTTTTGTGTTGGACTCAGCAGCACGTATACCAAAATTGGAACTGTATAGAGAGAATTATCATGGCCCCTGCACAAAGATGGTATGCAAATTCTTGAAGCATTCCATATTTTCTGTGGTCCTCAAAGGTTCAGCTCTTTCTTTGCTGGTTAACTTAACCAAGAAAATGGTGGGGTTTGGAGATGACACTCAAGAGGCCCATTTGGATTACCCCACTACCACCACCAGACAGAGTCCCTTCCTCAGTGCCCTCCAGGCATTCCACAACTGCCCCAGTCACATGACAATTATTAAATTAACCAGGTAATCCTGTATTTGCATTGAATGCTTATTTTCATTGATTAAAATCATCTTAAAATAAAAAGATTTAAGAAATTACCTTTGAAGGCCAATCATGATCTACTTAATCAGACCAGAATTCTTCAGAGTGGTGAGCAAATCATGTCAGACTTTTGATCTATTAATAGATCAATGTACTGTGCTTGTATATTACTCTTGTCTTTGACAGTTTAGCTGTAGGAACTATATCTCGTTAGCAAGAAATCAGACCTTTCATCCTCTCCAATAGTTTGTTTTTAAACAATGGTACATTTTCTTTTTCCTTTTTAACCTCTAAGCTATAGCTGGACCTGACTCAAAGCAGTGGCATTTTCAAACCTCTTTCCTCAGCTGACTATGAAAAGCATATGGTCCCTGACTTTGAATTTCCAAGCAAAGATGAGCTTCATGTGTCTTTTCAATGGCCTGCCATGTCTTAAGTATTTAGTGCCTACTACCTGTCTAGAACATTCTCATCCTGTCACCAGTTTTACTAAAATGATCACATATATGCTCATGCTGCCAATTTGACTGTTGAAACAGTAATGAGTTCCAAGCACATGACTATGACCATGAGAATCAAAATTGAATGGTTTGTGATATCACTGGAATCTTTAAAAAGATCACTAATAATAGGTGTCTTGTAGTTTCTAGAAAAATTATTTTAGTAAAAATACTATATACATTTTTCATTATATGGCTATATATTTTTATGTATATATTTTCTACATGTAAGTATGAATTTGATCAGTATTATTTATTACCGTTGAAATATGGCAAATTATGATGGTCAACGAAATGAATTCTAATAGCAAAGAAGTCACAAAACATCATCATTTATATATATTTCTTAGCTCAAAATCTCTGAGTAGTTGCTGAAAATTGTTATATCACAAAATTGTGAAATATGAAGACCCTTTTCAGTGATCACTGCCTTGAAACTGTCCAGGTGCCTAGGAGAATCTTACTTGTCACCTTCTCATAATGTTTAACCATCAAATGATAGTAGCCTCTCAAAATTTAGAAACTTTAAAAACTAAAGCACAGTTTACTTCCTTTTTTTTTTTCCAGCTATGAAAGTGGCAATGGGGATGCAAAAGCAAATCACAGCTAAAAGAGGTCAGATAGATGCCCTTCAGAGCAAGATACAATTTTTGGAAGAGGCAATGACAAATGCAAATAAGGTGGGTCCCTGGCCCTGGAGTGGGGGAAGCTAATATGTTCATTCATTAATACACTACAAGACAGAATAAGACGTAGCAGAGATAACAGAGTACAATGGAGAAAAGACAAGAGGTTATTTCTGACTGAGAGAATGAGGGAAAAGTTCCTGAAGGAACATTCAAGCAGGATCTCGAAAGAGTTAGTATTTTAAGTACAGGAAACGAGCAAAAGGACATTTGTGGCAGAGACAGGGATTGATTATAAATTAAGCACATTTAGTTCTGCTATAAGGTGACATATGTATTCCTAAAATCAGTGTGCTAATCAAAATTGTGCAATGAAAACCACAGGACTTATGAGAATTGGAGCTCCACACTAACACATTTCATCAGTGACACCAAAAAAATAGCAACCTAATGAAAATGGTAGCACACTTTTACACATGTTAAATGGTTAAGAAATACATAAATACTACAATAAGTAAGGTTCTTTATCTTAAAAAAGACCTGAAGTTTGCCTTTGGGTGTGTGCATCGAAGGGTTGCAGCTTGTGAGTTATTGTGAAGGATTAGAAGGTGTGTTTTCTGTAACACTAGATGTGCATGGATGTGGCTCACAACACAAGGTAAACTGAGGTAGTTGACAGATAGTTGTTTGATGAGTGTGCACGTGTGCTTTGTGTGTATTCCTCTGCAGCTCTGTTTAGCTGGTGCAGTTTTCTCTGTTGACCTAGTATTTCTCATAAATGAAGCTGCGCTTAAGTAACTGTGAAATTTGTGTTATGCTCGAATATTCCCTGATGTATCAATCACTTTGGAACAAATTTGCATTTTCAGAAGAAGAATTAGAACTGACTATAATGGAGGTGAGAAAGTAAAGAGCTTAAGTAGAAAATAATAAGTGCAACTAAAGTAATTGCTTTCCTCATACCCAAATGAGCTGCTGAAATACTTTTTTAGAAGGAAGCTAAATATTAGCAATATGTACATACGTTTGTGCATACATCATATGGACTTATTCCTTTTTTTTGCACTTTCCCTTTCTTTTCTCCCCTCCTTTTCTCTCATCCTAAATTTGCTTTTTTCTTTTTCTTCTTCCATTATTTGCCTATTTGGAACCTAGAGCAGTACTTTTCCTCGTCCTGCCTGAGGGTACTTGGGGCGTTGAGAAGTTTCTGGCTGCCGTCATCAGAGATGCCTGCCCCCCTGAAGGAAGGCATTCATCAAAACTCAATGACATTCCCTTCAAACAGGAAGGAGGCAGCTTGTAAAATTAATCCCTCTTTCTTTCTGAAGCTTTTCTGCCTAACTAATCAGAAAAGGAAAAATTGTTTGCATCCAAAATGTGTGTTATAGTTACAGTACCTTCTCCCTTGTTTACATTAAAGATTTTTTCTGTGAGAAAACTATATATTTAAAGAAATATAGAGTCAATAAGTTGAGGTCTATTTTAACTTGACTACTATGCATTTCTTTTTGTCTACCTAATCTATGATGTTTTTTAAAGGAAGGAACTAATTTTAATGAAATTTTGTTGAATACCAAAGACTCTCTGTAAGTATATCAGTAAGTTCATTCTCATCACTGGACCGTAAGTGACTTGAGGGCAGGAACTGTGTGTCCCATTTCTTTTTATGTTGGAGGGTCTGCAGTAGGCATTTGTGAAATAAATATTCAACCTTGAAACAAAATAGAAACCCATAAAGCTTTCAAATAAATGCATCTTTAAATCTCTTCTGTCATTTTAAACTTCTCAGTAAAATTTAGTGTACGATTACTCAATCTCAATTCGTCATAACATTGTCTCTTTTTATGACAAGATAGTTATTACATATTTTTTAGGTTTCATCAAAGATTTATTAAGCCTGGAAAGAAGTAATAATACTAGTAGTGATAAAAATGAGTACAAGGTAACATAATTCTAGCAGCTCCCAATTCCAACTCAAAGCAATTAAATGGCATATGACTTAAACTGTAGTTCAGATCTTTATATAATTGTTTTAAATTTCCATCACATCTCAGCATATTATTTCTGATATTTTCTTCTCTATAATTGTAGGAAAAGCATTTTCTAAAAGAAGAGAAGAATAAATTAAGCCAAGAATTGAGTACTGTTGCAACAGAAAAAAACAAGATGGCCGGAGAACTAGAAGTCCTGAGATCTCAGGAACGCCGTTTGAAAGAAAAAGTTGCAAATATGGAAGTTGCTCTTGATAAGGTAGTTATTAACTAAATATATAAAGTAGCTGTCAACTAAATAGTTATTCACTGGGTAGAATTGTTCTTTATGAAAGCTTCACGTTGATAGGAACGAAATCTGTCAAATTGGATTGCATCCCAATCACCTCGCACGAGGAAAAACTACATCCTATAGAGAAGGCTCTTCTGAGCTTTAAAAACAGTAAAAAGTATGCATTTAGAAAGCCTCTTTTTCAGGTTAACATGGTCACAGGGGTAGTAAGATATAAGATGTAAGATGCTCTTGGTATCCTTAGTGGCCTGAATAATTAAAAATGCCACCAATCTACCTTATCACCAAAGAATGACTTGAACACTAGGTAGAATACAGTTTGTTAATAATATCAATAAATAGATAAAGTAACGCTAATGTCTGACACTTTGTGGGGTCCAGAAAGTGCAGGTAGAAAACACAGCTTAAAGAATGAGAAGGATGAAGGACACTATATTTGTCATTGCCATTGATTATAGAGACATAAATCTCTCTTTCTGTCACCTGAAAACTCTGGAAGCCTAAAAATGTACCAAAACTAGTCCTTGATTCTTAAGAAATCAGAACCTTCATGATTATATAAAATGATCTGTGATCCCATCTATGCCACCTTTGATCTTCAAACAGAATATATTGACTCAATGAATTTCAGTTGTGGTTATTTTTATGTAAATATTTTTACATTGCTAAAGCTGTTTGCTCATTTCATCCTTAGTTCATTCATTCTTCTGAGTGCCCTCTACATATCAAATGCCATGCTGGGGATATAGAGGAGAAAGACATGACCTTCAATTGCTCTCAGTTTACTGAATAAAACAGATAAATGTAATACAGTGTGCTAAGTGTGGGGGACTTCCTTGAAGAGATGGCGACTTTGCATTTATAGGTTAATAAAATAAAATTGCATAAGGAATAGAGGATAAACCACATGTGGTTGCTTGATTGTAGGCATCTTTGCAGTTTGCAGAATGTCAAGATATAATACAGCGTCAGGAACAAGAATCTGTGCGCTTAAAACTTCAACACACTTTGGATGTAAAAGTAAGGTCTTTTTTTCCATCATAAATAGTAGTTTAAAAAAATAATGCCTTTGTTTGATATACTTTTGTATATCTTCTTCATGCACCTTAGATACATTCAAGTGTACTTTTAACATTATCTGATACTAGCAATTATAAAATATGTACAAATGTTTTTATACAATATACCTATCCTTTTCATATATAGTAACAAATTGCAGTGCCATGCTTTATGTTTAAGTTTATAATAAGGGAGGGAAACACAAAAGTACCTGCCTTGGGAATACCTGAGGGAGAGTTGTGTATACAGAAGGGTCAAGCAAGTACAAAGGCCCAAAGTGAGAGTGTGTTTGGGTTGTTTGGAGAATAGCAAAAATGATATAATCTGCATGACAAAAACATGTGTTCTTTAAAAATTGTACATTTTCCATTGAAATATACGTCTCTTTTCCAAGTATATTTTAAAGTTGCAGACATACTTTCAAGTTGCAATAATGGATACTTTCACAGGCACAAGCACTCCATAGTTGTAGAGGATCTTTCTCAGTAGTATGCCAGAATAGTGGGGAGTCTTTGGCAAAAGTTAGAAACCAGTGTAGTAGCATACCATCCTAGGTGTGTTTTCACATCTGGGATGCTTTTATCAATCAGAAGTGTGAAGGCATCTTCCTAAGCACATACTTCGTCCTCCAGGAGTAACTTCTACATCCAGAATCATCTTGCTTAATACTTTGGTTTATAACCTTGTAAGTTCAACATGTAAGACTGAAATTATGTTTGCAAAAATAGATTTTGATTTCCCAATTCTAATTGTAGATTGACAATTATTTTGCTCACATAATATATTGTTTTCCAGGAACTTCAGGGCCCTGGGTACACCTCAAATTCTTCTGTGAAACCACGCCTTCTACAGTCGTCATCTGCTACCCGTTCTCATTCTAATGTACCATCGTCCCAGTCTATAGCCAGCTTCCTGTCTCATGTAAGTAATTAGTCTTATAATCCATGATGCAAATGACATAACATGTAAATACTTTTAAGAAGAATTTCATTTTAAAAACATGTCTTTAAGACAAACACCAGATGATTTCACTCGTGTGGAAGATAAACACATGGATAAAGAGAACAGATTAATGATTACCAGAGGGAAAGGGGGTGGGGGCTGGACGAAAGGGATCAAGGGGCGCATACGTATGGTGATGGATAAAAAGTATCCATCTGGTGGTGTAGTGGTTAAGTTCGCACGCTCTGCTTTGGTGGCCTGGGGTTCTCGGGTTCGAATCCCGGCTGCAGACATACGCACTGCTCATCAAGCCATGTGTAGGGGCGTCCCACATATAAAATAGAGGAAGATGGGCACAGGTGTTAGCGCAGAGTCAATCTTCCTCACACACACAAAAAAGTAGACTATTGGTGGTGAGCATGATGCAGTTTATATAGAAACTGATAAATAATAATGTACACCTGAAATTACACAATGTTATAAACCGTTATGACCTCAATTAAATAACTGGAAAAGATATATATCTTTAGTTATGCCATTTTCAATTACTAGATTTTAGATTTCTACAGACCAGATGAATGAAAATGTTTTCTTCACTACTGGGTGTTTTCTTTGGGAAAAACAACATGAAATATTCAGTGGGATTAATGTTAACAATAATTGTTAAAGTAAATTATTGAATAGCCTTTGTTCAATTTTTTCCATCACAAGCATTTCCAGGTTACAAAGCAAATGTAGAGATGGCTAAAATAAGCATCATTTTGAATGGCAAAGGCAAATTAGTGGTGTATTTGATACGCTACCAAGATGAACATGATTTGCTGTATATTGTCTTTTCAGGAACTTTATGTGAACTTATGTATAATCAAAAAATTGTATTAATCTTAAAACATTTTTATTCCCTTTATTTAAAATGTTAGAGACTTTGGAAAAATTTTAGTTTAACCTTTCATACTTTTAAAGCTCAGGAAAAAATATGTGCAATGTAAAATTCACACTTTGTCTCTTCTGAAGATATATATGTTTATGGAACCACAAATCTCTTGCAACCAGTATCCAGCTCCAGCTCTAAAGAAATGAGACTTATTTCATAAATCACACATAAAAATCAATTTCATTCGGTAATGATCCTATCGTATGTACAGCAACAGGATGTATGTACAGGATCACCAGTGACCTACCAGTTATTCTACCTGTGCCATTTAAATGAAAAGTATGTACTGTGAAATGACTAAAACTTGAAATGGACTCCTCTCACACACTTAAGATGTATGTACTGATAAACAAGCTATCCTACAACAAATAATAGAATATTCTATCAAATAATAGAATAATGATATTAATATTAGAAGTTAAATGGTTCTACCAGAAGACTGGAACTTGGAGGTGGGCAGAGAAAAGGCAGGGGACTGCTGCTTTTTGTTTTAAGTGTTATAAAATCATTTTACCTTTAAAACTATGTACATATTACATTGATAAAAATTAAACTCCCTTCCCCAAAATAACCCCACGAACCAAACAACAAACAGACAAACAAAACAACAACAAGGAACATTTGACCAGGCGTCATTGGGACCCAAGATGTGTCTCTTAACTACTTTGAGTGACCTTGGAAACTCAGTTAAATATATTGTGCCTTGCTTTTTCCATCTCTCATGAGGAGTCTGGACTAGATAATCTCTAGGGTCATCTAGAAAGATCAGCTCTGAAATTTCATAACTTTTCATTACCCCAAAACCAGCCTAGTGGATTTTACCTAGCTCCTTAGTACATAGACTCCACTTGATTATACGGAATCTCATCCTGTCTCTAAAAAAGTACTGGTTATAAGTCTATTAAATTAAATTTTTAAATTATAATTCTAACAGCAGTAATGAACTATATTTCTAAATAGACTGTCAAGCATGCTTTATACAATTAATTTCTTCTCTTGAAATGTTTATTATATAATTTTATACAGTAAAAATAACATACATTCTTTGTTTTGTTGACTGATAGTTGCAAGTACCTAGAACAGTGTCTGGCATATAGTAGGTATTCAACACATATCTATCTAATGGGTGAATCAGTTCCTTGTGTAACATTGTGTTCAGGTTTTCATTGTTTCTACTACTAAGTCAGTTTCAAGTCTTACTGTTGCTCTTTTGGAGATAATTTTCTTCTCTGACCACTTGTAAGATTTTCTCTTTATTTTGGTTATAGCAGTTTGACTGTGATGTGCCTAGTTGTGGTCTTCTTTGTATTTATCTTTCTTATGGCTCACTGATCTTCGTGGATGTGTGGATTGGTATCTTTGATTAATTTTGGAAAATTTTTATCCCTTTCCTTCTCGATTATTTTTGCTGCCCCATTTTCTTGTTTCTTTCTGGGACTTGTACTATTAAATAACGTTATTTTTTAAATTAGTATGTAAATCCATTATCTGAATTCTCTATGGGCCTGTGGCCATTGTTTCTCTTGGTTTCTAGTCATGTTGTCTGGTCTTTTTGCTTCCTTTTTTTCAAGACTTAATTTTTTTAGAGCGGTTTTGTATTCACACCAAAATTGAGAAGAAGCTATAGAGATTTCCCGTATAGTCCCTGCCGCTACACATGCATAGCCTCCCTCATTATCAACATCACTCACCAGAATGGTACATTTGTTGCCAAAAATGAACCTAGATTGACACATCATAATCGCCCAAAGTCCATAGTTTGCCTTGGGGTTTGCTCTTGGTGTTGTACATTCTATGGGTTTGGACCAATGTATAATGACGTATATCCATCATTATAATATACTCAGTATTTTCACTGCCCTAAAAATCCTCTGTGCTCTGCGTATTCATCCCTCCCCCCATTTCACCCCTAGCAACCACTGATCTTTTTATTGTCTCCATAGTTTTGCCTTTTCCAAAATCTCATCGAGTTGGAATCATTTAATTTAGTATGTAGCTGTTTCAGGTTGGCTTCTTTCACTTAGTAATATGCATTTAGGGTTCCTCCATGTCTTTTCATGGCTTGATAGCTCATTTCTTTTTAGCGCTGAATAATAATCCATTGTCCAGCTGTACCACAGTTTGTTTATCCATTCACCTACTGAAGGGCATCTTGATTGCTTCCAAGTTTTGGTAATTATAAATAAGGGTGCTATAAACATCCATGTCCAAGTTTTTGTGTGGACATGTTTTCAACTCCTTTGGGTAAATAGCAAGGAGCACAATTGCTGGGTCATATGGTAAGAGTATTGTTTAGTTTTATAAGAAACTGCCAACCTATCTTCCAAAGTGGCTGTACCATTTTGCGTTCCCACTAGCAACGAATAAGATGTTCTGTTGCTCCACATCCTCACCAGCATTTGGTGTTGTCAATGTTGTGGATTTTGGCCATTCTAATAGGTGCGTAATGGTATCTCGTTATTTTAATTTGTATTTCCCTATTGACATATGCTGTGGATAATCTTTTCATATACTTATTTGCCATCTAAATATCTTTTTTAGTGAGATATCTGTTAAGGTCTTTGGCCCATTTTTTAATCATTTGCTTCTTTTTTAAATGAGTTCTGGATATTGAATATGAAAAATTACAAGGATAATTTTGGGTTCTAGATGATTTTTTTTTCCTTCATAGAGGATTTACATTTGCTTCTGGCTGGTAGCTAAATTTAGGGCACTAACAATCCCACATCACCTTAATTGATTTGAGGATTGAGATTATTTGGATTAAGGCTCTTATCTCAAAGCCTGAGATTTACCAATTATTCCCCACCTCTTTGATATTGTTCCAGTTTTTATTGCTCTAGCTCCTTGATTCTGCCAAAAGCTCATCTCACCTTCTCAGCCTCTCAGCTGCTGCTTTTAGAATTGGCAAATGCTTCTACAGAAAAATGGCCCCAAATGCCTCCCTTCTCTGGATTTTTTGTTTCAGACTTTGGCCCCATAATTCTTAACTGTGTTGGTATCTCTCTAATGTTGTCAGGCAGACTTAACAGATATATTTTGTATACTTTTCTAGTGAATTCTGAACAGAATTGGTCTACCATTACTGGAAAAAGAATTCCTCTACTGTTATTCATTGCTCATATAATTTTAGACAGTATCTATAAACTACTAGAGAATATAAAAATTGAGCTCTTTTTACCTCACACACATACGCATTTCTTTTCCCTATTTAATCCCCCCCATATAATCATATCATAAATTTTGATTAAGTTTCCTTGAGTGTTCAAATTATTGTGACTATGTAAAATATTGTTCCCTGGCTGAAGTGTGCAGTGAACTGTGATTATATTTTCTTTTAGCTCTTAGATTTACTAATTGTTTTGTTTTACTTTGTTTAGTTTTCTAGACATCTAGAACTAATTATCTCTCAAAATTCTCTGAAAAAAAACTATGAAACTCCTTTTACTATGAGCAAAGCATAGGGGCATAAAATTTTTCCCTTCTTCACTTCTGGGTTCTTTGGCTGGTCTAATAATTAAATTGGCATAAGACAGATTAACAGGAGAAAAACAAATTTAATTTCATATGTATAGGAGCCCCACAAAGACAGTGAGACTCAAAAGTAGTCAGGCAACTGAGTTTTATATGCCGTCTTGAGCTAAGGAATGGAGTAGGAGCCTGGGGCTTCAAAGGTGTGGGAGGAAGGCAATTCACAGGAAGATGAGAAGAGCAGATGTTTGGTAATCAGACGTTTGCCCTACCGTGCAGGTGGTTTTTCAGATAAAAAAAAAATTATATCTGGTAATAGCTCTCTTTCTGGGCCAGGCTACCTGAATCCTTTTTGGCAGTTAAGGGAGAGGTATAAGTTTTTCCTGAGTCTGCTGGATTTTGATTGCCTCAGCTTAAAATAATCCACATGCCAAAGTGGCACATTTTGGGGTGCCATATTCCATCCCCTTCAGAAGTAATCAGATATTTTATCATTTCGTTTATTTGTTTATTATGTATATATGTCTTTTAGAGCCCTCCATAGTCCTGTTCTAATCTAGATTGGTTGCTCTCTAGACTTGCTGTGTGCTTGCCTTCTTGGATTTTCCTTCTACCAAAATCCAGGGAATTTCTTCCATCTTTTTTTCTGTGTTTTAGGTTTAATTCCCTTTCTTGGTTTATTTTTTTCTTTTGGTAGAGCATATAATGCAGTGGCTTCCTCTGAAAAGGTGCGTTTCATTCTTTAAGTGTTTTAAAACCTTACATGTCTGAAAATACCTTTATTCTTCACTTACATTTGATTGATGCTCAAAATGTTGTTGCTGTTGTGCCATTTTGATTCCAGAGGCTTTGTATGTGACCTGTTGGGGTTTTTTTCTTAAAGCTTTTAGGGTCTTTCCTTTATCCCTGGTATTCATTTCAGGAAGTTCCCTGCTGAGAGTCTGGGAGTCTTTTTCTTTTTATTGTGCTGGGTACTTAGCAGGCTCTTGTGTTCTTTCTTCTCCGAAATTTTCTTATATCACTTATTTGATCATTTTCTCCCTCCATCTTCTCAGTTCTCTCTTTCTGGAATTCCTGTTAGTCACCTATTAGACCTCCTGGATTGATTCTCTGGTCGTCTTTAATTTTGGCTTCCATTTTCCATCTCCTCATCTTTTATTTTCACTTTTTGGGAAATTTCCTCAATTCTATCTTCTAAACATCTGTTGAGTTTTTTTCTAGTATAATACATATTTTTTTAATTTCCAGAAGCCATATTTTGTTCTTTAATTCTTTTCTTTATATAGTTTTATCTTCTTTCATGGATGTGATACTTTCTCATCTCCGTTTAAGGATATTAACTTCAGTTCTTTGATAATTTCTTCTGTAACCTGAATTATTGATGTTTCTTCAAATTTATTTTTTTGTTTGTTTTGATGTCTATCTTCCTGTTAGAGACTATCCTTCAATGTTTGGTGATCAATTACTGTCCATTCATATTTAAGATTGAGGCCCTAAAAAGCTGATTAAAAGCTCTTTGTAAAATTGACAGGATTTGTTGACTGGTAGATGGTTAGGTATTACTTTTTTGTTGAGGGACCCCAAAAATTTCTATAGGTCTTTTTTCTTGGTGCTGTCACTTTCCCTAAAGCGGAATTCTCTTACTACTGACTTGTAGGTATAAATCCATCTGCCAGTATTCTGAGAGGTGAGTGGGGCAGTGCATCTGGGGTATCTATCTATCTATCCAATCTGTCTTAATGCTCATATTTTCAGTTTGCAGCCTTACTCCTGCTATGCCAGATATCCCTTTGGAGCCTAAGATTAAGCCTCTAAATTCATTTAGGGGAAAAGAATGAGTAATTACCTGACTACGTGAAGAATATTTGGGATTCTAACAGCTTCTCCCGTAGACTTTTAGCCAATCCTCCCATCCTGCTGCCCTGTCTCTTACCCTGGTCTTCGGAAATACATGAGGCCTCCCGTGTCTGAGTCTTCTGGAATACTCTGATGCAGGGCAGCTTGCTTCTTGTTGGCTACTTCTCTGCAGGTGTTAGCCTTCTTTGTTCTGCCGTATCAGTTATAAATTATCCATTTGCCTTCCATCTCCTCAAATTTTATCATTACTCATCCAGTGTTATCTCTCCTTTCTTCTTTATCCTTTTTAATTCCTTTAGTGTCATTTTAGTGGGGCTTCAGATAGAGCAGAAATAAATGCTAAGTGTTATTTTTAGAAGTAGAATATTACTGTTTGCATTGTTCTGCATTGCCCCTTAATTTATCTTGTTTCATTTTAGTCTTCTTATTCCATGATTCTAATAATAGCTGATATTTACTGAACACCAGACACTGTGCAAAGTACTTTCTGTAGACTATCTAATTTATTCCTCACAACTACCTATTTGAGGTAAGTACTGTTATTATACCTATCTTACAGATGAAAAAACAGGCTTGTGAGGCCGGCCCCATGGTGTAGTGGTTACGTTTGGTGCCCTCCACTTTGGCGGCCTGGGTTCATGGGTTCAGATCTCAGGCGCAGACCTACACCACTCATCAGCCATGCTGTGGTGGCAACCCACATACAAAATAGAGGAAGATTGGCACAGATGTTAGCTCAGGGCAAATCTTCCTCAACAACAACAACAAAAAAGAAACAAGCTTGGAGAAGCTAAGTGACTTACAGAGTGCACGCACCAAAAACACAACTGTGCCAAGACTTAACCAAGACAGCCTGAGTCTAGAGCCTGTGTTCTTAACCATTATACTGTAGTGATTCTCTACACTACACTGCTGAATGCTGTTTATAAAAAAATAATTTAAATAATGGATAATGTAAGTAGATACTATACCTGAACTAATATTGTATTTCATTAGGTCTTTGTGAATGAGGATTATACTATTTTAGAGCTTCAAAGGCATTTAAAATTATCCAATTGACTCCCTTTGTGTTATAGGTAAGAAAAGAGGAGAACCAGAAAAATTATGTTACATGATTTGTTCCAACCTCAAACACCAGAACATGTATATATATATGTATGTGTCTGTGTACATACACACACATACATGCAAATACACACACATGTATAATTGATAGCTTCACATAGAAGTGTTTTAGATTAATATTTCAGATAAAGGCTATTTTAGCATATAAAAATGAAATATTTCCAGGATAATATAATTTATTATATTTCTATATCAGACTCTGTACACGTGCACTGTAATTTGTACTAGCTGTGCTTGCTTTTACTGAAGTACCCATGATTGGGGCAAGATTTTTAGCAAGACTTTATAACTTATGTCTTGGAAGTTTCCTACTAACCCATATATATAATATATAATATATGCCTAATATAAAATATAAATAATATATTTGTATTCTAAATAGCATATTTGTATTCTAAATAGCATATTTATATTCCATTTTTATTACAGTCTTCTAACAGGAATACAAGTATAAGAGATGGATTTGGTCAGACATTCTCAAAATAGAATACTCTAATTCAAACTGAATGAGATCAAGCTTTTATTTTTAGCTTTTACATTTATCTTCTATCTTTGGAGAATGCAGATAGGGCCAGTTGAGAAGAACACACTCTCCCTAGACATAACTTATCTTACATCATAACTCATAAGTTTGCCTGCAGTGGACTCAGGCCATTAGAGAGAACAGTGTTTGGAGAAGATGGAGGTGCATTAGAGATATAATTTAGGAATTATTTTGGAAACAAATCTAACATAAAATGATTTCAGGGTCAAAATATAATAGGAAATTAATCAAATAAAAAAGTAAACCTGAAGTTCAACAACGACAGTAAAAGCTTGTATTTTTCCCTTGAAACCAAAAGCCTGTAGAAGCTTAAACCTGAAAATGTATGTTCTGTAGAGACAGCCTTAATGTGTTCCTAAAGGTCAAAGGATTGGGGTGGAGAACATGATCCTCTGATGGGCTCCAGTAACTTCAGGAAGAGCTTATGCTTAGTTATTACTTTACCACCCAGCCAAGAGTCATATGTAAAGAGTGTTTTATAATTGTTTATTTCCTAGCTATTTTCTAATTTTTTAAAAAGGAAATTTTGCTTGTGTTATAAATCAAAATATGTTCCATATGAATTAAACAGTAAATTCTTAAAAATGAATCAATAATAATATTACAAAATATACAACCATTAAAAGGAAAGATTGATAATTTTGACTAGATAAAACTTAAATCACAAAACCATGATATACAAAATTAAAAGGAAATCACAAACTATAAAAATATTTCCAATAGATAAAAGGTTAATATCTATAATATATAGAGTTTTTACATACCTGGATGAAGATAGCATATACTCTAAAAGAAAAGTGTACTAAAGATATGGATACAAAATTCACAAATAGGAAATGCGTATAGCCAATAAACATGAAAAATGTTCAAACTTATTTATAAACAAAAACAACAACAAATAAAAAATAACAAAAAACAACAACAAACATATTAAAGCAAAAATAAACTACCGACTTTGCATATAAAAATGGTCAAATGGTAATGGAAAGGGTGTGGCATAATGGGCGTTCTTGTATCATATCCTGTGGATAAATATAAATTGATGTCTTTTTTTTTTTTTTTTTTACCACAGCTTGCTTAACCATTTACCTATTTTTTTTTAATTTTATTGAGGTCATGTTGACTTTTAACATTGTGTAAATTTCAGGTGTACGTTATTTCGGTTTCTGTATATTGCATCATGTTCACCACCAATAGTCTGGTTTTTATCTATCACCATACACATGTGTCCCTTTACCCCTTTTACCCTACCCCTACCCCCTTTTGCTCTGGTAACCACTAATCTGTTCTCCTTATCTATGTGTTTATCTTCCACATATGAGTGCAATCGTATGGTATTTGTCTTTCTCTGTCTGACATTTCACTTAGCATAATACCCTCAGTTGTCCATCCATGTTGTCACAAATGGCGCAATTCTGTCTTTTTTTTATGGCTGAGTAGTATTCCTTTGTGTATATACCACATCTTCTTTATCCATTCATCCATTGATGGGCACTTGGGTTGCTTCCATATCTTGGCTATTGTGAATAATGTTGTGATGAACGTAGGAGTGCATAAATCTTTTTAAATTGTTAATTTCATGTTCTTTGGATAAATACCCGGTGGTGGAATAGCTGGATCGTATGGTATTTCTATTTTTAGTTTTTTGAGAAATCTCCATACTGTTTTCCATAGTGGCTGCACCAGTTTGCATGCCCACGAGCAGTGTATGAGAGTTCTCTTTCCTCCACATCCTTTCCAACATTTGTTATTTCTTGTCTTGTTAATTATAGTCATTCTGACAGGTGTGAGATGGTATCTCATTGTAGTTGTGACTTGTATTTCTCTGATGATTAGTGATGTTGAACATCTTTTCATGTGTCTGTTGGCCATCTTCTTTGGAAAAATGTCTGTTCATATCCTCTGCCCATTTTTTGATTGGGTTCTTTGTTTTTTTGTTGTTGAGTTGTATGAGTTCTTTATATATTTTGGAAATTAACCCTTGTTGAATATGTGATTTTCAAATATTTTCTCCCAGTTGGTGGGTTGTCTTTTCATTTTGTTGATGTTTTCCTTTGCTGTGCAGAAGTTTTTCAGTCTGATGTAGTCCTATTTGTTTATTTTTTCTTTTGTTTCACTTGCCTGAGTAGACGTACTCGAAAAGATACTGCTGAGACTGATGTCAAAGAGTGTACTGCCTGTATTTTTATGGTTTCAGGTCTTACATTCAAGTCTTTGATCCATTTTGAGTTAATTTTTGTGTATGGTGTAAAATAATGGTCTACTTTCATTCTTTTGCAAGTGGCTGTCCAGTTTTCCCAACGCTATTTATTGAAGAACCTTTCCTTTCTCTGTTGTATGTTCTTGGTTCCTTTGTCGAAGATTAGCTGTCCATAGATGTGTGGTTTTATTTCTGGACTTTCAGTTCTGTTCCATTGATCTGTGTGTTTGTTTTTGTACCAGTACCATGCTGTTTTGATTACTATAGCTTTGTAGTATATTTTGAAGTCAGAGATTGTGATACCTCCAGCTTTGTTCTTTTGTCTCATGAATGCTTTAGCTATTCGGAGTCTTTTGTTGCCCCATATGAATTTTAGGATTCTTTGTTCTATTTCTGTGAAGAATGTCGTTGGGATTCTGATTGGAATTGCACAGAATCTGTAGATTGCCTTAGGTAGTGTGGACATTTTAACTGGGTTCATTCTTCCAATCCATGTGCATGGAATATCTTTCCATTTCTTTATGTCTTCTTCAATTTCTTTCAATAATGTCTTAAGTTTTCAGTGTATAGGTCTTTCACCTCCTTGATTAAATTTATTCCTAGGTATTTTACTCTTTTTGTTGCAATTGTAAATGGGATTGTATTCTTGACTTCTCTTTCTGCTAGTTCATTATTAGCATATAGAAATGCAACTGGATTTTGTATCCTGCAACTTGGCTATAGTTGTTGATTATTTCTAATAGTTTTCCAATGGATTCTTTAGGGTTTTCTATATATAGAATCATGTCATCTGCAATAGTGAGAGTTTTACTTCTTCCTTGCCAATTTGGATCCCTTTTATTTCTTTTTCTTGCCTAATTGCTGTGGCCAAAACATCCAGTACTATGTTGAATAAGAGTGGCGAGAGTGAGCACCCTTGTCTTGTTCCTGTTCTCAGAGGAATGGCTTTCAGTTTTTCCCTGCTGAATATGATGTTGGCTGTGGGTTTGTCATATGTGGCCTTTATTGTATTGAGGTACTTTCCTTCTATACCCATTTTATTGAGAGTTTTTATCCTAAATGGATGTTGGATCTTGTCAAATGCTTTCTCTGCATCTATTGAAATGACCATGTGATCTTTATTACTCATTTTGTTAATGTAGTGTATCGTGTTGATTGATTTGCAAATCTTGAACCATCCCAGCATCCCTGGAATAAATCCCACTTGACCGTGGTATTTGATCATTTTAATGTATTGTTGTATTCAATTTGCTAATATTTTGTTGAGGATTTTTTGCATCTGTGTTCATCAGCGATATCAGCCTGTAATTTTCGTTTTTGTGTTGTCTTTGTCTGGTTTTGGTATCAGGGTAATGTTGGCCTCGTAAAATGAGTTAGGAAGCATCTGTCCTCTTCAGTTTTTCAGAATAATTTGAGAAGGATAGGAATTAAATCTTTTTTGAATGTTTGGTAGAATTCATCAGAGAAGCCATCTGGTCCAGGACTTTTGTTTTCTGGGAGGTTTTTTTTTGTGTGTGTGTGTGTGAGGAAGATCATTCCTGAGCTAACATCCATGATAATCCTCCTCTTTTTGCTGAGGAAGACTGGCTCTGAGCTAACATCTATTGCCAATCCTCCTCCTTTTTTTTTCCCCAAAGCCCCAGTAGATAGTTGTATGTCATAGTTGCACATCCTTCTAGTTGCTATACGTGGGACGTGGCCTCAGCATGGCCAGAGAAGTGGTGCGTCGGTGCGCACCTGGGATCCGAACCCAGGCCACCAGTAGCGGAGCGTGCGCACTTAACCACTAAGCCATGGGGCCGGCCCTGGGAGGTTTTTGATTACTGTTTTGATCTCTTTGCTTGTGATTGGTGTGTTCAGATTCTGTATTTCTTCTTGATTTGGTTTTGGGAGGTTGTATGATTCTAAGAATGTATCTTTTTCTTCTAGGTTGTCTGGTTTGTTGGTGTATAGCTTTTCATAGTATTCTCTTATAATCCTTTCTGTTTCTGTATTGTCCATTGTATTTTCTCCTCTTTCATTTCTGATTTTGTTAGAGTCTTCTCTTTTTTCTTAGTGAATCTGGCTAAGAGTTTGTCAATTTTGTTTATCTTCTCAAAGAACCAGCTCTTAGTTTCGTTCATCTTTTCTGTTTTTTAATCTCTATTTTGGTTATTTCTGCTCTGATTTTTATTATTTCTTTCCTTCTAGTAACTTTGGGCTTTGTCTGTTCTTCTTTTTCTAGTTCTTTTAGGTATAGGATAAGCTTGTTTATTTGAGATTTTTCTTGTTTGTTGAGGTAGGCCTGTATTGCTATAAATTTCCCTCTTAGTGCTGCTTTTGCTGTATCTCATAAGTTTTGATATGTTGTGTTTTCATTATCATTTGTCTCCAGGTATTTTTTGATTTCTCCTTGATTTTTTCATTGATCCAATAGTTGTTCAGTAGTATGTTGCTTAGTCTCCACATACTTGTGACTTTCTCAGATTTTTCTTGTAGTTGGTTTCTAGTTTCATAGCATTGTGGTCTGAAAAGATGCTTGATATGATTTCAGTCTTCTTAAATTTATTGAAGCTTGCTTTGTTTACCAGCATATGGTCTATCTTCAAGAATGTTCCATGTGCACTTGAGAAGAATGTGTATTCTGCTAGTTTTGGGTGGGATGTTCTATGTATATGTATTAAGTCCATCTGGTCTAGTGTTTCATTTAAGGCCACTGTTTCCTTGTTGACTTTTGTCTGGATGTTCTATCTATTGATGTAAGTGGAGTGTTAAGGTCCCCTATTATTATTGTGTTGCTGTCAATTTCTCCCTTTAGGTCTGTTAATAGTTGCTGTATATACTTTGGTGCTCCTCTGTTAGGTGCATATATATTGATAAGTGTTGTCTTCTCTTTTATCATTATATAATGGCCATCTTTGTCTCTCATTATCTTTTTTATCTTGAAGCCTGCTTTGTCTGATATAAGTATAGCTACACCTACTTTCTTTTGGTTGCCATTTGCTTGGAGTATCATCTTCCATCCCTGCACTCTGAGCCTATGTTTGTCTTTAGAGCTGAGTTGTGTTTCCTGGAGGCAGCATATTGTTGAGTCTTTTTTTTAAATCCATCCAGCCACTCTGTGTCTTTTGATTGGTGAATTCAATCCATTTACATTTAGAGTGATTATTGATATATGAGGGCTTAATACTGCCATTTTATCATTTTTTTTTCCAGTTCTACATTTCTGTTGTTTCTTTTCTCTTGTATTTCTGTCTGCCATTTCAGTTTGGTAGTATTCTGTCATGGTTTTCTCATTATTATTTGTGATTCTGCTCTGATTTTTTGTTTTGTGGTTACCATGAGGGCTGTATAAAAGGTCTCATAGATGAGATAGTCCATTTTCTGATAGCCTCTAATCTCCATTAGCCTAGGTAGGTTCTATCCCTTCCCTCTTTCCCTGCTATGTTTTTGTTCTCACAAATTATTCTTTTTTATGTTAGGAGTTTCTCACCACATTGAAGTGTTTATAGTTATTTTTGTTGCTTTCTTTCCCTTTGTCCTGTATTTTATAATTGTTTGCTAACCTATTCTGTTAGAGAGCTGCAATTTTCTGATTTTGCCTATTTGTCTCCTTGCTCAAAGCTTTGTAAACTTTTGCCTTTTTGTTTCAGGTAGGAGGGCTCCATTCATCATTTCTTGTAATGCAGGACTAGTGGCGAAGAACTCCCTCACTTTTTGTTTGTCTAGGAAAGCTTTTATTTCTCCGTCATATCTGAAGGATAATTTCCCTGGATAAGAGTATTCTTGGCTGACATTTTTTGTCTTTCAGTATTTTGGATGTATCATTCCACCTTCTTCTAGCCTGTAAGGTTTCTGCTGAGAAATCCACTGAAAGCCTGATGGGGGTTCCTTGTACGTTATTTCTTCTCTCTTACTGCCCTTAATATTTTTTCTTTGTCATTGACTTTTGACAGTTTTAATATTATATGCCTTGGAGAAGATCTTTTTGGATTGTTGTAATTAGGAGTTCTATTAGCTTCATGTTCTTGCCTGTCCAGTTCCTTCCCCAGGTTTGGGAAGTTCTCAGCTATTATTTCTTTGAATAAGCTCTCTATTCCTTTCTCCCACTCTTCTCACTCTGGGATACCTATAATCCTTATGTTACTTTTCCTAATTGAGTTGGATATTTCTCAAAGAATTTCCTCATTTTTTAAAAATTCTTAGTCCTCTCTCCTACACTTGAATCATTTCTAGGTTTCTATCTTTGAGCTCACTGATTCTCTCCTCTATAAGGTCTGCTTTATTTTTTATGCCCTCTACTTTATTTTTTATCTCATTTATTGTGTTCTTCATATTCAGAATTTGGTTGGGTTTTTTTAGAGCTTCAATCTCTTTGGTGAAGTATTCCTTCTGTTCATGAATTTTATTTCTCAGCTCATTGAACTCTCTTTCTGAGTTTTCTTATAATGCATTGAGGTTCCTTTATGACAGCTATTTTGAATTCTCTGTCAGTCAGATTGTAATCTTCTGTCACTTCAAGTTTGGTTTCTGGAAAGCTGTCCTTTTCCTTGTGTTCTGCCATGTTACTGTAGTTCTACATGATGTTTGATGAATTGATCCTCTTCCAGTGTATTTGTGGTTGTAATCACCTTTCTTATTTGGGTACAGCTTTGGTTACTTTGGTTCTGGGCTGCTTCTGGTTGTTTTTGAGAGCCTGCACTTTCCACCCTCCACTGCCTCTGCTAGAGGTGTCGTCGGTGCCCTCCTTGTGCTGCTTTTGCCTCTGAGGTTGCTGGTGCCTTGCTGCTTTTGATGTCACTGCAGCTTCAGGTGTTGCCCCTGGAGTCACCAGGATGTAAGCACATCGGCTGTTTCCAGGGTCGCCTGGGTCTCGTATTCCCCCACTTGCTCTTCATGGGCTTTCCACAGGCTTGGGTGCTGCTGCCCTGTGCACCACCTGCACTCCTGCTCCTGGGTTATCTGGGGATGCTGGCAGCACCACTGCCAGGGGCACTGGGTTCACAGGTGTCACTGTTGCTGTCGGAAACCTGAGTTCTTTTATGCAGCCCCCACTGCTGGTAAAGCCAATGTTGAAGGTGCTACCACTGGGGGCTGAGTCTTAGGTTCTGCTGTGGTTCCTGAAGCCTCAGGTCACAGGTGCCACCTGTCACTGCTGGGGGAGGAGTAGGGGCTAAGCCACAAGTGTTGTTGCGGGTCCTGCAGTCTCTGGTCACTGGTGCCCAACAGTGCTTTTTGAGACCTCAGGTCAGGGCACCTTGCTCCTGCCAGTGAAATCTGTGTTTTGGTTGCTGTCCCCACTGCTGGAGAGACCAGCACCACTGCCAGGGGAGGAGAATGGGCTGGATCACTGACACTGCTCTGTCCTGAAGCCTCAGGACATGTGTGCCACCCACCACAACTGAAGGGGAGCAGGGGCTGCAGCCTCTGGTTGTTGGTGCTGGTGTGCACTGATGTTCTGCTCTGAAACCTCAGAGCAGGGCACCCTGCCACTGCCAGGGAATTTTATACTTTGGATGTAGTCCCCACTGCTGGAAAGACTGGCACCACTGCTGGGGGTGGGGGAGAGGGCTGGTTCGCTGGCTCTGCTCTGTGTCCTGAAGCCTCAGAACATGTGCGCCACTGCTAGGGGCAGGGCAGGGGCCAAGCCATGATTGTCGTATTTGTCCTTGCGTCCTGTGGTCACTGACGTGTGTGCTGGTGTGAGGATCCGTGTTTTGGATCGCCGCCACTGAGGGAGAGAGACGGTGCTGCTCCCCTAGTTCCACTGCCTCCTGAGGTCCAGTCCCCTCATCTTCAGACGTATAGATGTGTGGTTCACGCAGGCATTCTGGTGTGCTGTGCGGGAAGTCCTTTGTTGGTCACTGGATGTCTGACTGCTTGTAACTTAGAGGGGAGAGACAAAGGGAACGACTCACTCTGCCATGATAGTGTCATCACTCTAAATTGATGTCTTCCAAAGCCCACGATTTCTTTTCTCTTTTTAAATTAATAGACTTTATTTTTGGGGGCAGTTTTAGGTTTACAGAAAAATTGAGCAGAAAGTATAGCGAGCTCCCATAGACTCCCTTTGCCTTGGCCCCCCAACCCCCACCAGTTTATCCTATTATTAACATTTTACATTAGTGTGGTACATTTGTTACAATTGATGAGCCAATATTGATACATTATTATTAACTAAAGTCTATAGTTGACATTGGAGTTCACTCCTTGTGTTGTACATATGAGTTTTGACAAATGTATAATGACGTGTTTTCACCATTACAGTATCATACAGAATAGTTTCACTGCCCTAGTAATCCCTGTGCCTAACCTGTTCATCCCTCTCTGCCTTCCCCTGAACCCCTGGCAACCAGTGATCTTTTTACTCCCTCCATAGTTTTGCATTTTCCAGAATGTCATGTAGTTGAAATCATGTAGTATGTAGTCTTTTCAGATTGGCTTCTTTCACTTAGCAATATGCTTACAAGATTCCTTGATGTCTTTTAGTGCCTTAATAGCTAATTCTTTTTATCAGTGAATAATATTCCATAGTATGAATATACCACAGTTTGTTTATTCATTCAGCTAGTGAAAGACATCTTGATGGCTTCCAAGTTTTGGCAGTTATGAATAAAGCTGCTATAAACATCCGTGTGCAGGTTTTTGTGTGGACATAAGTTTTCAACTCCATTGGGTAAATACTAAGGACCATGATTGCTGGATTGTATAGTAAGGACATGTTTAGTTTTGTGAGAAAGTGCCAAACTGTCTTCCAAAGTGGCTGTACCATTTTACAGTCTTACCAGCAATGAATGAGAGTTCTTGTTGCTCCACATCCTTGTCAGTATTTGGTGTTGTCAGTGTTTGGATTTTAGCCATTCTCATAGGAGTGTAGTGGTATCTCATTGTTGTTTTAATTTGCAATTCCTTAATGACATATGATGTTGAGCATATTTTCATATGCTTATTTCCCATCTGTATATCTTCTATGGTGAGATGTCTGTTACAAACTTTTGCCCATTTTTTAAGTTGAGTTGTTTTCTTATTGTTGAGTTTTAAAGAGTTTTTTTGGTATATTTTGCATACCAATCCTTTATCAGGTAAGTGTTTTGAAAAGATTTTCTCCCAGTCTGTGGCTTGTCTTCATTTTTTTAACAGTATCTTTCACAGAGAAAAGTTTTTAAGTTTAATGAAGTCCAACTTACTGATTTTTTTCTTTCATGGATCATGCTTTTGGCATTGTATCTAAAAAGTCATCACTAAACCTAAGGTCGTCTAGATTTTCTCCTATATTATCATTTATGAGTTTTATAGTTTTGCGTCTTACATTTAGGTCTGTGATCCATTTTAAGTTAATTTTTATGAAAGATGTAAGATCTGCATCTAGATTCATTTTTTTGCATGTATATGTCCAGTTGTTTCAGCACCATTTGTTGAAAATACTGCCTTGTCTTCATTAAATTGCCTTTCCTCCTCTGGCAAAGATCAGTTGACTATATTTGTATGGGACTATTTATGACTGTTTTATTCTGTTCCACTCATCTGTCTATTCTTTCACCAGTACTGTCTTGTCCTGTCTTATTGTGGTAAGTCTTGAACTTGAGTAGTGTCAATTCTCCAACTTGGTTCTCCCTCAATATTTTGTTAGCTATTCTAACAATATAAACTTTAGAATCAATTTGTCAGTGTCCACAAAATTAAAAAAAATTACTGGGATTTTGATTGGGATTGCATTGAATTCATAAATCAGGTTGGGAAGACCTGACATCTTAACAATATTGAGTCTTCTTATCCATAGCATGGACTATCTCTTATACATATTTTGTTAGATTTATACCTAAGTATTCTGTATTTTTGGTATCAATGTGAATAGTGTTGTGTTTTAAATTTTTTTTAATTGAGGTATAATTGACATATAACATATTAATTTCAGATGTACAAGATAATGATTTGATATTTGAATACATTGAGAAATGATCACCACAATAAGTCTAGTTAACATCCATCACCTTACATAGTTACAAAAAATTTTTCTTTCTTATGATGAAAAATTTTAAGATCTAATCTCTTACCAACTTTCAAATATGCAATATAGTATTAATAACTGTAGTCACCATGCTGTACATTACATCCCCGTGACATTTATTTTATAATTGAAAGTTTGTACCTTTTGACCCCCTTCACCCATTTCTCCCACCTCCCAACCACCAATCTGTTCTTTGTATCTATGAACTTGGTTTTTTTATGTGTTTTTAATTTTAAATTCCAGTTATTCATTGCTGGTATGTAGGAAAGCAATTGCATTTGCATATTAATCTTGTATCCTGCCACCTTGCAATAATCTCTTATTTGTTCCAGGAGTTTTGTTCTTTTTGTTGTTGATTCTTCAGGATTTTTTACATAGAGAATCATGTCATTTGTGAAGAAAGACTATTTTATTTCTTCCTTCGCAAATCTGTACACCTTTAATTTTCTTTTTATTTTGTTAGCTATGACTTTCAGTATGATATTGACTAGAAGTGGTGAGAGGAGACATTCTTGCCTTGTTTCTGATCTTAGCAGGAAAGCATCTAGTTTCTCACCATTAAGTATGAGGTTAGCAGTAGTTTCTTAAATAGATGTTCTTTATCCAGCTGAGGAAATTCCCCTCTATTCCCAGTTTGCTGAGAGTTTTTATCATGAATGAGTGTTGGCTTTTGTTGAATGCCTTTTCTGCATCTATTGATATGATCATGTAATTGTTGTTCTTTAGCCTCTTGACATGATAGATTATATTAATTGATTTTTGAATGTTGAACAAGCTTTGCATACCTGGGATAAATCCCACTTGATTGTGGCATATAATTTTTCTTATAAATTTTTGGATTATATTTGCTAATATTTTGTTGAGTATTTTTGTATCTATATTTATGAGAGATATTGGTCTGTACTTTTCATGTAATGTTTTTGGTTTTGGTATTAGGGTAATACTGGCCTCATAGAATGAGTTAGGAATATTCCCTCTACATCTGTTTTCTGGAAGAGGTTGTAGAGAATTGGTGTAATTTCTTCCTTAAATGTTTGGTAGAATTCACCAGTGAACCCATTTAGGCCTGGTGCTTTCCGTTTTAAAAGGTTATTAATTATTGATTTAATTTTTTTAATAGATATAGGCCTATTCAGATGGTTTATTTCTTCTTTTGTGAGTTTTGGCAGATTATGTCTTTCAAGGAATTGGTCCATTTCATCTGCGTTATTGAATTTGTGGGCATAGAGTTGGTTATAATATTCTTTATTATCCTTTTAATGTCCATGAGATCTATAGTGATTGTCCCCTCTTTCTTTTCTGATATTAGTGATTTGTGTATTCTCTCTTTTTTTTTTTTTTCTTTTTTTAGTTAGCCTGGCTAGAAAGCTTATTGATTTTATACATCTTTTCAAAGAAGCTGCTTTTGGGCTATTGATTTTTCTCTATTGAATTCTTGTTTTTAATTCCATTGATTTCTGCTCTAGTTTTTATTATTTATTTTCTTTGCTTACTTTGGGTTTCATTTGTTCTTCCTTTTCTGGATTTCTAAGGAAGAACTTAGATTATTGTCTTGTTTTGTTTTTTTTTATAATTTTATTTATTTATTTTTTCCCCCAAAGCCCCAGTAGATAGTTGTGTGTCATAGCTGCACATCCTTCTAGTTGCTGTATGTGGGACACGGCCTCAGCATGGCCGGAGAAGCGGTGCGTCGGTGCGCGCCTGGGATCCGAACCTGGGCCGCCAGCAGCAGAGTGCGAGCAGTTAACTGCTAAGCCACGGGGCGACCCAGATTATTGTTTTTGGATCTTTCTTTTTTTCTGATATAGCATTGAAGGCCCCTCTATCTCTTTACTTTTAATCTATGTGTGTTTATATATTTAAATTGGGTTTCTTGGGGGCCGGCCCGGTGGCACAAGCAGTTAAGTGCCGCGCTCCACTGTGGTGGCCCGGGGTTCGCCGGTTCGGATCCCGGGCGCGCACCAATGCACTGCTTATCAATCCATGCTGTGGCGGCATCCCATATAAAGTGGAGGAAGATGGGCACAGGTGTTAGCCCAGGGCCAGTCTTACTCGGCAAAAAGAAGAGGACTGGCAGATGTTAGTTCAGGGCTGATTCTCCTCACACAAAAAAATAAATAAATAAATTGGGTTTCTTGTAGACAACATATAGTTGGGTCTTGTTTTTTGATGCATGCTGACAATCTCTGTCTTTTAATTGGTATATTTAGACCATTGACATTTAAAGTGATTATTCATATAGCTGGATTAATATCTTCCATATTTGTTACTGTTTTCTTGTCATTGCCTTTGTTTTTGTTCCTGTTTTTGTTTTTCACTCTTTTTCTGCCTTTTGTGGTTTTTTTTTTTTGGGGGGGGAGAAAGATCAGCCCTGAGCTAACATCCATGCTAATCCTCCTCTTTTTGCTGAGGAAGACCGGCCCTGAGCTAACATCCATTGCCAATCCTCCTTTTTTTTTTCCCTTTTTCTCCCAAAAGCCCCAGTAGATAGTTGTATGTGATAGTTGTACATCCTGCCGGTTGCTGTATGTGGGATGCCGCCTCAGCATGGCCGGACAAGCGGTGCGTCAGTATGCGCCCGGGATCCGAACCAAGGCCGCCAGTAGCAGAGCATGCGCACCCAACTGCCAAACCATGGGGCCGGCCCCACGTTTTGTGGTTTTAATTGAGCATTTTATATGATTCCATTTTCTCTCCTTTTTTAGCATATCGATTATATTTCTTTTTTTTTTTAAGTGGTTATCTTAGAGTTTGCAATATACATTTACAACTAATCAAAATCTACTCTCAGATAACACTATACCATGTCACGGGTAGTGCAAGTACCTTCTAATAACAAAATACAGTCATGCGTCACTTAATGACGGGGATACATTCTGAGAGAAATGCATTGTTAGGTGATTTCATTGTTGTGCGAACATCACAGAGTGTACTTACACAAACGTAGATGGTATAGCCTACTACACACCTAGGCTACATGGTACTAATCTTGTGGGACCACTGTCGTATATGTTGTCTGTCATTGACCGAAATGTCATTATGTGGCACATGACTGTAGTCCTAATTCCTCTTGTCCCTTGTATCAGTGTTGTCATTCATTTTACTTACACATAAGCATATATATTATATATAATAATCATATATTACATTATTATTATATATTATATATAATATGTATACATAATCAAATACGTTATTCCTATTATTATTTGAACAAACTGCTGTTAAAGCAATTAAGAAAAATTTTTTTATTTTTCCTTCACTTATTCCTTCTCTAATGCTCTTCCTTTCTTTATGTAGATCTGAGTTTCTGACCTATATCATTTTCCTTCTCTCTGAAGAATTTCTTTTAACATCTTTTGCACGGCAGGTCTGTTGGCAACAAATTCCCTGAATTTTTGTTTGTCTGAGAAAGTCTTTATTTCTCCTTCATTTTTGAAGGATAATTTTGCAGGGTACATAATTCTAGATTTGTGGGGGTTTTTTTCTCTTAATACTTTAAATATTTCACTCAACTCTCTTCTTGCTTGCATAGTTTCTGAAGAGAAGTCTGATGTAATTTTTATCCTTCCTGCTCTATAGGTAAGTTGTTCTTTTCCTCTGATTACTTTAAAATTTTTCTTAATGTCTTTGATTTTCTGCCATTTGAATATGATATGCCTATGTGTAGACCTTTTGGGTGTTTATATTGTTTGGTTTTCTCTGAGCTTCCTGGATCTATGGCTTGGTGTCTGTCATTAATCTTGGAAAATTCTCGGCCATTATTACTTCAAATATTTTTTCTATTTCTTTCTCTCTTTTTTCTGCATATATTACACCATTTGTTATTGTCCACAGTTCTTAGACATTCTTGTTCCATCGTTTTCATCATTTTTTCTCTTTGCATTTCAGTTTTATAAGTTTCCATTGACATATCTTCAAGCTCACTGATTCTTTTCTTGGCCTTGTCCAGACTGTTTATGAGCCCAACAAAGGCCTTCTTTATTTCTTTACAATGTTTTTCTTTCTAGCATTTTCTTTTGATTCTTAGAATTTCAGCATTTCTACCTACATTACCCATTTGTTCTTGCATGTTGTCCGCTTTTTCCATTAGCGCCCTTAGCATATTAATCATAGTTATTTTAAATTCGTAGTCTGATAATTCCAGAATCTCTGCCATATCTGAGTCTAGTTCTGATGCTTACTCTGTCTCTTTAAACTGTGTTTTTTTTATCTTTTAGTATGCATTGTAATTTTTTGTTGAAAGCTGGACATGATGTACTGGGTTAAAAAAACTGAGGTAAATAGACCTTTAGTGTGATGCTTTATGTTTATTTGGGTAGGAGTTAGGCTTTGCTTACTGCTTGCTGTAACTATAGGTGTCAGAGGCTAAAATTTCTTCTGGCATCCTTGTTTTTGTCTCCCCTGTTGTCTTTGGGTTTCTGTGGAGACCTCTTAAATAAGGTCTTTGACATGCAGTCCTTTCCATTATAATCTTGTTATTATACAGAAGCCCTATTGATGTCATGGTAAGGTGTGGTGGAAGGGGAAGCATTCTATAGTCTTATGATTAGGTCTCAGTCTTTTAGTGAGCCTGTGCACCTAGGACCCTCCCAAGTAATCAGTTTGGTTACCCCACAACCACCACCACCTATAAGTGAGACAGGAGGGATAGAGAGAGTTGAATTGAGTATTTCCCTTTCTCCAGGTTGGTCAGGCTCTGGTAAAATCCAAGGTTTTTAGGCTCTGGTTTAATACTGTCCCTTGACAGCTGGATTTGTTAAGAAGAACAGAATGCTCTGAGCATATTTCAAAATAGTTACTTTTCCCGTACTCCTGCTGGAAGCGCAAGGGGATTTCTGTGTAATCTTCACCCTGAGAACCCAGTGGAGCTCCTGGGAGTAAAACTCACAAAAGTGTGATGGTCCTAACCTGGAGTTTTCTGGGCTTTTTTGTTTTTTTAATTTTATTGAGGTCATAATGGTCTATAACATTGTGAAATTTCAGTTGTACACTATTATTTGCAAGTCACCATATATATGTGTCCCTTTACCCCTTATGCCCGCCTCCAACCCCTTTCCCCTCTGGTAACCACTAATCTGTTCTCTTTGTCCATGTATTTGTTTATCTTCCATATTCAAGTGAAATCACATGGTATTTATCTTCCTCTGTCTGGCTTATCTCACTTAACGTAATACCCTCAAATTCTATCCATGTTGTTGCATATGGTACGATTTTGTCCTTTTTTATGGCTGAGTACTATTCCATTATATATATATATATATATATATATATATATATATATATATATATATATATATATATATATATATATATATATATATATACACGCACCACATTTTGTTTATCCATTCATCAGTCGATGGGCACTTGGGTTGCTTCTATGTCTTGGCTATTGTGAATAATGCTGCAATGAACATAGAGGTGCATAAGTCTCTTTGAATTATTGATTTCAAGTTCTTTGGATAAATACTCAGAAGTGGAATAGCTGGGTGTTTTGATTTTTAGTTTTTTGAGGCTACCTCAGATTCAAAATACCAAAATTTTTTGAGAAATCTCCATACTGTTTTCCATAGTGGCTGTGCCAGTTTGCATGCCCACAAGCAGTGTATGAGTGTTCCCTTTTCTCCACATCCTCTTCAACATTTGTTGTTTTTTTTCTTGATGATTATAGCCATTCTAACAGGTGTAAGGTGATATCTCACTGAAGTTTTGATTTGCATTTCCCTGATGATTAGTGATGTTGAACATCTTTTCCTGTGCCTGTTCACCATCCGTATGTCTTCTTTGGAAAAATGTCTGTTCATATCCTCTGCCCATTTTTTGATTGGGTTCTTTGTTTTTTTGTTGTTGAGTTGTATGAGTTCTTTATGTATTTTGGAAATTAACCCCTTGTCAGATATATGATTTGAAAATATTTTCTCCCAGTCAATGGATTGTCTTTTCATTTTGTTGATGGTTTCCTTTGCCTTGCAGAAGCTTTTTAGTCTGATGAAGTCCCATTTGTTAATTTTTTCTTTTGTTTCTCTGGCCTGAGTAGACATGGTATTCGAAAAGATCCTTCTAAGACTGATGTCAAAGAGTGTACTGCCTATATTTTCTTCAAGGAGTTTTATTGTTTCACGTCTTGCCTTCAAGTATTTAATCCATTTTGAATTAATTTTTGTGTATGGCAAAAGATAATGGCCTACTCTCATTCTTTTGCATCTGGCTGTCTAGTTTTCCCACCACCATTCATTAAAGAGGCTTTCCTTTCTCCATTGTATGTTCTTAGCTCCTTTGTCAAAGATTAGCTGTCTGTACATCTGTGGTTTTATTGATTACTGTAGCTTTGTAGTATATTTTGAAGTCAGGGATTGTGATGCCTCCAGCTTTGTTCTTTATTCTCATGATTGCTTTAGCTATTCGAGGTCATTTGTGCCTCATATGAATTTTAGGGTTCTTTGTTCTATTTCTGTGAAGAATGTCGTTGGGATTCTGATTGGAATTGCACAGAATCTGTAGATTGCCTTAGGTAGTGTGGACATTTTAACTATGTTCATTCTTCCAATCCATGTGCATGGAATATCTTTCCATTTCTTTATGTCTTCTTCAGTTTCTTTCAATAATGTCTTATAGTTTTCAGTGTATAGGTCTTTCACCTCCTTGATTAAATTTATTCCTAGGTATTTTACTCTTTTTGTTGCAATTGTAAATGGGATTGTATTCTTGACTTCTCTTTCTGCTAGTTCATTATTAGCATATAGAAATGCAACTGGATTTTGTATCCTGCAACTTGGCTATAGTTGTTGATTATTTCTTTTTTTTTTTTTTTTTTAAAGATTTTATTTATTTATTTTTTCCCTCCAAAGCCCCAGTAGATAGTTGTATGTCATAGCTGCACATCCTTCTAGTTGCTGTATGTGGGACGCGGCCTCAGCATGGCCGGAGAAGCGGTGCATCCGTGCACGCCCGGGATCCGAACCCGGGCCGCCAGCAGCGGAGCCTGCGCACTTAACCACTAAGCCACGGGGCCGGCCCTATTGTTGATTATTTCTAATAGTTTTCCAATGGATTCTTTAGGGTTTTCTATATATAGAATCATGTCACCTGCAATAGTGAGAGTTTTACTTTTTCCTTGCCAATTTGGATCCCTTTTATTTCTTTTTCTTGCCTAATTGCTGTGGCCAAAACATCCAGTACTATGTTGAATAAGAGTGGTGAGAGTGAGCCCCCTTGTCTTGTTCCTGTTCTCAGAGGAATGGCTTTCAGTTTTTCCCTGCTGAATATGATGTTGGCTGTGGGTTTGTCATGTGTGGCCTTTATTGTATTGCGGTACTTTCCTTCTATACCCATTTTATTGAGAGTTGTTATCCTAAATGGATGTTGGATCTTGTCAAATGCTTTCTCAGTGTCTATTGAGATAATCATATGGTTTTTATTCCCATTTTGTTAATGTGGTGTATCACATTGATTGATTTGCAGATGTTGAGCCATCTCTGTGTCCCTGGTATAAATCCCCACTTGATCATGGTGTATGATCCTTTTGAGGTATTGCTACATTTGGTTGAGGATTTTTGTATCTATGTTCATCAGCGATATTGGCCTATAGTTGTCTTTCTTTGTGTTGTCCTTGTCTAGCTTTGGGGTCAGAGTGATGTTGGCCTCATAAAATGTGTTAGGAAGTGTTCTGTCTTTTTCAGTTTTTTGGAGTATTTTGAGGAGGATGGGTACTAAATCTTCTTTGAATGTTTGGTAGAATTCTCCAGAGAAACCTTCTGGTCCTGGACTTTTTTGGGAGATTTTTTATTACTGTTTCAATCTCTTTGCTTGTGATTGGTGAGTTCAAATTCTCTATTTCTTCTTGGTTCTGTTTTGGGAGGTTGTATGAGTCTAAGAATTTATCCATTTCTTCTGGATTGTCCAATTTGTTGGCATATAGTTTTTCATAGTATTGTCTTGTAATCCTTTGTATTTCTGAGGTATCTGTTGTAATTTCTCCTCTTTCATTTCTAATTTTATTTATTTGAGCCTTTTATCTTTTTTGTTAGTGATTCTGCCTAAGGGTTTGTAAATTTTGTTATGTTCTCAAAGAACCAGCTCTTTCATTGATCCTTTCTACTGTTTTTTTGGTTTCAATTTCATTTATTTCTGCTCTAATTTTTATTATTTCCCTCCTTCTGCCCACTTTGGGCTTTGTTTGTTCTTCTTTTTCTAATTCTGTCAGGTGTAGTTTAAGATTCCTTATTTGAGATTTTTCTTGTTTCTTAAGGTGGGCCTGTATTGCTATGAATTTCCCTCTGAGGACTGCTTTTGCTTCATCCCATATGAGTTGGTATGGTGTATTTTCGTTTTCATTTGTCTCCAGATATTCTTTGATTTCTCCTTTAATTTCTTCAACCATCCATTGGTTGTTCAGTAGCATTTTGTTTAGTCTCCACATGGTTGTCACTTTCCCAGCTTTTCTCATGTAGTTGAGTTCTAGTTTCATAGCATTATGGTCAGAAAAGGTGCCAGATATGATTTCAGTCTTCTTAAATTTATTGAGGCCTGCCTTGTTTCCCAACATATAGTCTATCTTTGAGAATGTTCCATGTGCACTTGGGAAGAATGTGTATTCTGCTGATTTTGGATGGAGTGTTCTATGTATATCTATTAAGTTCATCTGGTCTAGTTTTTTGTTAAGTTCCACTATTTCTTTGTTGACTTTCTGTCTGGTTGATCTATCCATTGATGAAAGTGAGGTTTAAGGTCCCCTACTATTATTGTGTTTCAGTTAATATCTCCTTTTAGGTCAATTAATAGTTGCTTTATCTACTTTGGTGCTACTGTGTTAGGTGCATATATATTTATAAGTGTTATGTTCTCTTGGTGGAGTGTCCCTTTTATCGTTATATACTGCCCCGTTTTGTCTCTCATTGTCTTTTTTATCTTGAAGTCTACTTTGTCTGATATAAGTATGGTACACTTGCTTTCTTTTGTTCGCCATTAGTTTGGAGTATCATCTTCCATCCTTTCACTCTAAGTCTTTGTCTTTAGAGCTGAGATGTGTTCCCTGGAGGCAGTATATTATAGGGTCTTGTTTTTTAATCCATCCAGCCATTTTTTGTCTTTTGATTGAGGAATTCAATTCATTTACATTTAGAATGATTATTGATATATGAGGGCTTAATGCTGCCATTTTATCACTTGTTTTCCAGTTGTTCTGTATTTCCCTTGCTTCTTGTCTCGTGTATTTCAGACTGCCAATTCAATTTGGTGGCTCTCTTTGATGGTTTTCTCAGTTTTGTCTTTTTTTGGTTTTTTTTGGTGAGGAAGATCAGCCCTGAGCTAACATCCATGCTAATCCTTTTCTTTTTTGCTGAGGAAGACCAGCTCTGAGCTAACATCTATTGCCAATCCTCCTCCTTTTTTTTTCCCCCCAAAGCCCCAGTAGATAGTTGAATGTCATAGTTGCACATCCTTCTAGTTGCTGTATGTGGGACGCAGCCTTAGCATGGCCGGAGAAGCGGTGCCACGGTGCACGCCCGGGATCTGAACCCGGGCCGCCAGTAGCGGAGCGCACGCACTTAACCTCTAAGCCACCAGGCCAGCCCCAGTTTTGTCTTTATTTATCATTCATCTCTCTGTTCTGATTTTTTGTTTAATGGTTACCATGAGGTTTGTATAAAAGATCTCATAGGTGAGATAGTCTGTTTTCTGATGGCCTCTTATTCCCTTAGTCTAAGCAGGTTCTGTCCCTTTCCTCTTCCCCTTCTAAGTTGTTGTTGTCACAACTTATTCCATTTTGTGTTGTGAGTTTGTGGTTAAAATGAAGTTATTATATTTATTGTTGATGTTTTCCTTCCCTTTATCTTTAGAGTTATAATTAAATGTTTTCTGATGTGTTCTGATAGAGAATTGCAATTTTCTGATTTTGTCTGCCTATTTATCTCCTTGCTCAAGGCTTTGTAAACACTTTCTTCTTTTTTTATTGGGTATGAGGGCCTTCTTGATCATATCTTGTAGGTGGGGTCTTGTGGCGATGAACTCCCTCAGCTTTTGTTTATCTGGGAAAGTTTTTATTTCTCCATAATATCTGAAGGTTATTTTCACTGGATAGAGTATTCTTGGCTGAAAATTTTTGTCTTTCAGAATTTTGAATATATCATTCCACTCTCTGCTAGGCTGTAAAGTTTCTGCTGAGAAATTCACTCAAAGCTCGATAGGGGTTTCTTTGTAGGTTATTTTCTTCTGTCTTGCTGCCCTTAATATTTTTTCCTTGTCATTGACTTTTTCCAGCTTTACTAATATATGCCTTGGAGAAGATCTTTTTACATGGATGTAATTAGGAGTTCTATTGGCTTCATTTATATGTAATTCCACCTCCTTCTCCATGTTTGGGAAGTTCTCAGCTATTATTTCTTTGAACAAGCTCTCTGTTCCTTTCTCTCTCACTTCTCCCTCTGGAATACTTGTAATCCTTATGTTGCATTTCCTAATTGAGTCAGATATTTCTCAGAGAATTTCTTCGTTTCTTTTTAGTCCTAGTTCTCGCTCCTCCTCCATCTGAACCATTTCTGTATTCCTATCCTCTAGATTACTAATTCTATCCTCCATAATATCTTCTCTGTTATTTAAGGACTCCAGATTATTCTTTATCTCATCCATTGTGTTTTTCATCTCCAGCATTTCTGATTGGTTTTTCTTTATAGTTTCAATCTCTTTTGTGAAGAATTCCCTCTGTTCATTAATTTTGTTCCTGATTTCATTGAACTATCTTTCTGAGTTCTCTTGTAACTCGTTGAGTTTTTTTATGATAGCTGTTTTGAATTCTCTGTCATTTAGATGGAAGATTTCTTTGCCTTCAAGATTGATTTCTAGGTGTTTGTGTTTTTCCTTCTGGTCTGGAGTATTAATATATTTCTTCATTCTGGTTGATGGAGTGGATTTGTGCTGTCACATAGTGATAGTATCTGGTCACAGTTTCCACCTAACACCACGGATAGCGGGGTAGGAGCTGTGTAATCTGAGCCTGCCACAATCCCTGACAGCTGTGCATATCTGAGCCTGGGCCACTCCTTGGGACTGTAGCTGCCCTGTGGGCTCTCCCACCAAATGGGAAAGCAACCATGCAGGGCTTCAGGGCTGCTGCCACCTGCTCCCATAGTCCCACCCAGTTGTGCTCCCCCCTTCGGAGCCACAGTGGTACTATCAGCATTCACGGTACTATGGGCGTTCACAGTAGCCAGGAGCTCATTCACCTGGGCACATAGCTCCGCCATAGTCTGCTCCTAGGTCGCACCAGCTGTTGTGCTTGGTGGATGGGGTCTCCCTACTGTGTCCAAGCCAGAGCCACTCCCTGGGACTGTGGTGGGACTATAGGCTCTCCCACTGGACAAGAGAGCGATTACACGGGGGCTCAAGGCTGCTGCCGCCTGCTCCCATAGTCCCACCAAGTTGTGCTTCCCATTTCGGGGCCGCAGCGGTACTATGAGCATTTGTGGCAGCCAGGAGCTTGTTTGCCTGGGCCACAGATCCACCACCGTCTGCTCCTAGGTTGCACCAGCTGTTGTGCTCGGTGCGTGGGGCCTCCCTACTGGGTCCGAACCAGAGCCACTCCCTGGGACCACAGTGGGACTGTGGGCTCCCTGGTCCAGAGAGCAATCACTTGGGGGGGCTCAGTGCTGCTGTTGCCTGCTCCCACAGTCCTGCCGAGATGCACGCCCTCCTTCAGGGCCACAGCAGTACTATGGGCATTCAAGGCAGCCGGGAGCTCCTTCCCCTAGACATGCAGCTCTGCCACTATCTGCTCCTAGGTAACACCAGCCATTGTGCCTGGTGCATGGGGCCTCCCCACTGGGTCCAGCCGTGAACCACTCCTTGTGGACCATGCGGCCCTGTAGGCTCTCCCACCGAGAAGGGAAATGATCACACAGGGGTTCAGGGCTGTGGTCACCATTTCCACAGTCACGCTGAGGTGTGCTCCTACCCTTGGGGCCACAGCAGTGCTATGAACTCTCCAGCCAGGAGAGCGGTCACACACGTGTACCGGGCTGCCTGGGGACTGGAGAGTGCTCACCTATCTCCACCACCTCCCCAGGGGTAGTCCATCCACCTTCAGTTGTATAGCTGCGTGGGTCTCTCAGGCATCCTGATGTGCTATGTGGGTATCCTCTGCTGAACAATGACTGTCTGTTTAGTTGTAGTTTGATCGGGGAGAGACAAAGGGAACGGCTCACTCCACCATGTTGCTGATGTCACGTCCCAACCTGGAGTTTTTAACTCTTAAGCTTGTCCACACTGAGCCTCTAACAAATCGTCAATTAAAGTTTTTCCACCCATTACTGACTTCAGTGGAGGGTTCCTGGACTTCTACTCCAGTAAGCTGTAATTCTGTATATTTTCTAGTTTTGAGGGCAGCAGTGTGCCCTGTGACTTCAATTCTCTGATGGATCTAAGAAGAGTTGTTGATTATCAGTTTGTTCAGCTTTTTTCTTGTTGCGAGGACAGAGGTGATGACTTCCAAGCTCCTTGCATACTGGATTGGACTGTTATGACTTTTCTAGAAAATAGTTATCAGAAGTCCTAAAAATGCCCTTTGATTCAGTAATATCATCTCTGGAAAATGATCTTGAGAAAATAAGTAGAGAAAGGCACAATGGTAAATGTATGAAGATATTCATTGAAGCATTATTTATCATTGCAAAAGATGGAAATAATACAACTATCTGACAATAGGGCACTGGTTAACAATTATGAAACATCAATGCATCCATTAACAGTTATGTTTTTAACTAATGTTTAGTGGGAAAATGCTCATGTTATATCAGATGACTAAAAATATGATGACAAAGTATATCCATATGCAGATGGCCTGTCTCTCAGTTTTACCTGAGGCCCCAAAGCCAGGAACAAGACATAGACATCCTAAAGCAAGGTACTAGACCACCTATGTAGCACTAGCTAAAAGATTGTGAAACTAGTTTTACTGCTCTTGGCTTATCATCAGTTCAAGGTTTTGAAAGAAGAAAGGTTGCGAATTAAAGAGGCCCATAGAGGGAAGTATTTGGGAGAGACTTGTCAGTATGCCATGGTTCTCCTACCCTCCTCCACCCAAGTGAAAGATGGAGTTTCAGGGGTACTCTTCCAGAGCTTGACAGATGCCCCTTGGGATTTGATTTGTGACTCCTCTTGAGAGATCTGTAGTCAACAGCCTCTCTGTAACTGGCAAAGTAGAAAAGAGGACTGCCTTGGTCCTCTTTGCCCCCAGTGGAGGGCAAAGGAAGGCATATACTTCCCATGGACCAAATACAGGCCCTAGAGGAAAAGGGTCATCTTAAAAGGGACTCTAACCAAGGGAACAAGCTAGAGAACCAACATGACATCCACGGAGGTATAAACTGCTACGGAGCTCAGCAGGGGGCTCATAAACCAGCTCACCTGCTTCTGAAGTCCCCACACACCACCCCAGGGACCTCTCAAGTGGGGCCTCACCTGCACACTCTGCTTCCCTCCACTTCCCTCTGTCGTCAACCTTGGAGGGGTCCAAAGCAGCACCGTACAAGTGAGGAAGGAGTAAGGCAAAAAGGGAAAGCGACTTACACCCCTCTTCCCTGAAGCCTTCCAAGCCTGCAACAGACCTCTCAGCTCATTCTATAAATTTATACATTGCAAAAAGATAAAGAAATACATCAAAATGTTAACAGTGTTTGTCTTCTGGCATGTGGGATTTTCTTAATCATGTATTTCAAAAATTTTTGAAATGTAATGCCTTTATAATCAGAAAACATATATATAATTCAGAAAAAAAATTTTTTTTAATAATGACCCTTCAAGAATTAATTTGTTGTCTATAAAATATAAATGGGCAATTAATTCTTCAGAAATATGCTGTTGCATGGTATAATTTCATTTGAGGTCTTGTTCTCTATAAGAATTCTTTTTTGATTTATCAGGTTGGGAATTTAAAATTGTATTTATTTTTCATCAAAATGGATTCTGTCTTGATTTAAAAAATAGCTCTTATTGATTTAATACTGACTATAGGTCATTTGCTCTATATACATTATTTCTAATCGTCACAGTAATCCAGCAAAATAGATTGTATTGTCTCCATTTTCAAAATGAGGAAACTGGGGCACTCAGAGAGGTAACATTGCCCAGGGTCCCACACCTAGTACATAGAGGAGGCAGGATTAGTACCCAAGTCTGTTTGACTCTAATCCCATGCTAGATATATACCATGCTGCTCAAGTGTTCCCAGATAATTTACGTGTTCCTTCTCTGTCCTCTTCTATGTTTCTGTTAAGGAAAACTTTTGATCCACACACTGAACTTGCACAGAATTGATGCATAGAATTGGATTAGTTATAATCCTTGGTGTATGAAACACTGTCATTGCTGATCCCTACACAGCTTTATTTATTTGATTGTTTAAAATAACAGTGAACATAGTTGAACATATTGCCAGCCTAACAACTAGAACATTACTAGTTAACTTTCCTCTGTGCCCCTCCTCATCCCATCCCCTGAGAAGTAACCACTCTCCTATAATTTTGGGATAGTAGTAGTATATAAACAAATCCTCAGTGTAAAAGCAGTTAAATATGTACACAGAGATTTTTAAGTAAATGGAGTCATACTATACATATTGCTTTGTGACTTTGTTTTTTTACATTTAGTATTTCTTGGAGGTTTTTCTCCACAAGATACTCCGATGGAACTAAATTCTCTAAAATTTATTGATACATGAGAACTGTGTCTACAGGTATATTACATTTCTGCTTTGATTCCACAACCTTTAGGGGACCTTTGCAAAACCTTCAGATTACTTGGTTTGAGCTAAATGCATGTGGTGTCTGAAGATAGTTCCTATCCCTCAGCATGTACCAAAATTATTTACATAAAGCAGGAGATATGTATATATATGGCTCAACAAATATTCGTTTATTAAATGGTTTAACATTTGTTACAATTATGTCAAGTTCACCTTTCCTGTAGTTAAAAATAATAATGTAGTTTGCATAGAAAAGTAATTATACTTTTTAAATAATAAAACTAATACTTTATTTGAACACATAGTTATAGCAAAGAAATACTTTCTTTAAGTGGTGGTAATTATGAAAGTCACTGAGATGTAATTTTCAAGCTCTGCACTTTTGTTCCTAGATATTTATGCTATTGGCTATTTATTTTTCTTATAGTGTAAATATTTAATTTTCTGAGATTTAATTAGAGCTTCTAGAAAATTTTGCCTGTTACTGAATCCCTTTTTATCCTGTTGCTAATATTTCCTCACATGGCTCACTTATACGTATCTTACTGGGAAAACTAAAGAGAGAAAGAATTATCTTCTTCTGGGCTCACGGTAGGTTCAGTTCCAGAGCCACCATAGGATCTTTATTTGAATGGCAGTGTTGAAGGAATTGGGTAAAAACACTCAAGTGCTTTCCTCCCTGTAGAGCAGAGTTCCAGAGAAAAAGGTAAGATGTTGAACATATTCCTCGCTTGCAAGAAGTTGTTCAAAAAACTATTTGGAAACAAAGAGGAGATAAGTTTCTTACTGTGTCCATGTAATTTTTTCCCTGAAACATAAATAAAAAGAAAGAAAAAGGAAAAAGGAAGACAACGTCTCTACTTATAAGAGGAGCGTAGTAGCCAGAATGCACAGTTAACCCTGATAACTTTGTATTCCTGGCTTTGCCCTGGCACTAACACATTGGACCTTAAGTTGTAGTACCTTTCTGATGATTCTAGATCAGTAAATATGAAGCATTTAAAGTACTTTATGTTTTTATACTAAGGAGAGAGGAAAGTGGAAGCCATCCTTTCTTGAATACTTACTATGCACACTAAGTACTTCTCATTTCTTATACCATCCTTGTAAAGTAAGAGTTATTTTCCTCGTCTTCACAGATGAGGAAATGGAGATTAAAAGAAGCATTTCACTTATTATAGTGAAATTATGTTTATGCATTTGCCTCCCATATTAATCTGTATGGCGATGGTGCTCAGGGCAAGCTACCCCAGGAAGCACCACTCTGGTATGCGGATTATTTCGAGCTGAGGGCAATAAGGACTCAGAGAACTGAGGAAAAATATTTGAGTTTCCCCTCCCAAACTGCCTAAAGAATTTAAAACAAAAGATCTGTTTTAGGAAGGAGTTATCATCATGACTGCTATAAAAGATAATTTAGGATAGAGGTTACAATAGAAAAGGCGCCAACAAGCCCATCTTATCGGGAGTTCTGTCTCTCTGGCCACATTCTTTGGATGGCCCTGCAAGGAGTTGTCAGACAATCATTTACAAGGGAAGTCTCCATTTGTAAAGGTATCTCCCTCTCTGTATTGGGAAAAGGGGGGATGAGCTCATTTCTAGTGACTTATCAATGTGGAAGGTGAGGCCTTGGGGCTGCATAATAAACCTTACTCTTGTTTACTGTGCTTTAGTGGTAATCTCCTGTAACTGACTCCCCCCACCCCCAAAATCCTCCTTTGTCATTGGCTGAAAATGATATTTAAGACGAGAGTTTCTGCTATTGTGTTGGGAAACGCCGTGTCCCTGCTTTCTCCCATGTATACATGTTATTAAACTTGGTATTATTTTCTCCTGATAACCTGTCTTGTTGATTATTTGGCCAGCCAGAAGAACCTTAAGGGAAAGGGCAGAGGGAGATTCTCCCTCTTCCCCCGACAATGGTCATGGTCTCTTCAGGCAGGGCCCGGTTTTATTTGTCGTTTTACTTTCGTTTCTAACAGAACGTCTGGCACATAGTAGGTGCCCTGCAAAGTTTGTTGGTGTGTGAGGGGTAACTTGCCCTGGATCACGTAGCTGGAGAATGGTAGAGGCCATGATTGAAGAGCCTGTGGTCTTTTCCGCTGTTCCACACTGCCTCTCCACTCCCTATCACCTCAGGAATGGGTTAGGAAATGGTGTTGGCATTTGTATTAATGTCTCTTCAGTAGTTTTAAAGATTCCCCAGGTGCATTTGACTTATAAATCAATCTTTGTTTAATGCTTCTGAGTTTGGGATAATTGCCCTCATGTGATTTGCGAATTACTTTCAGTAATAACCAGACTATAAGTGTGTTGAGGTAAGGTACTCCACTATATTATTTAATCCTCACCTATATTCTGCAATTTCGTGATTTTGAGATCCTAAATTTGGACATCTCATAACACACTGATCGCATTTCCTAATGAATATATCTGGTGGTAATCAAGCAATGTACCACAGTGGAAAGATCGTGGGCTTTGAATTCAGACAGATGACACTTTTTATCCTCGCTTTGCCATTTACCCCTTGTGTAATTTTTAGCAAGTTATTTAACCTCTCTGTGCCTCAGTTTTCTCATTTCTAAAATGGAGGTGATGATTTCTACCTTATTGGCTGGTTTGAAGATTAAAGTTTAAATGAGATCATTTATAGAGTGCCTGGTACATGACAAGCACTAGATAATCGTGCCTCTATTCATTGATCTTGACAGTCTGGAACAATGAGCCAAGTCTATGAAGAGAAAGTTTGATTGGAATAAATGTAATCTTGAACTTGGTACTAAATACACAAAAATACAAAGGTATAGGACATGGAAGATGTGGCTTACCAATAACATGTGGAAAAGACCTGGGGAGCCTCAGTTGACTGCCTGCTCAGTCTGAGTCAGCAGTATTATTTGGCAGCCAAAAAAGGTTTTAAGGATAGCATCCAGATCCAGGAAAGGGACAGGTCTTCTCCACTCTGCTCTGGTCAGACTCTCCCTGAGTTCTCTATTTCATTTTTTGGGCATGAGAGTTCAAGAAAATCATTGATTAACCAGAGTCTGTCAAAAGAAACACAACCAGACTGATAAGAAGTTGTGAGCCCATGCCATATGAGAAGAACAGATGAATTGAGATTATTTAGCCTGGAGTGTGTGTTAGAAAGTGGAGGGTGGGGGAGGGAAAGCTTGGAGTGATAAAATAAGTATCCATTTCTAAACGGTTATCATGTTAGACTTGTGCCCTATGACCCTAGGAGGTAAAACAATGACCAGGGATGGAAGTTGTCTGGAGGAGATTCAGTTTAATAAGCCTTTCTTTCAAAGGATTAAAGCTATATAAAAATTAAACTGCCTTCCTTGGTTTTTGGTGATCAAGCAAAGGCCACATAGTATATTGCTGGGATGCCACAGAGAAAATTCATCATCACATCTGACTGGAGATTGGATGAGAACCAAATGATCTTCAAGACCCCTCCAACCTTGATAGTTCTGTGATTTTATACACAAGCAAAGTATGGGTTATTTTTAGTGGAGTATATAGAGACAGTGATGATCAAACCAAGTCCTTGCCTCTATGGAGCTTACATTTTAATTGGAGAAGCAACACACATTTCAAAAGTTAAGACAAAGTCACAATAAGAGAATTCGTAGGGCTGATTATGATTAATTGCTAAATGAATGTTAGAATTGAATGCTTTTTAAACTTTTATGTCTTACAAAGCACCAGTCACTCTCAAAGAACCTGAGTGTCGTGATTCCATGGGGGAAAAAAAGCATGTTTATATGTTTATAGGTTATTATACTGATCATTTATAATAAGTGTCAAGGGCTTAAAATTTTTAATAATTGCCAAAACTTATTAAATAAACTTTCTTGAAGGCAGAAGATATGAAGGTCTGGGTGGTACATTGAGATTTCAAGGTTAGAACTAAAGTGACTGAAGATTGTGATAGGATAAGGTTTTCTTGATAAAGTTTTTGAAGTTTTATTCCACATCAAGATATATGTCCACCAGGGCTAGGACAAGAGCAAAAACCAGTGTTTGGTAAAATTGGATCATCTACTTAGAGACAAATGCTTTTATTCATGATTAAGAAGCTGGTTCAGCATGTGTGGGATCAGGGGGTTTATGGGAAATCTATGTACCTTCCACGCAATTTTGCTATGAACCTAAAACTGCTCTAAAAAATAAAATCTATTAAAAAATGATTCACATCTTTACATATTTTAAATTGAGTCATTTAATAATTTAATGGTGTCTAATTTATGAAACTCTGAACTCACAGCAGTTTCCAGGTAAGATGACCATCAATAAACTGAAAAGACCGTACTTAGTACACATTCAGTTAGTCAGAACTCTTGACATCTTCAGCTGGATATTATGTGTGGTTTGTCATGGGGTTAGAAAGGGGAGGGGAATGCAAGGGTTATACCAGTAACATCAACACTTCGTTGGCCTGGACCCTAGAAAAATAAAGCCTAAAGAACAAAAATTTTGTAGTGTTCATCCCTCAGCAACCAATCTATTTGGCGACAGACCAGCTAAAATAGCCGATGGTGCTTGATGACTTTATAGCCATGAACGTTCTCCAACTAAGTCCACCTGCTCACCAGAGCAACTTCTGACTGTCATTTGGTTTTCACTTTTGAGGTGCCTATTGGGAACGTCTGTACTTCTTATGATATTACAAATATATTCATCAAATGATACTATATATCTGAAAATCTTTTTATGTTATTCTCAAATACCAACTAACAGTTTGAAAATATTGAATGTCTCTTTCCTCATCGGTAAAATGTAGGGAGTAGATTAACTCATCTCTAAAGAGTTCCTTACTTCTAAAGTTCTATAGCTTTATAAAATTAGTTCAGCCCTAAACAAAATATTGAAATTATTTTGCCTGGATGTAGTTGTAAATATTAATGACATAGTACAGTGTTCATTCTACATTGTTAAAATTAAAAAATAGAAAAAGTTTTAAAAATAGATGTGTATAGTTTGATCCTGTGTGTGTATACTCTAATTTATGAATATGTATACATAGATGTATAAATAAGTATACACACATTTATAAATTAGATATGGCACTATGTTGGTTATTGATTGGTTATTATTGATTATTCCTCAGTAGTAAGATTACAGGTGATTTTGTTTTCCTCTTCTTTCTCTTCCGTAGTTTCTATTTACCAGTTGAATTAATTTTATAATAGGAAATAGCATTTAAATCTGAAAAAACAAAGTGACTTTATTTTGTAAATTATTTTAATTCAGCAATCTATGAAACCTAACACACTGAAGGAAGATCCGACAAGGGACCTCAAACAGCTTCTCCAAGAGTTGAGAAGTGTGATCAACGAGGAGCCAGCTGTGCCTCTGGGCAAGACCGAGGAAGATGGGAGAACACCGTCTCTGGGGGTTTCATATGTGGCTGTGTAAGACTGAGTATACTTCAGAATGGGAAAGCTTCTCTTATCAGTGGTTTGCCATTAAGTTGTCTGTGTGTTACTCTCTGAGAGGTTGAGGTTTAAATACCTTTGAAGAGTATCTGATGTTATCAGGGAAAACAATAAGAAAGTGGAGGAGTTAAGCAAAAGCAAAACAACTTGACATCAAGAGAAAATAATACAGTTATTCTATTCAGAAAGTAGTTAGGGCAAAGCATTACCCAAAGTTGCATTCATATAGTAATTTATAACTTCACCTCATAATCTTATTGGATTACCACAACAACTGTTTGAGATAAGACAGGGCAGGATTTATTTATCCTATTTTACAAATGAGAAAAACACGAGTTTCAAAAGATTGACTTGCCTACAGCCAACACAGTTCGATGTTGGAGCTGAAACTAGAACCCTGAGAACTGCTACATAACTCTCCAAGTGTAAGCTAATAGGAAAGGCCAGTTCACCAGCCCTTCCCTGTACATACCTGCAGAAATCAATGAGATTCTCATATTCTTTTCAAATAGTGTTTTAAAATTTTATTGTGTTATTAGATTAAAGCATTTTAATATGTTTTATTTTTAGTATTATAATGCTAGTTGTATACTAGTTGTTAGTATTATAACAACCTATTGTTATAATATTTGTTTTCTGGTTATATGGCAAATATCTAAAAGTAATAATTTCTGAAATAATACTTATATATAAACAATCTCCAGTTTCTTAAGATGTTCAATTAGTATATATTAAGGTAGCAAAATATTACCTGGATTTATTTAACTTTTATTAATAATATTATTAATAGTCATTGTAAAATATTAGTAACTGCCCAGTTACCAGCATAACATTGTATCCTCAGAATCACATCAGAAACATTTCATTGGCCCCTCTATCAAAAAATACTTACATGTGCAGAGCACTTTCATTCTTGTCATAACCCTATAATATGCCATCTAATCCAGGGCAGTATTATTAAGTATTATCACTTGACAGATGAGTAAATTTAGGCACAGATTAAGTTGCCACCTCCTATGAAGCAAAGAGGGAAAGCCAGAAGTAAAGTTAAAGCCCCTGCTCCCGGGACTAATCATTCCACAAGATTACCATGACTGCAGCCACTAATGATGGGCTTGAACTATATTGGGCTGTACTGAACATGAATATATTTGGTCCTTGCCTTTAAAGAGTTTATGTTAACTTGCTGTCATCCTACAAGTGACCTTGTCACCAAAGCCAAACTCAGCCTAAAGCTTTTAAGAGTCCATGGAATGAAAGCATTCTGAGTTGATGAACTCCAGGGGTAGCCCTTTGCAAAATTTGCTTGGAGGCCTAAAATCTACTGTTGTGCCTTAAAGAAGAGTTAAATACTCGTGAGCAATTGATTAGTCTAAAAATACGTGGAATCTGGAAATTGTCCTTTGTATAATTCACTGAGAGTTATATTTATCTATACCGAGATGATAGAGTAAGAGATTGCGTTACTGAATTAAGCCTGAGATTAGAGATATGCCATAGGTAAGAAGAATCTGAGATTCTGAATCTGATTAATTGTCCAACAATTTTGTACGTGACCAGGTAGTTTGGGAAGTCTGTTTGGACAGACTTGATGGGCATTTTGGGTTCATTGAAGGAAAGCTGTTGCATTATTTAATTGAAACTAAAAAGTGTCTCAGTGACGTACTAAAGTAATTTACTTTCTAGAAATCAACGTAATAGGCATTTTTTTGGTGCTTATTTTAAATTTTGGTGCTGTTTACCCAAATGAAGATATTTATATATGGTATGCCGTACCAAAAATGGAAGACTTTTTCTACATTTACACATATTTATAGTGGCTTACATAACTTTTGAAAGAAAGGTGGTCTGGAAGGAAATTAGAACAACCTCAATATAGGATTATAAGACTCTCCCTGAAAACAATTCTATTTTCATCAATAATCGAGTAGCTGAATTTTTAAATGAAATCATAAAAAAACCATAATGAAATGAAATCCATAACCCCTATACAAAGACAACTTCTGAGAACTGACTTTAACCAAAAAAGAAAAAAGACTAATATTAATTTGTTATTCATTTGAGATGCAGAGGCCACTGCTTGTAGATCTTCAGTAGCTCCTCGCTGTCTGCTGCATTTAAGTACCTGGTCCCTCAGTCTGACACTGAAGACTCTCCCTAACTTGTCACCAGCTTGCTTTACTCCTATATTATGCTCTAGTCAGAACAGACCACTCGTGATTCCCAGGAGTTCATTTCTTTTTGTCTTCAAGCTTTCTTCCATACTGTTTCCTCCACCTGGAAGAGCCAGTGCCCGAGTCTAACTCTTTTGAATCTGTTTGTCTAAAAGCAATTTTCAGAGGAACAATTTTGTTTTGTCACTAAGTTTAAATGAGTTGCATAGTCTTTAATTTCTTCTATCCCTCTACCAACAGAAGCAACAACTCATTAAGGGACTCCACGGAAGGCAGCAAGTCAAGTGAAACTTTTAGCAGGTAAGAAATGATCTTACCAGCCCCTGACTTTCAGAGTGTCCCCTTTCCTACTGTTCATTCATTAATTCAGAAGATCGTTAACTGCCCGTGGTGTGCCACACTGTATGGTAGGCCCTTAGAATGTAACAGTGAGGCCTGGCCCGGTGGTGTAGCAGTTAAGTCAGTGCACTCCACTTTGGCGGCCCGGGGTTTGCCGGTTTGGATCTTGGGCGTGGACCTACACACAGCTCATCAAGCCATGCTGAGGCGGCGTCCCACATAGAGCAACTAGAAGGATGTACAACTATCTACCGGGGCTTTGGGGAGAAAAAAGGAAAAAAAAGAGAAAGACTGTCAACAGATGTTAGCTCAGAGCCAATCTTCCTCAAAAAAAAAAAAACAACGAATATAACAGTGAGCAAGACAGACATGGGCCCTGTCCTCAAGTTGCTTACCATCATAAGGCATGTTTATTGACTGGCTGCCTGGAAAAAACACTTAACTTTTATCTTTTCTATTTTCACAACGTATAAAAAATAGAGCTATCAGAGCCCTTTTTATATCATAAGAATATGAAAATGAATTCTACTGTTTAAATTCCAGTTAGACAGAGGCTTATTCCTTGCTGTCTCTTCAGCACCAAGCATATTGCCTACCACATAGTAGCCATTTAGCAAATATTTGTTTAGTGAATGAATTAAGACAATGTTATAAATATTTTCTCCCTATCCCTGCTACTTGATCAATATACAGTGAACTTGAATCTTTCTAAATATATCTCTCTCTTAGCCTAAAAGAAGTGAGTTTTGATTTTTTTCTTAGCTGGTTGTGTAGCTCTCCGTTGTACCTGTTAATATCTATAGCTTTCTACTGCATATTTTTATTTTTACTATTTTCTGGGTGTTTTAGACTTATCCCTTTGTCGAGACTTTATGAGTGTAGGCATAATTATTCCCATATATAGGTTGGAAATGAAGACTCACATTGCTTAAGCAACTTGCCAAGGTCGTACAGCTTATGAAGAGTGGAGTCAGATTGGAACTCGGGTCTGGCTGGCTCCGGAGCTCAAGCTTGTGATGACTGCTGTGTTCTGCCTGTGTACCTGGACTGTGCTACCTGGGAAGGGGCCCAGTCCTAGGCCTGGGGCACAGAGGGGCTGCTTCCCTGGGAGAAGTAAAGCTCTGCGGTAGTTTGTCCATGACTAGAAAAATCTGCTTTCTTCAGCACTGATGTGTTTGTGAAGAAGAGAGAATGGTGAGGAAGAGATGGGACCTAGCCCCTTCCTGTGTTCAAATGAGAAGAAGAGATAAATATTTAATAGAAGCTCTGAAAAGTATGAAACATACTACAAAATTAAAAATGCATTTGAATGCTCTATACTATGGCAAATTGGCCATTTTTTAACTAATACTTAAATGAATGAGAAAGAATACCACTGTTTTACTACATTTCACTGTAATTGTAGGACCTATTCTTTAATCAACATCTTATGGTAATGTTTCTTAATCTAGAAACTTCTGCAGCCATGTAAGCTAAATCAATATAGTCTACACACCCAGAACAGAATAAAAAAGAAATGAGTAACTCTGGTATGTGGATTTGTGCTTGAATTATTCTGAGAGCCACATCTCTCAGAAGTTTTGTGGAGAATTGACTTTTCTTTTTCTATGTTATTATAACTTAATGAGCAACATTATGCCCTGAGAAGTATTTCCAATAAAGGCTTCAAAATATCTAGCTCCCTTTTACACATCTCCATATGGATATTTCAGGAGATGAAACAGAATGACCTAAAGATCATAATGACCAAAACTTAACAAAGATGGTCATTCCGCAAAACCATTCCCCTCCATCTCGTTCTATTTCTGTAAATGGCAGCACTGCTTTCCCGGGGCATCTATGCTTAAATCCTAACATTATCTTTGATTCTTCTTTCTCCCTTGTCTCGTTTCTCTAGTCACCAGATCTTATGAATTCTGACTCTAAAACAGTTCTGAAATCCATTTTCTTCTTTGCTCATCCCCTTGAACTGCCCATATTAATTTTCTATGGCTGCTGTAACAAAATTAGTGGCTTAAAGCAACACAAATTTATCTTTCTTACAGTCCTGGAGGCCTGAAGTCCTAAGTCAGTTTCACTGGGCTAAAGTCAAGATGTTAGCAGGGCCACACTCCCTCCAAAAGCTCTTGGGATTAATCCATTTCCTTACCTTTTTCCAGCTTCTAGAACTTTATTCCTTGCACTCTTTGGTTTGTGGGCTCCTTCTTCCATTTTCACAGCCCATAGCATCTTCAAATCTCTCTCTCTGCTGAGATCGTCACATCATCTTTCTTCTGTGTGAAATCTCCCCCTGCCTCCCTCTTATAAAGGCATTTAGGGCCCATTCAGATAATCCAGGATAATTTCCCCATCTCAAGATCCTTGATTTAATCACATGTGTAAAGTTTCCATTGCCACATAAGGTGACATTCACAAGTTCTTGGCATTCCCACGCGGATATATCTGGCAGCCGTTATTCAGCCTGCCACACTGCTTTAGGCCTGTTTACCTTTCTTATGGACTGTTGTGGTGCCTCGGCTGTGGTCACTGTGGATGTCTTTAAATCCAGTCTCTTGCACAGTCCAGTCACTTCTTCATATCAATTTCAAATTGATCTGCTTTAAGTACACCTCAGGCTATGTCTGTTCCCCAAAACCTTCAAAAGCTCCCCATTGCCTACTGCAGCAAGAACAAACTCTTTGCCCTGATAATGAAGATTATCCACAGTATAGCCATGACCTTCCTTTCCTGGGCTTTTCTCCTAATATAGCTATTCTCAAACTTTTTTGTCTCATGACCTCTTTGCACTCACAAATATCATTGAGGATCCTAAAGAGCTTTTGTTTATATGGGTCATTTCTACCACTATTTTAAGTATCGGAAAAGAAATTTTAATTTTAAGCATTTTTGGAATTTAAAACATTTTGATATTTATTCATTTAAAAATAACAAAGTACATATTATCATAATAACATTTTATTATGAAAAATAACTGTTTTGGGGCCAGCCCCGTGGCTTAGCAGTTAAGTGCACGTGCTCTGCTACTGGCGGCCCGGGTTCGGTTCTGGGCGCGCACCCATGCACTGCTTGTCTGGCCATGCTGAGGTGGCATCCCACATACAGCAACTAGAAGGATGTGCAACTATGACATACAACTATGTCCCGGGGCTTCGGGGAGAAAAAGGGAAAAAAAGGAGGAGGATTGGTAATAGATGTTAGCTCAGGGCTGGTCTTCCTCAGCAAAAAGAAGAGGATTGGCATGGATGTTAGCTCAGGGCTGATCTTCCTCACAAAAAAAAAAACAAACTTTTTTTTAAACAAAAATATCATTGAGAAGGTATTGTTTTAATATTTAATGCATGGCTTAATAAAAGATAGCTGGATTCTCATATCTGCATCTCCATTTAGTCTGTTGTGATATCAGATATCATAGAGCCTCTGGGAAACTCCACTATACTTGTGAGAGCCTGAGAATTAAAAAGCAAATAATATCTTAGTATTACAATAAAAATAGTGATGACCTCACAAACCCCTTGGAAGGAAACCACCTTAGGAACTACTGCCACGTTATTCTTGTACTGGTACCCAACCCACAAAGAACTATGTGGTTTATTTCAACTTACTGATTTAACAAAGTCTGATAGTTTTGTAAAGTGATAACTACAGTTGCTGAAAGAGGTTTGGTTTTTTTGTCTTTGGTTTTTTCATTTTTAAATATGTCATTAGGATTGTATCTCTTAGAATCTGTAAGAGAAATATTTGGGTTTTATAGCCATTATTATACAAAAGTGAATTTTCTAACCAAGATTATATATTGTAACATTTTGATTCTGCAAAACATTCATGGGCACTGGATGAATAAAGATAATGTAACTTTGAATCTCTCTCAGGGTATTTTAGGACTTCTGCAATTTAGGGTTATGACTGTCATCTTGAGTTTATATTTTAAGCCATCGCTTGCTTCTGTCCATAAATCTTAGCGCTGTGTTTGTGAAATGGAATGTTTGCATGACTGTTCTTATGCTTCCAGAGAGCCAGTCACATTGCATGCAGGAGACCTGGAAGATCCATCTAGTAGCTTCACATTCGCATCTGCAGGTGAGTTTGCAATGAAACCACAGAAATGGGGCCTGCTTAAAACTCTGCAGTGGCTCCCCACTTCCCTGAGAGTAAAAGCCAAAGTCATTACAGTAGCCTGGAAGTCCCCAGTAACCCTCTGCTCTCATTTCCTACTATTCTGTCTTCATTCACTCTGCTTTATCCACCCTTGAATTGTTCCTTGGACATGCCAGGCAGCTTCTATATTAGGGCCTTTACACCTGCTGTTCCCTCTGCACTGCTAACCCCTCACCTCCTTTAAAGCCTTTGCTCAGATGTCACTTTCCCAGGGAGACTTACTCTCCCCACCTTATGTAAAAATTGTAACCCTCTCACACTCCCCCTTGTCTTTTCTTTTTTTAAATTACACTTAGTATCTTTTAATATACTATGTAACTTACTTATGTTATTCATTGCGTGTCACCCCCTGCTAGACAAAAGCTACACAAGGACAGAAGTCTTTAATTGTTTGGTTCTCTGATATATATATCTCAGGTACCTAGAACCTTCCTAGCACATAGCAAGTGCTCAATAAATACTTATTGAATGGATGAGAAGAAAAGGAGAAGAGTAGAGACAGATGGTTCTCCATATGATTTCTAAAGACTGAGAGAATGCTCTCTATAAAACAAGGAGGTCAGGGAAGAGATTGAAAGATAACAGAATCTGTTGAAAAGCAAAATGGCATAACTCAGACTAGAAATGGAAGAGAAAAATTAAAACATTACAGGGAAAAGCCTTAGAAATCAAAAACTAGGATAGGCGTGACTGAAATCATAGTCAGGGACATGATGGACCCCCACCCCCCAGAAAAAATTACACAAAAAGAATTTTTTAAACTAAGAGAAACAGAAATTAATTATAGAGAATATGTTAGATTTGGAAGGCAAAGGCAAACCAACAGACACATAATCAGTCTTCCTATGGAAGAGAACAAAATAAATGGGAAAGAATGAAACTGAGAATGATGGCTGTTCAATAAAAGTTTAGCTATAATCTGGACAGTAATAATGTAAATAGGGAAAATGAGGTAAAAGAGGAGAAAAATAAGTTTCCAAATTTTTTTGTCTTTTATAGAAGAGTATCAATCAGGTCTAAAATCAAAACATAATATTCATAAATAAATACAAATTCTTAATTTTTAAATAATGTTTAACTTGTGAGAAATCTTTTAAGAACTAATATTTTGAAGAAAAGAGCATTTATTTGAAGTTTAACAATTCCTTCAGATTTACTTCATTTGTATGTTTTTACTGTGGTTTTAATGATTACCCAAGAGAACACATGTATCTTTGCCTTATTAGATTAATATAAATGAGTGCTTTTACCTTTTCTCATACACTGTGAGTACCTTAGAACATGTTGACTCTATTCACTATGCTTCCAACTTATGGTTGTCACATATTTTAATTATGAATGTAAATACCACAGTGGATTATTTGCATTGTTTTGTTTAGTTACTATTCATTTATCTATAGCCACATAGTTAACACTTTACCCTCTATCTGGTATCATTTTACTTATGCCTTTAATGTTTCCTTTAATGTAAGTCCTGCTCGTGACATATTCTCTCAGTTTCTATTTTTCTGAAGTTATCTTTATTTCATCCTCATTTTTGAAGAATATTTTTGCTGAGTATAGAATTCTAGGTTGACGTTTTTCCTTCACTTTGAAATTATTCCATTGTTTTCTGGCTTGCATTGTTTCTATTAAGAAGTCAGCTCTAAATTTAATTGTTGCTCATTTAAATATAATCTGTCTTTTTTGCCCTTTGGCAGCTTTAAGATTGCTTTTGTCTTTGGTTTGGTGTTTTTTGTGTCTTTTTTTAGCAATTATTCTTTATATGTCCAGGTACAATTTTCTTTATATAAGAAGAACCTGTTTGGGGTTTAGAGTAATGCCATTTGAATCTAAGCTAGCCTTGCCTCCATTATCCAGACTTTGTGGGTCCATATCTATTATCTGTACTTTTCCTCTTGGTTTTCTGCCATGTCATTTTGTCTCCTCATATGCCTGATTTTTATTGTATGACAGACATATATGAAAAATTGTACAGATGGTTTGAGGCTTAGAATGAGGTTACCTTCCTCCAGACAGCATTCATGCTTGCTTCTGGTACACATCTAAGGACACCAGCAATCCCAAAGCACTTTAATCCAGTCAGGAATTAAGATGATTTGAAGCTAGACCTCAGGATCCACAAGGGCAAGTCTTGTTCCTGTTCATCCTGTTTCTAAGGCATGGCCCTTTTCAGTTCCAACCCAAAGCCTTGAATATTTAACAGAACTTCCCCTCCCTCCACCATTGGGAACATTTTCTCCTTCAAGTTTGACTTTTTAAGAGATGCAATGTACTATTGTTAATTAATTATATCCTTTTAATTTTGTTCTTGCAAAATTTTAGCAAGTCCATCTGTGAAAAATTCAGCTTCTCGTTCATTCCATTCTTCTCCCAAGAAGTCTCCAGTTCACTCACTCCTAACTAGTTCAGTTGAAGATTCAGTAGGTTCCACATCACAATATAGATCCAGCAAAGCTGTTCATTCATCTGATTCTGTTAAAGGTAAGAATGGTCTGATATCACTGATGAGATTAATTGGTTTCCTACTCTGGTGAACTGAAAGTTCTTTTCCATTATCAGAATTAATAAGATTTTACATGGTGTTCTTATATGCAAGCTCTGACTGATGCTATGTAACTTAAGTGAGTCTTATTTAAATAGAATAGCTATTGTATACACACACACACACACACACACACCCCTTAGTAAATATACGTAGATATTATATGTAAATATTATGTCTTTCCTTCTCTGACATGAATAGTGAACTTTCTTCTCCATTATAAGATTTTGGGTCTTCTTTTAAATGGTGTGAGTGACTTTTCTTTCTTATTTACGTGCTCTAAAATCCTGGCTCTTCAGTCTCTGCCTTTGTAAGTGCACATATCTATCATACAAATTTGTTGAAATGTTCTCGTTTTTTAAATTTAAGTTCATTTGTTATTTGCTAAGACAGATGGGAAAATGGTTTGATGTAGAATAAGTGCCTGATAAACAGTGGACGTTAAATACATATATGTTGAATTGAACTTGAGATGTTTTTCATTATATATGACAGTGACTCAGACAGCCCCCGTGCTCTATGGCATCATTCCCTCTGATAAAGGATAAACGAGGCAAGTGGTTGCATCATTAAGTCAGTTCTTAGTCTTTTGAAATTCAATGCCTAACATGTATCTATATCCTAAAAAAATATGACAATCAGAACCTAATCACAGATTTTAGTATATTTTCTTTTTTATTGTCTTTTTTCTGAATTTTTGTCCTCCTTCATCTCTTATGTTTCTAAGTTATCCTTTAGTATTTTTAAAAATTTAGAGTAGCAAATTATTTAACTATTACAGTAGTGTTTATTGCAGGAGTAGAACAATGCTGCTGGTCACCTTGTTATTAATTTGTGGTTACATAATAGCATGGCATTTTCTTTTTTTTTTCCTATTGTCAGATACTCATCATACATCCCATATTTTATATTATTTATGTTAAAAATCTCTCTCTGAGAAATTGTTTTTTATCCTCTTAAATTAAAATAATTCCTAGACGATTGTCTGTAATACTAATATCTGTAATGAAAAGGGGGTTTTTTTTGTTTTTTTTTTGCTGGGAAAGATTTTCCCTGAGCTAACATCTATTACCAATCTTCCTCTCTCTTTTTTTTTCCTCCCCAAAGTCCCAGTACATAGTTGTATATTCTAGTGGTAAGTCCTTCTAGTTCTTCTATGTGAGCCACCACCACAACATGGCTACTGACAGACGAGTGGTGTGGTTCCACAACTGGGAAGCAAACCCGGGCCGTCAAAGTGGAGTGCGCCAAACTTTACCCACTAGGCCATCAGGGCTGGCTCTCAAAAGGGTATTTTTTGATAGGAAAATGAGCCATCAAAAAATATTTTCAAGATTAAACAGCAAGTCAAAGACTAAGAGCAAAATTAAAATCTTGAGATTGTCAATCAAGTATTTTTTAGAGGTCAACAAAACTTAGCATGCTTATTAGAGAATAGCTTACATGCTTCTAGCCCCTCTACATTTGCTACTGTCGCATTTATTCTAGGTTCACGTGGCCATGTCAACATCCATACTACCCTCTCCCGTCATACAACACCATCTTCATTGAGGTGACAGCAACTAAAATGGACACTTGGCCTCACACACATTAAAAAATGTTGCCAGTATCACTATTAAATCTTGCTCTTCCAAACCCTAAGGTTTGGTATGAAAAGCTGTCATTGATAGTGCAGAATGTACCATTAAACTTGAAGCGTTCCTCTCACTCATCCCATTTAATGCTACATAGTGGAATAATAGTAAATCAGATTGGTTTGAAACAAAATCAGATAAGCTAGTATTGCAATATTTAGATAAGACACCTCTTTATTTTAAAATAGTGTTTTAAAGTTTCCATTATTTTAAAGGAAATATTGTTTAACCTGTAATTGGAAGATTTCTAAAAAGAAATATTGAATAGCCTTTTAATGTCACATCTAAGCACTTTTCTAATAGCTTCACAGTCTCAGCCAATAGAAACAACAGGAAAAACATGCAGGAAGCTTCAGAACAGACTGGAAAGCTTGCAGACTCTGGTAGAAGATTTACAGATGAAGAACCAAGGTACAGTGTACATTTTTGGAGAGATCTTCCTTGCTCAAAAGAATATTCACCTTCCCTTCAGGTTAAGCCTCCTATCTATAGACCCACTGAAAAGGATATTGAATTAGCAATTTAGAAACCTTAGTCAAAATATGAGGGTCTTAATTAACCATGACTAACCCCTGATTAATTGGGTGACCTTGGGCAGGTCACTGTAGAGCTGCTCTAAATGTTCATCTAATAGGGATGATACTGCTGACCAACCTGCAATGGGACACTTGTGTGTGTGTGTGTGTGTGTGTGAGGAAGATCAGCCCTGAGCTAACATCAGATGCCAATTCTCCTCTTTTTTTGCCGAGGAAGATTGGCCCTGGGCTAACATCCGTGCCTATCTTCCTCTACTTTATGTGGGACGCCGGCACAGCATGGCTTGACAAGTGATGCATTGGTACGTGCCCAGGATCCGAACCTGCAAACCCCAGGCCACCGAAGTGGAGCATGCACACTTAACTGCTACGCCACCAGGCCAGCCCCCACGTTTTTTTGTGGTTGCTGTTTGGGTTTTTTTTTTTTGGTTTTTTTTGTTTGTGTGTGAGGAAGATTAGCCCTGAGCTAACATCTGTTGACAATCCTCCTCTTTTTTGCTGAGGAAGATTGGCCCTGGGCTAACATCCGTGCCCATCTTCCTCTACTTTATATGTGGGACATCTGTCACAGCATGGCTTGATAAGTGGCGCATAGTCTGCACCCGGGATCCAAACCTGTGAACCCCGGGCCACTGAAGCAGACTGCGAGAACTTCACCACTATGACACCAGGCCGGCCCTTGGACACATGTTTTGAGTAGTTTTTCACATGAGACTTTCCCACACACTATCTTTCTCATTTCTGTTAGGTCTGTAGACAAGCATTTGTATGACGTTAGCCAGGATAAGATGGCAGTCAAGAGCCAGAAAACAAAATTACGGTATTTAGCCTTACATAGAATTTAAATTAGCATGGGCTATAAGAGACTATGCCACTCAATGAATCACTAAATAAAAAGATAAACTACTTATAAATATACAAAAGCTATTTGAATGAGAAACTATTGTACTCTGCAGATGATAGGCAACTTTTTGGGTATCAGTTCTATGTGGGTGTTCCATGCATATGGAGGATATGGATATTTTCCCATGGATTTAGGAGGGCTATCATGTTTTATACTTTTCTGATATAAATTCATGAATCTAGGAGCCTTTGTCAGAGAGAAATTAATTTTGGAGTATCCATGTTACTCTTATTCCATCTTTCTATCTCTAGAGAATATAAGTTGCTAGATGAAGGATAATAAATGTTTTTCTAAGAACAAAATCCTTATAAAATAAGTTTAACCTTATTAATACTAGCAGTTGCTATTAGCATTTATTGAGCACTTACCTGCTATATGCTGGGCCTTGTACTCAGTGCTGTACTTATGTTTCTTCGTGGGAGCCTCATGATGACACTGGGAGGTGGGTACTAATATTATGTCATTTGAAAATGAGGACACAGAGATAAGATCGTAGTCAGTCAATAAGTTCTAAGTCATATGCTGAGTAATAGAGCTGACACTTGATCCTTGCAATTTCTGATTCCAAGATTCACATTTTTAATATACTAAAGCTATAACAAATTGTTACTAAAGAAAATTCCAAATCCCTTATGATAACCCCAGATCCCTGTGTATATAAACATCAAGAAAAATGTGTGATTTTAAGTTTATTGTGAGTTTTTTAAGGAAGATGCGTTATCTTATTGGCCCCATTTTTACTCACACTTTGACTTATATTTCTGAGTTTATTTGAATAATGCCGCCATGTAATAGTCCAAATGGGAGACATGTTATATTTGTTTAAAAAATAAAAAGACCTTTTTATTGGATGCATTGTCTGTATGGGAAGTCTCTTGGATATTATGAAACAAATATTTTGGAGAGAATTTATCAAAATTTAAAGTGCACATATGCTGTGACCCAGAAATTCCACTTCGAGCAATTTATTCTACAGGAAATAATTGTACAAATGTATAGTCTGTTTACAAAAGTACTTCTATAGCATTGTTTATAAACGAAAATAAGAAAGCATCTTTTAAAAATTTATTTACTAACATGTTGGTACATGCATATAATGGAATACTATGCAGTCATAACAAAACATCTTCCCAGCTGAACTGGAAAGGTTAAGTGAATAAAGCAAGCTCCAGAACAGTTTATACCACATATTTCCATTTGTGTAAAGAAGAAAACTCCTGTGTGTGTATGTGTACATGATGACATTCACCAGACTGTTTACAGTGATGACCTCTGAGGGAGAGTTCAGCAGATTAAGAGAACAGAAACAGAGACTGACCTTCTTCCTTCTGTACCTTTCTGAGGTGTTCAAAGTATGTACAGTTAGAATGTATTACTTCTATGATAATAATTATCATGCTCACTTAAAACAACTGAAAAAGATTTACTCTTAGCTCTGTTTCATAACATAAATCTTTTTAAAAATGTGCTACTTTGCAATTTTTAAGAACTTCTTGAGCTCAGAATGTATGTATTGTATAGTGGCAGCTGACCTTTTAAGAAGAACATAATAGAATGTAAAGCCTGAGTAAATGTTGCTATTCTAACTTTATTTTATCAACATTTTCAGCAATGTCTTCAATGATCAGAAATCAGGAAAAGAGGATACAGAAAGTGAAAGATCAGGAAAAAATGTTACTAAAATGATACATTGCTTGCCTATTCTTTACAGAGGAATGATGCCCAATTAATTGTGGTGTTACTTATAATTAGTGCCCTGTGTACCTTTTTCTTTTTATGTGAAAATTTAATAAAAGATACCCTGTCCTGTAAACTCTATTTTGAAATAAACTATTCTTGAATGCTCTTACAGTAAAACTTCACACAGTACTAGCTAGATGCGAAAGTATTCATACCTTAAAGATATTAATTTGTGCTAATACCGGTGTGTTGAAATAATTACATTTTTTAAAATTATCTTTAGTGGTGCTGAGGCGATAGTCATTTTTTTTTTTTTTCAGCTTATAAAAACTCCTTTCACGTGAAGGTGAAAGATGTGGTATAATGTCCAGAACATAGGACAAACTCCAGCGTACTGACAGGGATTCCTTTGGTGATCCTGAACTCACTGTTTGTTCTGTCAATATCAGTGGATGTAATCAGATAACAAAACACTGGGGCCCCTAATCAAAACTTCTGGAAAAGTTTCTCTTTTACATATTAATAACTATAAAGAAAGAAAGAAAAAAATTGTTGTTCTTCAGCCAGTGGGTAACTTCTACAGATTGAATGGATTCAGTCTGCTTTAATCAGATTTTAATAAATTAGAGGGTTTTGTATGTGGAGTGTTTTCCAACACCAATAACCAATTCTCTGTGGACACCAACTGGGTGTCCTATGAGTCAATTCAGTTCTGACACTAACTACCTGGAGTTAGAGTCACATTCTACAGATTTAAGGGCTCAGTCCCATAAGACTGTCCCCACTTCAGATGCCAATCACAAGTCCCAGGCCGCCTGTACTTCTGACTGACTATGAATTGGAGGTTCCCACAGCCCCCTCCTCAGTTTCAGTAATTTGCTAGAACAAACACAGAACTCAGGAAAGAGCTTTGCTTACTATTACTGGTTTATTTTAAAGGATACAACTCAGGAACAGCCAAATGTAAGAAATGCATAGGGCAAGGTATGGGGTCCCCGTGTGTGAAGCTTTCATGCCCTCTCAGGGCCCGTCACCCTCCCAGCACCTTGATGTGTTCACTGACCCAGAAGCTCATCACATCTCATTATTCAGAGTTTTTGTAGAGCTTAATCTTCAGCCCCCTCTCCCCGTTCTGGGGATTGGGAGGTAGGGCTGAAAGTTCCAATCCTCTAATCACTTGGTCTTTCTGGTGACCAGCCCCATCCTAAGGCTGGCGAGAGCCACCCCGCCCCCCAGTCACCTCATTAGCATAAACTAAGCTTTGATCTAAAGGGCCTCATGAATAACAAAAGACACTCCTATCACTCGGGAAGTTCCAAGGGTTTGAGGAGCTCTGTGCCAGCAACTGGGGACAAAGACCAAATATATTGAGTATACCGCAGTATGTGAACCAAATAAAACGAGACAAGAACAGATACAAAAATGTTTCAGTTGTGCCAAAGACAACAGGGACAATGTGGCAGAAGGCTAGCTGCCCAAAAAAGTCTGTATTCCTGTTCCATAGTACAGATGACACAGACACAGCTGTCCAGCTAGAGGCTCTGTTCCGCAGCCCCCGCCTCCCCTCACATCTAGGTGTGGCCACCTGACCAGTTCTCACTAATGGCGTGTAGACAGATCAATATGTGGCACTTTCTGGCCAAAAGTTTTAGTAAGCGTTGGTGTTTTACCTCACTGTATTTCCCCTTCCAGGGGCTGGATACAGTGGACAGTGAGGTCCTGGGGTAACCGTGGGCCCCCAGGACTGGCTTGGCTGACCCCATCTTATCGCCAGAGTAATTAAGAAATTGTCTTTCAGAAAATTTGCTAAGTCACATAGCCAGAGCATGCGCAGAAGAAGAAATCTTGACTTGAAATGATTGTGGAACCAACGATTCTCTTCCCCATGGAACTGAAGGACTGGGACATGACCAGAACTTAAAATTTGGACTCTCATCACAAGTGAAGAGTCCGGCATTCAGGAAGATCTGGTGTTAAGATTCCTTCCCCACCTTAACATAAATGTTTGGAACCTCATCATAAATGTTTAGAACCTTACCATAAATGCTTGAAGCCCACCAATCAAAACCTGTCCCTCCAGCATTACCGCATGCCAGTCTGCTCTCCCTAACATCTTAAATTTCACCCCAAATCCTGAATCAGGGAGACAAATCTGAGGGCACACGTCCCCTGTCTCCCAGCAGATCAGTCTCGTGGAATATTCTCTCCCAAAAGCTGATGCCAGAATTAATTGGCTTGTTTATGTGCATCAGGCAAGAGACCCCCAGTTTGGGGCAGTAACACTAGGGGATGGTAGAGCCACGGGACAGAAGGAGCCTGGGTGAGAATCTCTGCAAGCAGGAGAGTGGCCCTCCAGCCAGAAACACCCACTGCTGACTGTTTAGTGAGCAAGAATTAAGCTGCTGTTGTTGCAGCCTGCTTACATGGATGGTGTCTGTGACAGCAGCTAGCGTGAGCCCTAACCAGTGAAGATAATAAACTAAGTAGGGCATCTGCACTCCCAAAAGAAAATCCTTGTTTCTCCTCTAAATGACAGCATTAGTACTCTAAGCACATCTAATTTTAAATAACGATTTTTAAAAATATGAAGTTTAGTACATGTATCTTTTACATCAATTGGCTTTACTGAAAAATTTCTTATCAGGTAATGATAAAATAGCTAGTGATAGAATTCTGGAGATATTTGTATTGTAAATTGTTTTACCTTTAATTTTACATAATAGAAATGCTTGGGCATTTTGTGCTGTAATAGTAAATGCCTTCTGAAGACCTCACTGGTAGGGTATAAAATTCATTAAGTATGTAAGAAGTATAGATGAATTTACCATAAAGGTTTTGGCTATGAGCCAAAAGCTGTCAAACATAGCTCTTTTAAGCACTATTTTTGGTTGGAATTATGCTCTTTTCAGCAAAGACTATCTGTAATGAGGAGTAAACATTGTTTCGCCAAAAGATGTTACACTTAGTAAAAGTTGTTTTAACATTGAAGAATTAATTTTCAAGTACAGGCAGGCATAATACCCCTCCAAACAAAGGTAAAGTTTTAAAAGAAATATTCTAAAACTTTTTCTCCTGATGTTTGCTTTTTTCTTTGTGTCTGTTATTAGTGGAGGAAAATATTAGTATTTTATTTTACATCTAAGCTATTATGGTACTAAGATTTAGATGAATAATTCAGACATTAAGATATTAAAACTCAGGTTTTATTATTATTCAGTTATAATAACAATGTTTAAATGTTTATTTCTTCTCAGAGCAAAGATGTACTTCTATATCACTGTCCTGTTATAATTTTGTTACCCAAGAGAGCTGCTGGGATGAAAGGAGAGGGAAGAGGGTGAGACGATTGCTAGGGGACAGTCCACCTGTCGGTCCACATCTGGTGTGAGAGGGGAGGGGCGAGGGGAGAGCATCCTGCAGAGGCCCCTCTAGTGATGGGCGTGTCCCTCCCTGCAGTCAGGCTGTACCTGTACCTGCCAGCCCTCTAGCAGGTGTCATTCAGGCCACCTCACTCAGCCCACACCTTAACCCCATCCTCCTTCCCTTCCTCGTGGCTGTTCTCGATGACGGACTGTGATTCAGCCCTCAATCCTTAAGACAGACATACCTGCTACCTTCAAACCATACCTGGCAGGTAAAATCAAACAAAAAACATTGGAAAGTCTTAATGTATTACCTCATGTCCTTGCTAATCACATCTAGTGACCAGATATTTTCTGATCACAGTTCCATATGGTGTTAACTATTTTTAAGTCTAAAGTGTGCATGTAGTAAAGAGAGCACTTTTGCAGCTGTACCAGCAGGAAATCAGCCCTCTCTCAATGAAGCTTGTTTCACTCCCTTGGTGTAGGGATCACCCAAAGGCTCAAGCTTGAACCCCATGCAGCTGGTTAGTTTCTGGGCTCCCTGACCAGTCCACATCTAAAGCTTAGCCAAGTCAGTGCCCAACAGGACCAACCCTAAAGTAATGATGGATCAGCATAAATCCACCCAAGGCCACAGGAAAAAAAGCCCATGGTCACTGGAAGTATTGTCTACGATATATGTTTCTGCACATTAGACAAAAGCCACTAGCAAATTTGAAACAACTGTGATGGCTAAATTTGGGGTTACACTTCCTTTATTTTAAATTATTCATGTGCTCCACAACCTTAGCCTCTTCCACATTCTGCAACAGCCTCTCCAATACTTTGCAAACTGAATCAGTGAATTCCCCACCACTTGTGAACCACTTTGTCTTCATGGCCAGTCTCTAGGAACCTATTGCTGCACTCCTCCCAGCGGGTGACTTCCCCATTCTCTACCACCACAAACTTCCATTCCACCGCTGTATCTGCTGGCAGGGACACAGAATGAGACCAGAACCCATCTTTGCTATACTGGAGTGGGATGTACGTGTTCCATCTCCCAAGACTCTCATGGTCTCCAGTTACTGCAATGAATTGCACACCAGTACTTGTGATATAATGGACCTGGAACCTGACACTAACTTGCCGAGACCCTGAAGACATTGCTACTACACTTTTTGGTTTCACATCCATTTCCTGACCTCTTGCTTCCACAAGAGTGCTTCTGCCATAGTCCATTCCCTGTTTTGGGTTTAACAGTGGAGCCTTAAGACTGCCACCCAAACCAGCATCTCCCCAAGATGAGTGCCTAGACACCATTTCCCAGGCCTCGTGGTCAGCTGGGTCCTGACTGCCCAGCTGCGCAAGGCTCACGTGTTCTTTAGCTCTATCCATGACCAGGTTGCTAGAGGGCAACTTCTCTGTAAAACCTGGAGCTGCTTTAGCAGGTGTCTCTTGGCCTTTGTGGAATCCCTGTTGTTCTCTAGGAGATTCAAGGCTTTCATTTCTTGAAACTTCAGAGTAACTCCTGGAGTTACCAGTCTCAGACGTAGTTAGAGATTGTGTGTCTGGAAACTGTCCAGAAGGAACATGTTTTCTTGAATTGTCACAGTCACCGTCTTCTCCAGAAGGACTCTCCTGTCTCCGTGCTGCTTCCTGCAGGTTACCAGAGCCTTTGGTCTCTGAAACCAAACATCCATTGCTTTCTTGAAGATGCTCTAAAAAACAAAAGGAAAAATATAATAGTGTTAGGCAGTTCATGTGAGAAAAAAATAAGTTAGGCTGAGAAAATAATTATTGAAGACTTTATCACTAACCTATCTACAGATCACAAAATTCATCTCTATTAAAATCAAGCACTTAATTACCTAGTTCAGATACTAACTGCACCAACACTGTGCTCTAAGAATATACATGTATATCCAGCCATAAAAGGCGCACCCAGGAGTGTCAGTGTACCAGCAAAGAGTGTAAAGGAAGTGGCAAGGTGTCGAGGCAGAAGTGTAACCCTGTCATGGTTGTCACTCTCCGTAGTCCAGGCCATATGGCATGCAACCAAGTCAAATTGTTTGGCTCCTATCAAAAAATGTCCAGCCTGTACGGTGAAGAGCTGCGTGGCTACCGTACAAACCAGAAGAGTACACGGGTACTCGTAGGAACTGCGTGCAGACCAGGGTCAGCTCTCACAGATGCGGGCAGATGAGCAGCCGCTGTGGCTGTGGGGGATACAAAGGACAGCAGTGCATCACTGGGAAAGAGCTGGGGGTGAGGGTGTGGGGAGATGGCTGGTTTCTCCTTGGCAACCCCATGCGCTTCAGGAACCTCTTAAACAAAACAGGCTTTTACATCTCTTGCCATTGTACATTTAAAAAAAATATTCTTAAAGTACACAATCCAAGCTCCCCCAAAGACTCAGTTTCCTTCTTGGCCAGCTCATTGGTAGTCCAAATAGCTCCCTACAAGATCGAAATCTCCAAAATCATACAATCAGCACAGATAGGATTTTTGTTGTTTTTTCTTTGGGAGGGAGGGTCTTGTTTAATTTTGTCTCTTTTTAATGGTGGGGTTGGAAGTGAGGCATAAATATTACCCTGAATTCCCAAACTTTCAACCTAAAACATGATGCTGGCTTTCAGAAAAAGATGAATGATCTCTCTACTCATCCCAACCAACTCGGGAAAGGCACCGGGCAGATTTTCAAGTGGCTGCGCAGGAACAACACTCCACTAAAAATAAAGTTCACAGATGTCATTTTCTCCGTTAGGCTGGAGTCCAGGCATGGACAGCTGGCTAAGGGAGGGCCCTGGATGGGAAGGTTTTCTGCCAGGGCTCTTACTTTGCCCAGCATAGTCTCTCAAATGTAGAGATTTAAACCTAGATGTCAATTCTACTCATCGGAGTTGGGTCCGCTATGAAGTGCGTCCCTTCCCCAGGGATTAGACAACCTTGTTCTGGGTGAGCATAGGGGAGGGCGGATAGCTCTGAAATGGGCAGCCAGCTTACAGCCCCTGGGCAGCAGCCAAGGCCTTCATGGCCAGAGTCCAACCTGAACTTTGCCTTCCCGACAGAAGCATCCAGATAGCGGGAGGTGCTCACCGCACGGGTGAGGCATGGGAGGACATGAGGCTATGGGATTGGAACTGAGAAAGTGTCCCTGCTCGGTCAGAGATTGAAAAGGGTTGCAGGATCCCCCTAAAACTAAGCACTCCTTTCCGAAGGCCGGGAAGGGGCGCGGCCGCTGCAGCCGCCCGCACTGCACCAAACGCCGCCAAGTGGAGGAGCCCATCCCCGCTGGATGGGCAGGGGCCGGTCCTCAGGGGTGGGCGCTGAGCGCAGACTCAGCAGGGCGCGGCCCCTGGACGACCGGCCAGGGCATCTCCAGGGCCTCTGTGGAGGGGAGAAACCTGTCCGGCGCGTGCGCACCAGCCAGGGATAATGAAGGGCGTGGGGAGGGTCCCGCCCCCGCTAGGGGCAGCTAGTCCGCGGGAAGAGGCCGCTAGGAAAGCTCCAGGTGGGGTTTTTCCTCCCTCGGTGAACTTCAAAGCCCCCTGGCAGATCTGCCCTCTAGACGCAGGGAGGAAGAATACCTGGTTTGGTGACCAGCTCCCGCTTGGAAGGTCCAGGGCTCTGGCCGCCGCCGCCACCCTGATCGCCTCCCAGAGCCGCAGCCTCGCCAGGAGAGGCGTCCTTCTCCTGGTCCGCGTCCCCCTCCTTTCCTGTGTCCCGCAGCAGCCAAATAAAAAGCGCCCCGGCCAGACCCCCTCCGACTAGCAGGGCAGACCAGACGGTGCCCATGGCTGAGAGGCCGCAGCTGCGGGAGACCACAGTGACCGGGACGGGGACTCAGGTCACGGAGTCAGAGCCACACCTACCCCGTCCGCTCCAGCCTTTTACGGTGCCCGGCGGCGGGCGCTCCCGCGTGGAGCCCAACCCTCCGCGACTAACACTCAACTTTCTCAGCCCCGCCCTACTCTCCGCCCCGGGGCTGCAGCCTCAGGCTCCGGCCGGGCGGAGACTCTAATGCCTTCCTTTCCCAACATTTTCAATTTCCGACCCTGCAAGTCCCCGGCGGCCGGAGTGCAAGGGGTGCACGGTTCAACGGGTGCCTCGTTCCACGTGTGTCCCGCACGCGTAAAGAGCCCAAGTGCGCACAGCTACCGCGCGCAAACCCGGTCCTGCTCCACCGCCTTTGCCTGTCACTCCAGCTGCCCGCAAGGCCCAGCCCTGCCTCAGCCTGCGCCGGGCTCCTCGGCGCCCCGCCCCATGGACACTCGGCAGCAGCGCGGCCAGCTAGAGACAGCAGCTTCCAGGAACTTAGTCGCGGAAGAGGCCAACGTGCGTCGTGACGCGCGGGGCTGGGGCTCGGGCTGGAGCGGTAGCACGGCCGCGTGTGGTGGGGTAGGCTGGAAGCACTGTGGACGCGGTGCGGAAAAACCTGGAGACCTAGTGGAAGCTCCATTTGGGAGCCAGTTAGCTGCGCTTAGCCTCCCGCAGCCTCCGCCTCCTCGCCTGTAAAATGAAAGGAGTGGACTGAGACATCCGTCTATAAATGCCAGTCATCTTCCTCGACCTCTTTTAAGGGTTATTGCAAAAGGCGCGCCCTCCTGTCTGGACTGGATGTTGCCCAGGGACAAGCTCCTATGGATGGGTTTGTTAATAAAAATAGCAAGCCTCTTTGTTAAGCGTTGTCTGTGTGCCAGGTGTTTAATGTATGCATTTAATTTGATCCTCAAAAAACAACAACCCTGTGAGCTAAAGATTATACACATTTCTTTCTAAATTCACTCCTCTGCTGATCTGATGGCTTTACATACCAATTTCAAGCTAATGATTCCCGCATTTGTATCCTTTCCCTTGAACTACCCACTCTTACATCCAACCAAGGCCACAGCTGGCAAATATCTGCTTGGAGTAATTACTAAAATGGCTCCCTCTGGTAAAAAAATGTCGCTCAAATGTGCCCCATGCTCGAGCGGACAGAAGCCCCTGACGGGGTGCAAGGCTCGGCCAGTGGAGTTCATGGAGGTCTGGGGCGTGCCTTCGTACAGGTGACTACCCCTACTATCATAAGGGAGGGGAAAGGGAGCGTGGGGAAGGAAACCACGAACTGGGCATCTACTCCTGGTTGTTAATAGACTTCTCAAAGCCAAATCACTCAAACTCCCGATCTTCCTGCCCAAATCTGCTATTTGCCCTGTCTTCCTCATCTCGGGAAATGGCAACCACATCCTTTACCGTTGCTGAAAAAACAACGTTGAGTCATCCTTGACTCTCCTTTTTTTTCCCCTCTCTCAGTAGGCAGTAGAAAATTCTGCCACTCTTTCTTCAAAATAGATTCAGAATTCTACTTCTCTCCACAGTCAGTGCCATCCTGGTCTGCCACCATCATCTCTCACCTGGATGATTGCAGTTGCCTCCCCCTGTGCTCCCTGCTTCCACCCTTGAGCCCCTACAGGTCACTTTCAAAGCAGCAGTCAGAATGATCCTGTGAAAACACTCCCATCCTCTGCGCCTCTGCTCAAGAGTCCAATTGCTCTACATTTCATGGCGGAAACCTTGAAGACCCTGCAGGATCTGTCCCCCGTGACCTCTCTGAGCTCATCTCCATCTCTCCCTTCTCCAGCTACACTGGCTTCCTGCCTAGAATCATCCTTCCTGCAGACATCCATCCAGATGTGTATCCTCTCCCTTACCCTCTTCAGGTCTTTGTACAAGTGTCATCTGCCCTGTGAGCCCTTCCCCAATAATCTCAATTTTAATTCAAACCCCCATCCTCTTTGTCTCTTTAGCATTAGGACATCACTTCTTTTTATTTTCTTATTCAGGTAACATTGGTTTATAACATTACATAAATTTCAGGTGTACATCATTATATTTCTATTTCTGTGTAGATTACATCATGTTCACCACCCAAAGACTAATTACCATCCATCACCACACACATGTTCGAATCACCCCTTTTGCCTGGGGCATCACTTCTAATACACTGTATCATCCATGGATTTGTTCTGTTTAACTTCTTTCTTCTCTTTAGAATGTAAACTACACAAAAGCAGAGTTTATTGTCCTTTGTTCTCTGCTGAATTCCCAGCACCTAGAACATTCCCAGAGTGGTCCCTCAAAAAGTACAGGTTGAATAATTCAATTAGCTCCATGTATTCCCAGTCTGGAGCATTATTGTCATCTTTATATAGATTCTATATGCATTTTTTAATGCAATGTAGATGTTACTTTTTTCAGGTAGATTTCATGTCAAACTGATTAGGGATTCAATGATGGACTTCCTTAAGACCTCTAAAGTTTAAAACCACTGACAACCACCCATACATCTCAATTCAGGCAGCCTTAAGATAACAAAACCAATCTTGAGGTGAGTATGAAAACAATAAAAAGTGTTAGCAAAACTATATTTTTAAGAAAATTAGTCATTATATAAAATAACATGCTTTTTATGGACTCTCTTACTAATTGGTTCTTAAATTACAAAACTATTATAGATCTAAGTTTTTAATAGTCAGAATTTTGTAGAAAAGTTTAGAGTTATTCCGTTTCCTTTTGCCAAAGTAAAACTTGATGTCAGAGGGATGTCCTTGAATTTTGCAAATTCTATCGCCAATGGAGTGATTTTATAAATAATAAGAAAATCCTTGAACATTTTATTTCCTCACTGATAACTTCAGTTGCTGCTTCATTGGTTAAAGTTTTTTATTAACGTGCCAATGAATGAAATCCCAGAGGATGTGTAAAATCCTAGAATGCAATTCTCACTATTCATTTCTGATACCTAGAAGGCTCTTACTAAACGTTGATTGTTGTCACCAATTGCTATTTCATTTATTAAAAATATAACCAAAAAATGACATAACTCTTCCCAACCATCAGAATTCCTTTTACATTGTATCGGATTTATCATGCAACATTTTTAAAGAACATTATTTATTTGGATTTTTTAAACTTAAATGTTGACTCATTGATGTCTACGTTGCTGCTTTAAAAAAATTACTCCACTCACTATCACATTTATTGAAAGTCTATAACCACATATTCTAAAAACATTCTTGCAACACTAACAATACTGTGTTTATCACCATACAATTGCAAAATGATGTTCTTTGCCTTTATATAGAAGACCTTTGAGCCTAGGAGGACGGGAACGAAAAATGAAAGCAGATTTGGTAGGGACGAGGGAGGAAGATGATGAGTTCTGTTGGGATGGGTTAAATTTGAGGCACTAGCAGGAAGTTGGACCTGGGGGTCTGTAGTTTAAGAAGGGGTTCAGGGCTGGAGACACTGGAAATTCCTTACAGAGAGGTGGCAATTAAATCGTAGTAGAGATTAATTTTCCAAAGGGAAATCAAGAATGAGCCAAACTTCAGCCCTTGGCATAATCTTAAGAAGATTGGAAAGCTGCCTCCACATTGCTGCTTGTGTTGCGATGATGTCTTGATGTTATAGTTTAGGGGCCATAAGGTAGTGCCCATTTTCTAACTGATTATTGTTCTATTACATAGAGTATAAATAAATAGACATAGAAATGGATGGATATTTTAAAGTTATATATATACTTTTTTTTTCCTTTAACCTCATGCAAGAAAAGATTGCTCACTCCTGGTGCAGAGGGATGAGGACAAATCAATGAAAAGCAGCTCTGTTTGCAGGGCCAGGAGGATTAAAGAGGGTGGGAAGAAAGAGCTAGGGAAAAGAGAATCAGGAGACTTGTTTCCAAAGGCAGGTGCAAAAAGCGGTGCAAGAAGGTGGTGGGGAGGGGGTAATGGGGATGTCGCTCAGGAGAGTTTAAGTGGATAGAGGACTGAGAAAAAATGGTTGGAGTTGACATATAAGAGGTCATCGGTGACTGCAGTGTTCATGGGGATGGGAGTTTGATTTTGGAAGGCTGAGGTGTAAAGGCAGTGAAGGCTGTGAAGTCCAACACTGATTTAGCCTTCTCTTGAGAAATTTGGAGGCAAAGGATAGGAGAGAAGTTGAAGTGTGGCTTAAGAATAGAACAAGGCCCAAGGGAAGTTCTTTCAGACCGAGAGGCCTGGGCATGTTTGCAAGCAGAAAAGAGCCAGTGGAGACCTAGACTGAAGATGTGAAAAGGATAGGAAATACTTCATGGGAATTCCACAAGGGAGGAGGAAGCGGTGAGTCAAGCGAAGGACACCAGTGGAAGAGTTGGCCTCAGAAGAAAGAAGGAGACAGGCATGAAGAAAGAAAGGAATGAACATAAGAAACATTTTGAGGTACAAAGGAGGCAGGGAGTGGGGTTATCAGCTGAGTGCGAGGAAGGAAATCCGATTGAGGTTTTAAGGAAAGCCAAGGAAGTAGGAACTAGCCATTGGGAGAAGAGGTTGCCATTGGGAGACCTCTCCCTCATTGAGTCCTGTTGATTCTTCAGTCACAGCCCTCTTGCACTGCTCCCATCCCTGTCATTCCCGTGCCCTCGCCCCCATTCAGACCCCACCCAGCTCTGTTTAGACAACTACAATCCCTTCCTAATTCATCTCTGCACCTCCCTCCCTTCTGGCTGCGATCCACTCTGCAACCACTCTTGATTCAATCTTTCTAAATGACAGTCCCGAGAGCAGGGCATCTCCTCTGTCTACCAGATTAAATCAACCCCATTTTAGCCTTCAAGGTCTCTATGACACAGCCCCAATGACCTCCCCAGGCCTTTCTCTTACCATTTATCTGCACTCCAGCCATCAAGACTCTCCCACTGGAACCTTGGCTCATTGGTCTAGACATTTCCTAAAAGCTACTTCCTTCCATGAAACATTTCCCCAGCCCCCAAATTCATTCGTCATTCCTTTCTTTGAACTCTGACTACATATTGTAACTCTCTCAGAGCAAAATATGAGATTTTCTCTTATGGTATAATTATTTTTATAGTTTATCTCAGTCCTATACTAGATCATAAATTTCTTGAGGGCCAGAGTTGTTTATTCTTTGTATTCCCTGGAATGTGAAGTCTATTATCGAATAGGTCTTTTTATGATCCTTTTTCATTGAATACCTAATATATACTGGCACTAAGCTAAGTGTTTTGTAAGGATTATCTCCTGTAATGCCCGGAGAGAAGTAATCTGCCCAAGGTCACACCGCTGATGAGTGAACAAGCTGGAATTTGAACCTAGTATTCCGACCTCCCAGGACTCATGCTTGAAACGCTAGCTACACTGAATCTAACAGCTACTAAATCATGTCCAAATTTCAAAGCACAAAATTTAGATGTGAGTGCAAATTTGGATGTGTGACAGCAAAGAACCCCTCTGGTAGTATTCCAACATTTATGGTGAATTTCAGCCTTGCTGTTGATTTGTAATTCCTCTCTCTGCCAGCCCTCGCCTGCTTAGTTACAAGTGCTCACCACCACCAGCACCTGTCGGTTGCTGTCAAGCCTCTGGCGCCTGCTACTCCACATAACATTAACCACAAGTCAAACCTCTCTGCACAGCGGTCACACTGGAGCTGCCCAGCTTCAGATTTCACAGAGACATTTGCTAACTGCAACTGTTTGCAAACCTCTGACTCATCTCAGTCCCAGAATAGACTCAAGGTTGAGATCTCTTACGCTAAATGATGAAACCTTTATTTATTTATTTATTTTTATTTTTTATTTTTTTATAATTTTATTTGTTTTTTCCCCCAAGGCCCCAGTAGATAGCTGTATGTCATAGTTGCACATCCTTCTAGTTGCTGTATGTGGGACACGGCCTCAGCATGGCCGGAGAAGCAGTGCCTCGGTAAGCGCCCGGGATCCGAACCTGGGCTGCCAGCAGCAGAGCGCGCGCAATAACTGCTAAGCCACGGGGCCAGCCCAAAAATAATTGCCTTTTTATTTATTTATTTTTTGTGAGGAGATCAGCCCTGTGCTAACATCTGCCAATCCTCCTCTTTTATTTTTTTTTGCTGAGGAAGACTGGCCCTGGGCTAATATCTGTGCCTGTCTTCCTCTACTTTATATGGGACGCCGCCACAGCATGGCTTGACAAGCAGTGTGTCAGTGCGCGCCCAGGATTTGAATCTGCGAACCCCGGGCCGCCGCAGCGGAGCACGTGCATTTAACCTCTTCTGCCACCAGGCCGGCCCCTGATGAAACCTTTAGAAAAGAGGAAAATCTGTGTTGGGAGAACTAGCTCACTGTATAGAGAAAAAGAAAGTTAGATTACTACTTTGTATCACATAAAATGTTGGACTCCAGATGAAATAAAATCCTAAGTGTAAATGGTAAAACTACAAAGCTAATAGAACAAAATCCAGGGGATTATCACTGTGATATTGCATAATATAGGAGGCCAAAAAATATCTTGACTTCATCAAAATAAGGCTATCTGGTCAATGAAGGATGCCATAATCAAAGTTAGCAGATAGATCCAGACACAGAGAAGAGTTTTGTGTTGTTAAAACTGAGAAGGGATTAATATGCAGATATACAATGAACTACACATTGACAAAAAAAAAAAAAAAAAGACATGAGATCCAATATAAAATGGACAGCGGATGCTTTTCCCTGGTTCCTAGAGCACCGTCTGGAACATAACAGGCACTCACAGTAATTTTTGGTTGAATAAATGAATGGCTAGCAAAAAGATGCAGAAACGCTCAAGTTCACTGGTAATCAGATAAATGCAAATTAAAACAATGATATCACACCATTTCACATCCATTAGAAAGGAAAATATTAGTAAGAAGGTGTGATGCTGCTGGTGGGAGAGTAAACAAACAATCTGGAGAACAATCTGGAAGAATTTTGTGAAATTAAGTATACATATACCCCATGACCCAGCAATCCCACTCTTGAATTGTATGGCCCAGAGAAAATTTTGCACAACACTGTAAGGGGACACACATTGTTACTTCGGGCAGCAGTAATTCAAAGCCACTTAGCTGCCCATCATGGGGAAACAGCTAGTAAAACATAGTGGACGCCTACTAAATACTATGCAGTAGTTAGAACAATGAATTAGATCTACATACACCAACATAATTAAATCTTAAATACACAACGGTGACTAAAAATTATGAAACAACAAGATTTCTAGTATGATAACATTTATGTAAAGTGAAAATACACTTATACTCAAAATAACACTACTTAATTTTCAAAGATACATGCATATTTAAGGCCAATTCTTAAGCAGATTAAAGAGAGTGTCTGGTGGGTGAAAGGATAGGAATGGGCATTGGAATAAAGGGGAATGAACAAATAAACAACCAGAGACAGTCTTACACAGACCAGTGAGGATAATAGCTCTGACCTAGGGGTTCTCAAACTGGGATGTGCAGACGACGCATTGGAGACATTGCTAAGTGCAGATTCCCAAGCAGTAGGTCTGGGTGGGGCCTGGGATTCTGCTTTTCTGATAAGCTGCCGGTTGATATTGATGCTGCTGGTCTGTGGACCTCACTTTAAGTAGCAAGGAGACTAAGCAGTGAGGTTAACTCAGATCTGGAGTGTTTAAAAAGGAAGGGAGGGAGAAAGGGAGGGGATCAGAAAGGGAAAAACGGAAATCATTTAAGGGTGGTGTCTGGGGCATCCAGAGCAGGGGCAGCGGGTCTCGCACACGGAAAGGAGAGCAGTAGGCACGATCGGCTCTCTCTGCTTCTTCATATCAGTCTTGCCAGGCTATGCCACACACACCAACTCTTCACCCAAGTGGGAATAATTCAAATAATTGTAGTGAGGAGCAAGACTCCCATACCCACCAGGTGCAAACTGTTACTGAAGAGAATGTAGGCCAGAATTCTCCTCAGAGAGGTCTTCTCCAGCCTCCCTATCCAAAGCCATGGCCTCACCTCGCCCAGCAGACCTGCCGCCTGTATTCTCGTCCCACACCCCCCTGATTGTTATATCCCACATCACTCACCATATTATCTTCTTTGATTACCCGTTAATGGTGTTTCCTTCACTAGAGTATAAGCTCATGAGAGCAGGGAATTTATAGGTTTTTCCCCAGTGTCCTATAGAGTGTCTAGAGTCCTACATTGTAGGGGCTCATACTCTCTACTTATTGAATTAATTAATTAATTAATTAATTAATACCAGGAATGGTGATGCACTAGAATGTATTACCAAAACATAGGAGGTAAATGTCCAGAAAAAAATGTTTTTAAAGAATTGACAGTTATCTTTTTGGGAGAGAGTGAGGTAGATTAGAAAAAGACAGACCTAAGCAATACCATGCTGAAGACAAAGTTTGGGGTGCCCGTCATCCCATTTCTTGTCTTCTTCCTCTTTTCAGTGTTAATCTTCAACTGCTTCCTGATCCCACCCACCCACCTGACATGGCACTCCAAGTATTATTGTCTGTTAATATACGTCAAAAAGAAAGTTAATGTGTCACCAATACCTTAGAGTGAATTTGCTTGATATTTTAAAGTAAATCTAAAAGAATGGATTTCTAATGGAAGAATTTCACACGCTGGGTGTCTGCCTGGTATTGAGGGGTACTGAGGAAAGCAGGGCTTCTCCAGCTCTGCATCCAGAATGTGCTGTCCTGCCTGTTCTGCCCACAGAGAAGGTAGGTCCCCTCAGTGCACCATTGCTCATGTCCCAGGAGAAAAATGGGCTAAAGCACGAAGAAATACAACAGACCCAAATAATTTCTTAAATGATCAAGGTCAAATAATTTCTTAAATGATCAAGGTCATCAATAATAAAAGAAAAACATATTAAAATAAGATACCAATTTTTGTCTACCTGATTGGCAAAGATTTGCTTTTTAAAGACAAAATAATTTCGGCAAAGATGGTAAGGAAAAGGCACTCATATTCAACTCGTGAAAATGGGAAAAGGTACAGACTTTTTGGAGGGCAATTTGGCACTCTTTATCCAGAGCCTTAAAAAACAAAACAGAGTGGCCGGCCCCATGGCCTAGTGCTTGAGTTTGGCCCTCTCCTCTTCCGTGGCTCAGGGTTCGCAGGTTCGATTCCCAGGCACAGACCTGCACCACTCGTCAGCCATGCTGTGGCAGCAACCCATATACAAAAAATGGAGGATGATTGGCACAGATGTTAGCTAAGGGCTAATCTTCCTCAGCAAAAAAAAATAAACCAAATAAATAAGCAACTCTGTGTGCGTGTGTGTGTGTATATATATATATATGTATATACTCTTTGATGCAGCAATTCAATTTCTGGGAATTTTGGGTGAGGAAAGGTCAGAGATGCTGCTAAACATCCTACAATGCACAGGATAGCCCTTCACAACAAAGAATAATCCTGTCCAAAATATCAATAGTGCTGAGGTTGAGAACTCTGCCCTAGAGCATGTGATCCAAGAGAAAGCAGGAGGAAGCACAATGTCTTTTATGACCTAGTCTTGGAAATCACACATCACCACTTCTGCCACATTCTATTCGTTAGAAGTAAGCAGCTAAGTACAGCCCACACTCAAGAAGAGAATTAAACTCTACCTTCTGAAGGAAAGAGTATTGAGGAATTTGTGGACATATTTTAAGACGAGTACAATCTGTCCTCCAGCCATAACTTATTACATTCCCCTCATATGCAAAATACACTTAGCCTCTTATAAGACTTTCTTTTTTAGCCCAAGCTGGCATTGTTTATGCCAATATAACTCTTCAAAAAACCTTGCAGGTCTCCTGTGAATCTCACTGGGTCCATAACATTATCCAAAAGCCAAACCCACAATCTCTTCAAGATAAGCCTTTCTCTATCTTGAGATTCTACTGAAGAACAATATCCTTCAGTTTCTTAGAAGCTCTATTGTTTGATTAAGAGAATCTGTGGGACACACTTTAAAAATTTTAGTAGGACTTTTGTCTGACTGAATGGTACTCTGAGGTATCACCTTTGATCTTTCTGAGGTCTTAACAAGGGATTTAACAATTACATCCTTGGATTCATCTTTAGACCAGGTTTTCCTGGCAGTGCCCTTTTATGTGTCCTTTTGAATTAGATCTTTGCTACAAATTGTTTCTTTCTTTCTTTCTTTCTTTTTTGTGAGGAACATCAGCCATGAGCTAACATCAGATGCCAATCCTCCTCTTTTTGCCGAGGAAGACTGGCCCTGGGCTAACATCCGTGCCCATCTTCCTCTACTTTATATGGGATGCCGCCACAGCATGGCTTGACAAGTGGTGCATTGGTGCATGCCTGGGATCCGAACCCTTGAACCCTTGGGCTGCTGAAGCAGAGTGTGCGCACTTAACCGCTGCACCACTGGGCCAGCCTCCAAAGAGTTTCTTAATTTAGACATCATTTGTCATCTGAGAGGCTAGGAATTTTCTTTTTTTTTTTTTTTTTTAAAGATTTTATTTATTTATTTTTCCCCCAAAGCCCCAGTACATAGTTGTCTGTCATAGCTGCACATCCTTCTAGTTGCTGTATGTGGGACGCAGCCTCAGCATGGCTGGAGGAGTGGTGCCTCGGTGCGCACCCGGGATCCGAACCCGGGCCGCCGGCAGTGGAGCGCACGCACTTAACCGCTAAGCCACGGGGCCGGCCCAAGGCTAGGAATTTTCAAAACCGTTAGTCCTAGTTCCTTTTTGTTTAGCTAGTCTTCTTTTAGCTGATCTATCTCTTCTTTCATTTTGCTATAAGCAGCAAGAAGACACCAGGAAGCACCTTCGATACTCTGTGTGAAAACATCCTTAGTTACATCACCCAGTTCCTTAGGCACCTTTTCGACTTTCCATGTTACTTCAGGTGATAGCATAGCTAAACTTCCTGCTATTGCATAATGGAGACCATTTCCCCCAATTTCCAATAGCGTTTACCTCATTTTCCTGCAAGCCTTCACCCACAGCCTCCTCAAAATCCATGAGGCTTTTGCCAACAGTTTCTTCAAAGCTCTTCAAGGTTCACTAACACTCTCCTCAAAGTTCTTCCAGCTTCAACCCACTACCCAGTTCTCCTGCTCCCTTCCACATTTTAGGTTCTTATTACAGCAGCATCCCACTTCCATGCACCAAAATCTATGTTATTTATCTATTGCTGCATAATAAATAATCCCTAAACACACTAGTTTGAAACAACAAACATTAGAGTAGTTTTATGGGTCAGGAATTCAGAAGCAACTTAGCTGAGTGGTTCCGGCTCAGGATCTCTCATATGGTTGCAGTAAGGATGTCAGCAGGGGTTGCAGTCTCATCTGAAGTCTGCGTAGGGGCTGGAGGATCCTCTTCCAAGATGGCCTATCCAGCTATTTGGAGAAGGCTTCAGTTCCCTGCCATGTGGGCCTTTCTATAGGCAGCTTGAGTGTCCTCACAACACGGCAGCTAGTCTCTCCCAGAGCAAATGATCCAAGTGAGAACAAGGAGGAAGCCATGATGTCTTGTATGATTTAGTCTCAGAAATCACACCTCATCACTTCTGCCACATTCTATTCCTTAAAATCAAGTCTAGGTACAGCCCATACTCAAGGGGAAAGGGATTAGACACCACATTTTGAAGAGAGGCATGTCAAATAATTTGTGGACATTTTTTTAAACAAACACAGACCACCCCCCAAATCAGAGACTCTTTGGAATTTTCTAAAAGTATCTCATGTCTTGCAGCCATTGAACTGAGAGAGAAAGAGAAAAACAAAAAAGACCCTTTAATTTGCTGAATTAAAACATCATTTGAATGCACAACTTTGCCAGATCTCTTATGTGAAGATAGAGCATTGACTGGGAAAAAGTGAGACCCTGAATGCTAGAATGTGAACATATAGGAAGATTCAGATGGCTTCAAGTTCCCTAAATGCCCAACCCTACGGAAATACGCTACTCAGATCCTGCTGCAGGGAGTATAATGGACTGATAGACCCAGCTGCTGCCCCTCTGGATCTTCCACCCTTGCACTGAGGCCATGCTCTCTTGGGCTGCTCCTAGCCTATGACTGAGCATGCAGAAGTACCAAGGCAGGCCCATTCTGGCAAGATGTGACTCCTCTTGGCAACTTTGGCTTGAGAAATCCCCATTGGCCTGGCCAAATCTTTATTTGAATTGTGCTGCAGTTCAAGATTCTTCGACCCTAATCCTCCTTCCTTCCCTCTCTCCTTCCACAGGGATCACACATGCATCATAATCTAAAGCCTCTCCCTATGTTCTCCTGGTGCCTCGCCCAGCAAATCTCTCAAACATCTAATCCCATTTTGCCATCTGCTCCTTGGCAAACCCAATCTAATGCAGCCTTCCTTGTCAAAGAAATTCTCCCTGCTCCCCTCTGTGAGGAGGCTTTTCCCATCTTGCATGAAGACTGTGTAATAACCTTTGTGGAAATGAACTGGAAGGGGTTTGGGGTAGCCAATTCTCTTCATTCTTCATCACTAACATCCCTCATTGCCTTGAATCCTACATCAGTAATGTGGTACAGCTTGTACCAGCTCACAAAAGCCAATTTTCAGATTTTCACGAATTTACTGAGCTGGTTGGTAAACACAGTCATTATTAAAACTTAAATATACTTACAGTTAAATAAATTATATTAAAACAAAAGATAAAAACTCATAACTTTCTAATGGTTAACAACTTTTTATTAGTATCTACGCTTTTGAGGTTATTTACATCTATTACATCTGGGTGTTGGAAATTATATATAATGGTGTGCTAGCTGCACTTCTCTTTGGATTTTGGAGGCCAGATTTAGATGTGCTGTTTCAGCTCATTTCTTTAGTAATCTGAGAGGCTGCCGGCTTTGAGTGCAGCTTGAAGCAGGAGAAGGCTTTTAGCTGGCCCAGGAAGCTCTCCCTCTGATCCAGTGAATCCAGTGTGCGTGAAGCTCCTGCGGCAGACAGGGCGGCTGCATGGAGCTTTGGCACGCCCAGACAGGCAAATCAGAGTACAGGCCCCCAGGGTTTTGCAACCAAGCCATGAACTCTGTGGCACAAAACTATTCCCTTTTTGAGAAACTAATCTTGATTTGTTGCTTGGCACTGGTAAATATAGCAGCCTGATCATGAGACATGAGATAACCAAGTGACTGGTACCCATCGTAAATGGGGGGGATCTGATTCACCAAACCATTAAGTCAGCTAATATTGAGTGTGTGTGCACAATGTGCCAGGTACTTTACTTGTAACGTTTCCTTCAGTCCTCACCACAATTCTGGGAGAATTGTTATTATTTCTATTATCCCTACTTTAGAAGAGAAAACTGAAGCAGAGAAAGGATAAGCAATTTGCCTCATAGTCATATAACTCATAAGTAGCAGAGCTTGGTTTTAACCCCTGCCCTCTGGCTCCAAAGTCCACATGCTTAATTACCAAATTATATTGCTTCTCATGATCAAGTGGAAGTTTTCTGTATAGAACTGGGCTTGAGCAGAAATTGAAGTCACAACAAATTGCATGGTGTGCCCACTCCTACCACACTGCCATTCTGCCACAGCCTACACATCTGAGGGTTGTTCTCTACAACCCTAGAACAACATCTAGGGTTGTTCTCTAAGTCCAGGTGCCTGAAGAGACAACCTGCACAATATGATGGCACCAGCCACAAGTGGTCTGTCACAACACTATAGCCCAACTCCAAGGTGGCCCTGAAGAACAACAGGCAGGAGAATTTTCCAGTAGGCAGAATTTTAAGCATTTTATCCTGTAGACCACTTTGTCTGAAAGTATTAATGGTCTGAGGTGCATATGTCACCACTTAATGGTCAGTAGCTGCTGATGGTCAGCAGCCAGAGACTTGGAAGGATCAAGAATGCAGGGTTGGTGACAAGGATGTTTGGGGGAAGAGGTATACAGGGGATCTCTCAGAATGCATCCAGAGTATGAGGCTATTTGGTTCTTTGGGAATACCCACCAACAGGCTTCCACTGTAGAAGAAGGGCTCAATAATCAGGTGAAAAGGCTGACCTGTCCTCTGCATGTCTTCCACTCTTCATCCAGACACTCCCATGTTGCACAGTGATCTCATGAACAAAGTGGCCATGGAGGCAGAAATGCAGGCTATATGTGGGTTCAGCAACTTGGATCTCCTCTCACCAAGGCTGATTTGACTACTACTTCTGTTGAATATTTAGTCGTCCAGCAATTAAAACCAAACTTGAGTCCCTGATGGGAATTAAGCTTGAATGTGACAAAGCCAGGAACATTGTGGCCAGGGAAAGAAATGGATTCTCTCCAGACCCTCACTGCTAACACCACCAGCTGCTCAGCACCTAAATGTCAGAATCCTGGAACTGAATGCCAGAATCCTGCCCCAGCTTTCCTAGTAGAACTGGATGCCTTCTCTTCTGGGTTTGCAGGAGGGGCAGCCCTCCCTTTGTGGCTCCTGTGGCCTACCAAACGTGGGCACATGTGAGGAGTTGGAACATGGAGGGAGTCTGGGGACAGTCGCATTAGTGGAATAGCAACTTATTCTGGATTTGGATTTGCTTTCCTGCTTAACAAACTTCTGTCCACATCGACTTCCATAGACTTACTGAATGCTTATTCCACACCACGGTATTCCAGCCAACATTGGTTCTCACTAAGAAACTAATTTTACAGCAATGAGGTCACACTATAGGGTTCACTGATTCTATTATGTACACCATCACCTAAAGTGTCCTCATAGAGGGTGTAGTAAAAACTCATTTATAGCGCCAATTGCAATGTAGTCAGTCCAGCACACAGACTATTGAGATGGGATCATGACAGACCCAGAGGGCAAAAGGTCATCACCCAAAGATTTCGTATTTGAAAACAAATGCAATAACTGATAAAACTTTGGGGTCCAATATCTTTTTAATAAATTCCTTTCGATTAAATTATTCAGAGTGGGTTTCATAGAGAAAGATCTAGAAGGATATATGCCAGAGTGAAGAGTGGTTATAGAGGACTCTATAGGAATTATTTGTATTTTCTACATTCCTTTTTTTAGTCTATATGTTCTGATTTTTCTGAGTATTAACATTTTTAATAATTTTAAAAAATTAATTTAAAAAAATGTGTCATCTTGAGTTTTTATTAAACTTATAATCTATGATCTTATGTTACAGGTACACATTTGTTATAAGGACTAACATGCCTGAAAAAGAAAAGAAAACCTCAGGAGGCTTAATTCAAAATGAAAGAAAATTATAGTTTAAAGAAAGAGTAAAGGAGGTATTCACTCAAAACCAGGGAAAATAATACTCTGGGAAAATGGAACAGAGTAATTCTGCTTTTATTTATGGTTTTACTTATTTTTACACGTAGTTGATGTAACTATGCAATATTGACAATGCTACAAAAATGTGAGAAAACTATATGTGAATATTGATCTCATTGTTGATAAAATATTGATTAACTGAAGCAGAAGACCAGTGTGAAATGTTTGTTAAGTATTAGGTATGAAATTTATCGATGTTGCCAAGTCAAAGTTGTACATCCATGGTGGGATAGTCATCATAAACTTTGTTTAATGTTTAATGAGAGAGAGAGACATATCCAAGTATATAGTAAATAAAATCTGTCTAATTATCTTCCCAAGATTCTTCTATGCTTGACTTATTTTATGGGAGTCTTATTACAGTCACATTAACATTCCTTCCTGATGTACATCTTCTCAAGGAACTAAAAAAAAAAAACTTTATTAGATTGCAAACAAAAATTGTACAGTCCTGCCCACAACCACTACCATACTCAAATTCATAATCTCACACTCTGACATATATCCTTTTAGTACACAAAATCTCATGTTGGACTTTGGAAGGTAGTTGCATAGCATCAGAAATACCTAGATCTAATTCACACTTGTTCTGTGCCCAAGTCCAGCACAGCCCAGCTCAGCACAGCCTTGTGTTGCTCATCCCTGGTATTAAGTGCCTGGGACCCATCTGTGCAGCAGATGGAAGGAAGCTGTGAGTAATGCATAGAGTAGATAATCCAGCAGCAGATACTGGAATGTGTATGTAAGTATGTATGCCCATGTAACATATATGAATGTGTATATACACACTGTATACAGACATTATGGAATAAAAAGAGAATGAATGTTCACACAAATTTAAATAATTACTATATATATGCATATATGTATATAGTGTGTGTGTGCATATATATATATATCTCATTTACTATAATAGATTCCCTCCTTTCTTTTAGTTGAAATCTTATTGATAAAATAGAGGATATAGGATGTAAGAATAAAGGGAGAAAATATTCCAGAGTTTTGAGTTACAGGTGTTCATTCTCAGAGGACTCAGCTATAGCCAGGGGCATCATCTCTCTTTGGTCAATGCAGCTAAAAGAGGATAGCCAGTGTCAGGCATGCTTCCTTTTGCCCAAAATTGAACTAAATCTTCATCAACAGAATAAATGAAACCCACAGGGGACAAATCAAAATGAAAAAAAGAATAGAACTATAAGTCATTATAACACCAAGAGCAAGTAAGGATTATATATATATATATATGTCTATCTCTTTGGCAAGAGGAATATGTATGTGTATGTATATATGTATACACACACATATTTATGTATACACATATATCACATAATTATATTTATGTTTAAGTATATTTACATATATATTATATAAATATATAATCATATATATAATTATGTAATCATATAAAATATATAAGCATATTTTATATATTATAAATACACTTATGTGACCCTTATATACAGATAAGATCATTATAAGTACATAAATGTGTACAAGTATATTAAGTATATCTAGCAGGCCCATTATTGACACTCAAAGCTAAAGGAGGAATTTCACCCCAGTTCTGGAATGGAGTCTTTAGCTCTCTCCCTACGTTATAGTCTAGACTTCCCCTCACCTTGCCTGATTTAACTTTGAAACCAGTCTGGATCTGAATCTGGTCAACGTGTTTATTTGCCAGCAAGTATAAGCTATTGTTAGTTCTATCACTCTTGCAAAAAAAGAAATCCAATATCTCATTTCCAGGAACTTTGACCATCTATCTCGGCTGCACAGCCTCCTAAAGACTCCTCGGGATGTGAGCACAGAGGATACTAGACAAATGCATGACTTATTAGCTACGACTTTGGCCCCATGCCTAGCTGGCTTCCTGCTGTGGTGACAGGGCTGATCTGGGTGCAGCACTTCCTGCTAAACGGTCCACTCTGCCAACCTCCCACCCCACCCTTGTTACTCATAGTCTTCCAAGGGGCCACTCCATGTGGGATGCAGCTGAGGCCAACTTCACAACTTAAGGGAGGGGAAACTAGAAGGAGGAAAAGAGAAAGTGGGAAGAAGACAGAAGACACTGGTGGGCCCCCCAGGAAGTGAACTTTTGCCCTAGTCTGTTTCCACATAAGGCTGATCGCATAGTACGAAGATTCTACTGTGAATCCCAGCTCCGTTGTCCTGACCCCAGCCATCTTTGTCCTTGGATGTGGAAGTAAAGGAGACTTAAATACTTCCTAGAGGATCCAGAGTGTTTTAGTAGCAGTCAGAGTTTGCAAGGCACATGCCCTACATATAGATCCCTTCACTTTGGTCACGTTAAGGCCAAACCCAAGGCAGGTGAGTCAGCAGGGAGACAGCAGCTCTGACAGAGCAGAAACCAAATAGGCAGAAGAAAAACAGCAAAATGCTAAATCCCATCTTTGGGCCTCTGTCTGGAGAAAAGCACACCCTTTCTTCCAGAGGCCTGAGTCCTAAAGTAAGAGAGGTATTCCGATTTTGTCAGGGTGCCAACCCCTTCCATCAACAACTGTGAGCCCCTCAGCAGGTCTTTCTGAAATCACCCTTTACTCACGCTCGGCATCTTGTAGCCCCTGCTTAGAAGGAAATCCTTAAAGGCGACTGTTCCGTGAAGGTCTGCAAGTAACTCCTCCTAAAAGACGGTTCACATTTTAAAACACCAGTCAGCAGTCAGAAGCTTGATTTCATACTTGTCCTCATTAAAAGCATTTGTCTCTTTATAAAGTACCTCATTTTAAACCACTTCCTTCTCATTTGGGAATATGTGTGTAGATAACATTCATGAGTTGATGAATACAAAGGCTTTCAAAAGATGTCCAACTTTCTCTCCTCTCCCTATCCTTTTTCTTACCCTTGTATTAAGGATAAGCAACACATTTTAGCAATTAGACAATTATTGACCTAAGGTATCTGGAATCTAACTTATTTAGGATTACCCATTGTGATACTGTGATTTATAATAAGAAATATATATTTGCCCTTCTTCCAGTTCCTGGCACAGAGCTTCTGAAACCCTTGGAATTTCCTAAGGATAAGAGCCACAAAGTTGAAAGGAGAGTCGCTTGTTATTAATAACAAACCCCTTTCACCACAGCGGAGTTTACGTTAATGAGGTGATTTTTGGAAAGCCCCTAGATAGCTCTAGGATGGGGGCTGATTGTCAGAAGCTGTGGGATTAGAGGGTTGGCGCTTTCAGCTCCAGCCCCCAGCCTCCAGGGAGGAGAGAGGAGCTGGAGGTGGAGCTAATCACCAATGGCTAATGATTTAATCAATCATGCCTACATGATAAGGCCTCCATAAAAAACCAGAATGATGGGGTTCAGAGAGCTTCCAGATTGGTGAATATGTGGAGATTCTGGGGTGGTGATGCCTGGAGAAGGCATCTCCGAGAAGGAAGCTCCGAGCCCCTTCCCACACACCTTGCCCTATGCATCTCTTCCCTCTGGCTGTTCCTGAGTGTATCCTTTTATAATAAACTGGTGATCTGGTAAGTAAGCTGTTTTCCTGAGTTCTGTGAGCTGTTCTAGCAGATGATTCAACCCAAGGAGCAGGTTGTGGAACCTGCGATTTATAGCCAGTCAGTCAGAAGCACAGGTGACAACCTGGACTTGTGATTGACATCTGAAGTGGAGGGCAGTCTTGTGGGACTGAGCCTGTGGGATCTGACGCCATCTCCAGGTAGATAGTGTCAGAAATGACTTAAATTGTAGGACACCCAGCTGGTGTCAGGAGAATCAGAGAATTGCTTGGTGGGAGGAAAAAACCCTGACGCATTTGGTGACCAGAATCAAGAGCGATAGACGAAGAAACAAGAGTGTTTTTCCTACTCAACAATATATCTGCAATTTTTAGATCTTAACTCCAAAGGACATGATACTCAAAAAAGACTTGATCCAGTCCCAATATCTTCGGGATATTCATGCATTCCTTTGGTTTTTCCTTTCATTTATTTGAATTTAAAAATTGGATGTATAAATTTATATCATTGTAATTCAATTCCTTAAGACCATTCCACCTTCCAAACAAACTCAATCAAGGACAATCAAAACTCATGTGTTCCCAACAAGACAGCCATGTCATCATAGTGACTCTCCCTTATCAGCACACCATCATGCCTGTGTCTTGTGAACTGGGGTGCCATAGCCAAGTGGTACCACCTAAAGTGCACAGGGTAAACCCATCTCCAGTCATTACAAAAGTGTGATTTATAAAAATCATTACAGAACAATTTCATTGTTTTGAATCTTTCCTGTGTCTCAACTGCCTGATAAACAATCTCTTACCATAATAGTTATATCAACCATATTTCCAAATTTAAATATACTTCTTTTTCATGAGCTGACTGTAGCCATTTTGGCAAACATCTTTACTAGCTTTTGCCACCAAAATGAAATATTTTTGTAAAATTCTTTAAGTCTTTAAGAAGTAGTCTTTAAGAATATATTTCTAAAAAAGAACTTCCAGATACCTTAAAACAAAAGTTTTGTAACTACTTTTGTTATTAAATGTCTAATTCATTGAGCATGTTTTATTTTTTAAAATGCAACTGGAATGGTTCTATGATATGTATTAAATTCACATAAATTTAGATAGGCAGCTCCAAAAACCATACACCAAGAAATTCTGCTGAATAATATTTACATTATTTTGAGGCTTATAGATAAACATCTTGTGCTCACAAATTTGTCATGTCTCACATCCGAAAATAAGAATTTCATCCCCAGTACTAAAAAAGATAAAAACGACCATCCTTCCTGTTTCAGCTTTCCAATCTAAAGGAGGCAATTGATGAGTGATTTCTGAATGAAAGAGTAACCAAATTTGTATAGCATTTTACTTTTTTGAAATGTTTTCATATCGTTATCTGGGAGAAGTTTTGGATCTCTTGAATCCAAAAGTTGAAAAAGAGAAGAGGTTCACAAATATTCTCATCAGAGTCCTGTGTAAGTGTCGCCTCAACATTTCCAAATTTCCAGGACTACAAGGAGTACCTTCTCTCCACTAGATACTTGTATACGAGAGATGGGTAGGCAGAGTTTATTGGCAGTAAAATTAGAGCACATCCTTGTTGTGCGTGCTTGTTGCTCTGTGATATTGAACAGTGCTTAACCTTTGCCCCTTTCCTCTCAGACAGATCCTATAACTCAGCTGAGTTGCATAAAGGAAATTTCCTGATCGTGATATTGATTTCTTTAACATTCATCGATTGCTGATAAAAGTAAGCTTCACATTTAGTGACTCAAAGAGAACTCATGACGTTATAGCCATTCTGTACTGAGGTGGTCCTACCAGGTCCTACGAAAGGTTACACCACCCTTTGAACAGCCAATTTACCCAGAGAATCAAGAATGGTAGGAGTACAGTGAATGGTTACCCCATCTTTAGAGACATTGTGTCTACCATGAAGCCAGGATATTTCAGGTCTTGCTTATTACACGTTCCCCACATAAGGACTTGGCTTGCTCATTGCTGAGCTCAATATGCAAGCTGTAAGACTTTCGAGAGCCTCTGTAGTACTCCAGAGACTCTGGCTTCAATATGAGGTGGCAGCGCACTGTGACAATCCTTAGCTCAGATGATCAAATCTCGGCATATACACATACCTGTTCCTGCAGCTCCTTTTTAAAATTCTCATCTTGAGCTTCATGTGAGACCTTGGGGTCAACCAAAGGTTCATCTGCTCTTCGCTTTTTCCACAACTTGGTGTTCAGATACCATGCTCCATACCTCATCTTCACCCTTTTTGGTTTATAAGAATTCTATAGAAAGTAACATAATTCACAAGTTTACTAGTTTTCTTGGTTTGTCATTTCAATAAGTCTAAGATTTAGCTTACAAAAGCAGTATCATTTATTTTTAATTTATGGTTAATCTTTGCCAAAATATGTTATGAAGTTTCGGCACGCTTTGATTTACAAAGGTAACGTGAAGAGCTCATGATTGAGAAAATAACGTGGTGGTTAAGCATGGCCTTTGGATTTAAACAAACTGAGGTTCAAATCCAGCCTCCCGCACTTAGTGGCCATGAGTCCACGTGCAAGTTACTTAAATTCTTCATGTGAAAAGTGGAGATAATTATATCCATCCCATAGGGTTGTTGGGAAAGATTAAAGGGGAGAATTATGTAAAGCAGCTAGAATTCATGTAAAAATCACATATTTCACCAAAGGGTAATGAACTTAAACAATACTCTGTCAACCAAAACAGTAAGTTATCAGCTTTACTATGAGCCCAGCACTGTACTCAGCCTCGTAGAGTCTAAACTATTTTTGATCAAAATGCCGTCCAACACCAATCACTTGCCTCTTTAATTGGAAGAGAGAAAGAGGGGGACGGACAGATGCCATTCCTTTCTTTCTTTCATTCCTCAGTAGTACATCTGTCGGTTCATAGCCCGATACTGTGGATGCAATACCTACACATTGTCTCGTCGCAAAAGGGGGTCTAATGCTTGGACGGGGCAAAGAAACATGACACGCAGATTCTGCCTCTCTCTCTTCTCACTCACATTTAAACTATGAGGTGGAATGTGTGGAGCATTCTAGAGTCAAGCCAGATACAAACGTGTGAAGTAGAGAAGATGGGACAGAGCAGAGGGGAAGAAAATCCCTTCTCAGGGCAAGATTCAGCATTGTGATCCCTCCAGTCCCAGCATATTGTCCTCCTTGCTATTTCTAGAGCATACCATCATGCTTCTGCCTCAGGGCCTTTGCACTCACTGTTTCCTCTACCTTAATGCTCTTCCTCAAGATCCCACATGACTCACTCCCTTACCTACTTCATGTCATCTTTTCAGTAGTATCTTTCCTGACCACCCCATCTAAAAAATGTAACCTCACAACACTCCTTGTCTTCTTTCCCTGCCTCATTCTTCTTCTTCTTCTTCTTTTTTTTTTGGTGAGGAAGATTGGCCCTGAGCTAACATCTGTGCCAATCTTCCTCTGTTTGTATGTGGGTCACTGCCACAGCATGGCTTGACAAGTGGTGTAGGTCCGCACCCAGGATCCAGGCCCAGGAACCTTGGGCCGCCAAAGTGGAGTGTGCCAAACATAAACCACTATGCCACCTGGCAAGCCCCACCCCATTATTCTTAATGGCGCTTATCACCATTTGATATGCTGTATATTTTTCTGATTGTCTGGTGTCTCTCCTCTCACCCTCTAAAACGTAAGCTTCTGAGACTCTTCCCTGTTATATCCCCCAGGCATCTAAAACAATACTTAGGACATAATAGGTGCTCAATACATATTTGTTGAATTAAAGTCAAGTTCCTTAAATTTGACATTATTGACATTTTGAGCTGGATAATTCTATTGGAGGTGTATGCTGTTCTATGCACTGTAGAATGTTTAGCAGCTTTCCTGGTTTCTATGCTCTAGATGTCAGTAGCACCCCCTGAATTGTGACAACCAAAAACATCATCTCCAGACATTGCTGAATATCCCTTGGCAGGGGTTGGGGGCAAGGGGGACAAAATCTCCCTCAGTTAAGAACCACCAGATTAAAGGAAGGAGGGAAGGAAAGAGGAGGAAAAAGCAAGGAAGGGAGAGGATGGAATCTACACTACTGCTCTACTGAAGAACTTGAGTTCTGGAATATGTTATGTTGTTGGGTAACTGGTGGTCTTTCAAGACTCAGCACAGACATAGTTTCTTCTGTGAGCCTTAACCATACCCAGCCTCACCCCATGTTTGATGGAATTGATTACGTCCTCCTATGTCCTATACGAACCATGACACCATTTCATTACAGTTAATCATTTTCCTGTTGATCTTGCTAGACTGTAAGCTCCTTAAGTGCAGGAAACAATCCTTCGTTTGCTCCCAGAACTTTTTGGCACATTGTAGTAGATGCTCAGAAATGTTTGTTGTGGGCCGGCCCTGTGGCTTAGCAGTTAAGTGCGTGCGCTCCACTACTGGCAGCCCGGGTTCGGATCCCGAGCGCGCACCGACGCACCGCTTCTCTGGCCATGCTGAGGCCACATCCCACATACAGCAACTGGAAGGATGTGCAACTATGACATACAACTATCTCCTGGGGCTTTGGGGAAAAAAAAAAGGAGGAGGATTGGCAATAGATGTTAGCTCAGTGCAGGTCTTCCTCATCAAAAAAAAAAAAAAAAAGAAATGTTTGTTGAATGAATTTATAAACAAATGGATGAATGAATATACAAGGCAAAGAGATATGCTACAATAGAGGCAGAGACTGCTGTGAGAGATTAGATGTAAGAATAAATTAGTGTCAACCAAAAGATGTGGAGAAAACATTGGGAAAAACTGGCATATGATCTGTGTCTAAAGGAAGATATAAGCATGTAGACATGGGAAGAGGGGCACTTCAGGCAGAGAGAATATTGTGAGCAAAAGTAAGGTAGCGGGAAGGCTCAGAGTGTTAAAGAAACCGAACAGCAGAGTATAGCAGGCTTGAAGTGTATGGGGGGAAAAAATAAAGATGGGGACTCCCCCTTCTAGAATAGGGACCGGATTTACCCTCCCATTTGCAACAACCAAAAAAATACATGAAAGAATGGTTTATAAGACATACGACATCAAATAACAAAGGACAGTGATCCCTGAGAGACGAGAAACAAACGAGATCAGCCCCACAATTGCCCAGCTCTCTGCCATGAGAGAGTTCCCAGGCCACAGCACAGGCAGGAGCCCAGTGGACTCTCTGAGTTAAGGAGACAGAACTGAGAGTCCAGGAAGCAAGGCAGCGACAGTTTGCAGCACAGAGTAACAGAAAGGAGAGAGCTGCTCAGAGGGAACTCCAGAGGTCTGCACAGAGTCTCCTTCTGTGCATGTGTGGGAGGAAACTACCCAGTTCCGGGAAAAGACCAACCAAAGGGATTGGAGGGAACGGTGCCCAGCACGCACACAGGGCCTGGGACAGCGCCCATCCCTCCTGGGAAACCTAAAGACTCACAGGACCCTGGATAGAACACACAGAAGGGTCCTGCCTCAATAGTATAGAATTAGCCCTAGACTGAACGTTACTTTGGTCCTTCCCAACAGATCTTAAAAGCAAGACCCAAAAGGATCAAACTTTTCTAAGTAACTTTAACTACATCCCAGAACAAAACTCAAGTTTATAGGAATACTAAAATACCTAGCCTCCAATAAGGTAAAATTCACAATGTCTGGTATCTACTCAAAAATCACCAGGCATGCAGAGAGGCAAGAAAACATGATCCGCAAGGAAGAGATAAATCAATTAATGGAAACTCACACAGAACTGACAATGACGTTAGAATTAGCAGACAAGAACATTACAACAGTTATTATAACTGTATTCCATGTGTTCAAAGGATTAAGTAGAGACATGGAATATATTTAAAAAAAAAAAAAAACCCAGGTCAAACTTTTTGAGATGAAAACCATAAAGTATGAAATGAAAAATATACTGGATGGGGGGCTGGCTGGGTAGCATAGTGGTTAAGTTCGCACACTCCGCTTTGGGGGCCCAGGGTTCACGGGTTCGGATCCTGGGTGCAGATCTACCCACCACTTATCAAGCCATGCTGTGGTGGCATCCCACATGTAAAGTGGAGAAGATGGGCACAGATGTTAGCCCAGGGCCAATCTTCCTTAGCAAAAAGAAGAGGATTGGCAACAGACATTAGCTCAGGTCTAATCTTCCTCACCAAAAAAAAAAAATACACTAGATGGGATTAAGAGCAGATTAGACATTGCAGAAAAAAAAGATTAGAGAATTTAAAGACATAGCAATAGAAACACAGAGATAAAGAGAGTCGAAACACAGAGAGAAAAAGAGAGTCAAAACACTGAGCACAGCAGTAGTGAGCTGAGAGACAACTTCACGCAGCCTAATTACATGTAATTACAGTCCTGGCGGGGAGTTGAGAGACAGAAAAAAATATTTGAAAAAATAATGGTCAAAATTTTTCCAAATTTGATGAAAACTATAAACCCATGGATCAAAGTGGCTCAGCAAACCTCAAGCACAAAAACATGAAGAAATATACACCAAAGTGTGTAATAATCACACTATTCAAAACCAGTAACAAAGGGAAAATCTTAAAAGCAGCCAAGAGAAAAAACATGTCCAGAAAAACTAGGATAAGGATGACTTATCTTGGATGATATGGATAGTATGATAAGGATAAGATTTCTTATCAGAAACAACACAACCCAGAGGACGACAGTGGAACAACATCTTTAAAGTACTGAAAACAAACAAACAAAAGACTGTGAACCTAGAATTCTATACCCACAAAAACGTCTTTAAAAATGAAGGCAGAATAAGGATATTTTCAGACATATAGAAGCTGAAAGAATTCATCCCCAGCAGATCTACACCAGAAGAAGTGTTAGAGGAAGTCCTTCAGGCAGAAGGAAAGTGACACCATGTGGAAATATATTTGAACTTTTGCACAGTGACCCTCCGTCTGCCAGTCAAAAGTTCAATTTTAGCAATAACCTCCATGGTTTAAAAAGCAGTGCTTGTGTAATTATTTGTAAGTACAGGGAATTGGGCAATTTGATTCAGCCCAGATTCAGGTCAAGCAGTGGTTTGGGCTTCAGCTGTGATGGACATAATTTGCCTGTCCAGCATGATTTTGCATTTTACCCTTTAGAAAGATGAGAGGAAAATGGAAAATTTAAAATGCTGATATTAGTGATGGAATCCATCCAAAGTTTTATAAACTTTATGCAAGAGAGTCAAGGATAGAAAGCATCATGTGAGTAAAAATGGGTCAGTCGATTGTGTTAAATTATAAAGGACAAAGTTAATACGTCCAAAATATTGGAAATAGAGTATCAAAGATTATGTGTAAAAGACAGAGGGTAATTAGAGATAATATATTGTTTTTCACTTTCAGAGAAAGGAACTCTCTCTATCCCCCAACTCTCACTTGGTCGCTTAAGTCTGTTGTTGGACTGACAAGATTTGACTTTTGTGTCTATATAACTGCAGTAACACATTGTGTAGAAAAGTACTCAGAGGCCCACAGGACTTCCCTTTGGAACATAGCATGTTTTTTTTCTTCTCTGTTTCATTGTTCTTCTGTCTTCACAGGAAATTGGTAGCGGGAAACTGAGCAATTTGTTAATGATCAGGCAAGCGTGTGGTCAAGAATGACGGTTTGTGGTCAAAAAGACTCCCATAAAAATTCAGGAATTCTTTGAACACAAAATAAACAGCATTCACAATCATTAACCACAGCAATTTACTCTTGTAATAATAAACATTTATGTATATTTCCACTGTTAGGATATCAACATATAAAATGCATAAAGAGATGTGTTTCAACACATAAAACACATAAAGAGAGAGAATTTCAACATACATATAAAACGCACAGAGAATAACAACGACTTTTCAGATATTAACAGTAATGCTGAATGACACACCTTATTTGTAAAACCGACTTTGTTATATGTATTAAATATTCATGCATTTTACAAATATTTATTAAATATAAAAAAAATTCAAGAGTTCTACTGAAAAAAAGCCAGTGCCCCCAGAAGTACCAGAATTCAAGAACATTTAAGATTTTAATACAACTAAATTTTCCTTGATTTTCAGTCTTCTCCCTTTTTGCAATTACCTGTGGTTTCTGGAGTTTCTGCTCATAGTCTAGGTCCTGGAAATAGTCTGGCTCCTGCAGTTTATTTAGCCACACACTCTTCTTTAGCTCCCAGGGAACCTGGTTGAGTGTCTTCGTGTGGGGCACATCGGAGCTTGGTTTGCTCTGATAGTCAATGTCAAACTGTTTCAGGATGAACTCTTCATCAATGTCCGAACTTCCCTGGAAGAAGGTCACATTGCACGAGTCAAGGACAAATGGTGAAATGCTCCTTGCTTTCTTCTTCTAAGGGAGGTATCTGACCATGGCTGGAGAAGAGGTAGTTTGGAGGAGAGGTAGAAAGTGCTCAGTCAGCATTCATTGGAGACAAGAATATTTGGGGTCTGGAGGCCTTTGTCAGCGCATGAAGAGACAACTTAGGGGGGCTGGCCTGGTGGCATAGTGATTGAGTTTGCATGCTCTGCTTCGGTGGCCCTTGGTTCACCTATGCTCTTGCTTGGCAAGCCATGCTGTGGTGGTGTCCCATACAAAGTAGAGGAAGATGGGCATGGATGTTAGCCCAGGGCCAATCTTCCTCAGCAAAAAGAGGAGCATTGGCATCGGATGTTAGCTCAGGGCTGATCTTCCTCACACACACACAAAAAAAAGACAACTTAGGACCAGCAAGAAGCAGTAAATTCCTGAGGGAAATAATGGGGCTGAGGAAAATTCAGTCTGTTTGACCAGGATAAGAAATTTTCACATATTGAGGTATATGGGGTAGCTATTCTGGTTTAACTGATTCGGCCTGAACTAAAGCAGCCTGACTTACGGCCTGTCAAACTTATGTTGTACATCTGCTTTAACCACTAAAGTAAAGAATGCATTGAACATTATCTGAAAGTAAAGGAATGCACTCTTTGAAGATAAGGATGCATACTTCCTTTCCTACCCCACCAGTATTGGTAATGCCAGTATCAGTACTCCTGAAGATAAGTTTCCTTTCCCAGACAGCAGGTTCATGTTGACCTGCTAATCTGCAACTGAATATCTCTTTGGAACTTTGATGAATATGTATCCTGGCATGTTTGATGTATGTTCTTTGTTCTAAAAACGTGTAAGATTGTACTGAAAACCATGCTTCTCTGGAATGCTTTCTTCCTTTGTGGAGACTGCCTTCCCGGGCTAGTCCTCAGCTTGGCTCAAGTAAGTCTCACCTTATCTCGCTTATCTTTAGAATGGTTATTGGTTATTTGCATCGACAACCAAAAGCAAACTTCTCCAACACTTTATAGCAGTGACATCCTCAGAGGTATTTTTCAGACATGTGTAGAAATGTCAATGTTTGTTCTGCCCGCAGCCCCTTACAAAGGAAGTTGCCCCATTCAGGGCTCCTGCTAAAGAGGGTGGGTTTAGTCAGCCGTGTGGAGAACAGCAGAACAACTCCCTCCACTCCCTTCCCTCAGCCACAGCTGGTGGGAGTAGAGACGGGCACATTAACAGCAGCTAATCTGAGGGCTGTCCCGGTGGCCTGGTGGTTGAGTTTGGTGGCCTCTGCTTTGGCAACCTGGGTTCAGTTCCCAGGCACAGACCTACAACACTTGTTGACCATGCTGTGGCAGAAACCCACATACAAAATAGAGGAAGATTGGCCACAGATGTTAGCTCAAAGCAAGTCTTCCTGAGCCAAAAAAAAGAGCAGCTAATCCAGAGGCTGAACATTGACCTATGATGTGGCTAAAAGATAACTTAGGCCTGAAGGGGAGCAGAATATGCCACCCCCAAAATGTGCCTCTGGCATAAGGATTATTTTGAGCTGATTATTTTAAGAAACAGACTACACAGAAAAAGCTCTGAAAACAGAGTAGAAGTAACACTTTTGTAAGAAAAATCTCCATTTGTAAGGGTGTCCTCCTCTCCATACCAGAAAGAGAAGGAAGACTCTAAGTCATAAGAAACCCTTATCAACGGAGAAGGCACTGACTTAAATCCACGTAACAGATGGTACTCTTGTTTACCTACTTTTCCCCGTCACCTCCTGATAACTGGCTCCCCACACCCTTCTCTCTTTTATCTTGGCTGAAGATGGTATTTAAGCCCGAATTCTAAGTCACCTGAGAGTTACTCATTTTTCCCTGGGCATCTCCCATACATACATGTTAAACTTCTGTTTGTTTTTCTCTTGTTAATCTGTCTTTTGTTTTAGGGACCCCAGAGAGAACTTAGAAGAGTAGAAGGACAACTATTTTTTCCTCCCCTACAGACTCAACACAGTCCCACTTTGGAAAATATGAACTGGGGAACACAGGCAAAATGAGGCCATTAGCAACTGAAGCTGATGCTGGAGTGAAATTTGTAGAGAGGAGTCATGAAATAGAGTTGGAGCATAACGGGAAGAGTAAAGTCAAAACTAGGCTGAAATAATAATGAAGCAGAAACAGAGCAAGCAGAACCAATGAGGTGAAAAAGAAACAGCATGGAAGAAAGTATAAGCAGAGGAAATCCCACAATGTAGTGTGATAGGGACTGAGGTAAGATAATGAGGTAAAGATGGGACCTTAGTCATAAGGGACTGAAAATAAGGCTGGTCACCAGGGCAGCTAAACTGTTACCCTAGGGTTCCTTAAATTTCCTACTTAGACAGAGTAGTCTCCAGCAGTAGGAATGGGAGAAGCGGAGGGCTGGGAGTCAGCTAATCCAATCCAGCCAGATTATGGACAAGCAGTGGTAGAGTGGGCATCATCTGTCTTGGCCAGCATCCCTGCTCCAATCACCCTACGAGGAGCCTCCCTCCCCGACTCTCAGTCAATCTGTTGCAGCTGGGCTGGACACACCCACCTCGTGGCTTCAGAATTAGACATGTGACCCCGCCTAGCCAATGAGCATCTTCCATCTCCCTACTCATCCGGGATGATTCGGGCATAGGCACTTTACCCAGGTTAGTTCAGCAAGAGTAAGGCCTAGACTTTTCCCTATTGGAAAAGGGTTGCTCTTTTCCCACTTAGGTTGCTACCTGGTAAGATGTAAGCCTGGAAATTTTAGTGGGTACTTTTGGCATCTCTTGGGGAAAGATGCTGGAAAATGGAGTGGGATAGAGGAGAGCAGCCAAGAGCTAGGGAGAACACCTAAAAACATTTTAGCACTTAGATTCAGCTGTACCTGTAGCTCCTAATACCTCTGGATAGTTCCCTTTTCTCCCTTAACTCAGTCTGAATTATATTTCAGTCACTTGCCAATGAAATAGTCCTAAATAATACATTGACTAAAACTGACTAATACACTCAAAAAATGGGGGAGGGAGATTGTAAATCCCTGAAGGTATTAAATACAGGAAAAGCCTCAGGAATCTAGACATGGTCAGGAATACATAACTCGGGAACAGGAATGGTAACTAAATAGGTTCTTGGAAGGAGGGCAAGGAAGACCTTGATAACTGAGTCAAAAGTCTATACGTCAGAAATACTTTTTTTGAAGGTTGTCATCAAGCATAGCCGCCCAAATACTTATAGATAAATATAACTGAGAAAAAAGAGCTAAAGAAGGAATGAAGGACCTAAGAAAAGAATATCCTTACATTGAAATGGAAAATAAAAATATGAAACAACAGTGCGGGGGAAATGGGGAGAGGTTGGTCAAAGGGTATAAACTTCCAGTTATAAGATGAATAAATTCTGGGGATGTAATGCACAGCATGGTGACTATAGTTAATAATCCTGTATTGTATACTTGAAAGTTGCTAAGAGACTAGGTCTTAAATGCTCTCACCACACACACAAAAAGGTAATTATGTGAGGTGATGGATGTGTTAACTAACCCTATTGTGGTAATCATTTTGCAATATATACATGTATCAAATCATCACGTTGGACACCTTACACTCACACAATGTTATGTGTCAATTATATCTCAATAAAGCTGGGGAACAAAAGAGAGCCACTAAAAAAATATGAAACAACAGCAATGATGTGAGATATAAAAAATAAACATTCAAGTTGGCTGCAAGCTTGCAAACTTTCCAGAAATTTCATTTATAAGAAATACTTCTAAGTGGTGGGAGAGTCATGAAGATTCCCTTATGACTTTGATTATTTGACTTAGATTATATCCAAACACTGCTTTTTAATAAAAGCAACTTTGAGCTTGACTTTAAAAAGCAGGTTGTAAGGGCCGGCCCTGTGGTGTAGTGGTTAAGTGCGCGCGCTCCACTGCTGGCAGCCCAGGTTCGGATCCTGGGCGCACACCAATGTACCCCTTGTCAGCCCATGCTGTGGCGGCATCCCATATAAAAAGAAAAGTGGAGGAAGATGGGCACGGATGTTAGCTCAGGGCCAGTCTTCCTCAGCAAAAAAAGAGGAGGATTGGCATGGATGTTAGCTCAGGGCTGATCTTCCTCACAAAAAAAAGAAGTAGGTTGTAAGCATTACTACTTACTTACAATAGTTGTAGCCCAGTTGCAGAAGTCACTAACTGCTTTGCGTATGTTTTCATGAAGAAAAGGACCATCTTCACGGAGCAAATCTGCTTCACTTGGTTTCTTTTCTTCATAAAGCCATTGGCTTGGATGTGACACAGGAGTTTTCTTGGGACTAAAGATAAGAAGATCATCAAAGAATTACAACATGAGATACCATGAATCCAAGTGGATTTCAAACAGTATCTTGGGGAAAGGAGATCATAAAGCAAATATTTCTAGCAGTCCCTTGCAAGTTCATACAAATTATATGTTAATTTTTCAAAGATCACATTCTCATTATCAATATCATAAAGTCAAGTGTATCATGATTAGTTACAATAATTAAAACTTATATAGCATTTTACCATCATAAGTTGATTTTTTAAAATATGAGTACCATTTAATAAGACATGTGCCACACAAAAGCCCAAATTACTGTGCTTGGAATCGGCTGAAGCCTTAGACAATCTTGACAAGTAGGAGACATCCCTGACTTCTGTCTCCCTCATCCCTAAAATCCAGCCCATTAATAAGTCTGGTAGATTTTAACTCTGTCTCCATCTCTGGACTGTTGCAAAAGGCTCCTCCCTGGTGTCTCTGCATCTTCTCTTGGGGTCTCCAACCGCCAATCCCTAATCCATTCTCTACACTGCAGCCAAAACAGTCATTTCAAAATGTAAACCTGATCATTTCAAACACAGCCACCCCTCATCCTCGATTAAGCCTCTTCAATAGCTTCTTTTTAAAAATTGAGAGATAATTCATACACCATGATATTTACCATTTGAAAGTGTATAATTCAGTGGCTTTCATATCTTTACAAAGTTGTGCTACCATCACCACTATCTAACTCTGGAATATCTTCATCACTGCAAAATGAAACCTCATAACCATTAACAGTCACTCCTCATTCCCTCCATTCTCCCTGCTCCTGAAAACCACTAATCGTCTTTCTGTCTCGATGGATTTGCCTACACCAGATATTTTATCTGAATGAAACCATATGGTCTTTTGTGTCTGGCTTCTTTCACTTAGCATAATGTTTTTAAGGTTCACATGTATTGTAGCATGTATCAGTAGCTTATTCTTTTTTATGGCTAATATTCCATTGTATTGATAGACCACATTTTGTTCATCCATCATCAGTTGATGGACATTTTGATTGTTGCCACTTTTTGGCTCCCATGAATAACGCTGCTATGGACATTCAGGTACAAGTTTTTGTGTTCAATAGCGTCTTGTTATTCCTCCTATAAAGCCCTAACTCTTAACTCAGTTTCCAAGGCTCTTCATGGCCTGGTCCTTGGCTATCTCTCCAGATTGTTCTGGAACTACCACCCTCCCTCACTCTCTCAGCTCCAGCTATAGTAGTTTCTCTCCGTACCATGAATTCCTCATGCTCCCTCCGGTCACAGGGCCTTTGTTCATGTTGTTCCATCTGACTGCATCCCCCTTCATGTCTCAACAAACACATCTCTTCCTCAGGGAGGCATTCCCATAGGCTGCCCTCAGAACCCACATTTTATTCATAGAACCCTTTACTTTTTATTCATAGCACCCACACATTAATTCACCCATCCATTCATTCAACAAATATTTATTAAGCACCAACTATGTGCCAGGCACTGTTCTAGGCATCAGAATTCAGTTGTAAATAAAGTTAACACCCTGTACTCACAGAGCTTACAATTGAGTAAGGAGAGATAGATAGAAAAGAGGTAAACAAACATATGCTGGGTGATTATAAGTGACATACAGAAAAATAAAACAGAGGAGGAGGGATGGAGAGTGATGACAGGCTTTTTATTTATACAGAGAAGATATTTCTACTAAAGTGATATTTGAGTAGAGACTCAAAGGAAGAAAGGGATCAAACTACGCAGATATCAAACTATGCAGATACTAGGCAGACAAGAACAGCCTGTGCAAAGGCCCCGAGATAGGAGTGCACAGAGCATGTTCAAGGAACACCAGCGAGGCCAGTGTGACTGGAGAGGAGTGAATAAAGGATAGAGCAGTAGAGGATGAGGGCTGAGAGGTAATGGGGACCTGATCATATGGGACCTTAGAGGCAATTGTAAGGACTTTGGATTTTACTCTGAATAAGTATCAATTGGAGAATTTTGAGCACAGGAAGGAATGACACTATCTGACTTAAGTTTTAAAAAGAATCATTTTAGCTACTATTTAACAAATATACTTGGGGGAGGAGGGGAACATGGGCGGAGGCCATGAGACCAGTTAGTAAGCTATTGCCATTATCCAGACAAGAGATGATAGTCCTGGAATAGACTGATAGTAGTAGAGAAGGTGAGATTCTGAATATATTTCAAAGATGAAGCCATTAGGATTTACGGGTAGAGTGCAACTATTGTTCCAGAAGCAACTAGAAGAATGGAGTTGCTATTTACTGATCTGGGGAAGACAGAAGAGGGAGTAGGTTTGGGGAAGAAACCTAGAGTTCAGTTTTGGACTTGTCAAGTCTAAGATGCCAATTACACATCCAAGGGCAAATGTTGAACATCCATAGACAGATGGGCTGGATGAGATCACCTGAGTGTGAGTAAACTTACAGAAAAGAAGATGTCAGAGACTGAAGCACTTCCAGGTTAAAAGGAAGGTGAGGAAGGACCAGCAGAAGAAGACGAGAGAGAAGGCCACGAAGCGGGAGGAGAACCAAGAAAGAGGGATGTTCCAGAGGCAAAGTGAAAAAGGGTTTCAAGAAAGAGGACATCATCAATTGTATCAACTGCTACTGATGTGTCGAGTTATTGGTGATCATTGAGAACTGATTAGGTAACACAGAGGTCAACAGTGACCTTGAAATGCTGGAGATAAGAGCTTGATTGCTGTGAGTTCAAGAAAGAATAGAAGAAGTAAGTATGGACACCTCTTTCAAGGAGTTTTGCTCTAAAGGAAAGGAGAGACTATGTAGTCAAGGGAAGTTGTTTTAAAGATGGGAGATATTACCTCATGCTGTGGTAGGCTGATAAGGGCCCCCAAAGAGATTAGGTGCTAATTCTTGGAACCTGTAAATGTTACTTTATTTAGAAAAAGAGTCTTTACAAATGTGATTAGGTTAAGGAGCTTGAGATGGAGAGATCATCCTGGATTATCTGGGTGGGCCCTAAATGCTATTACAAGTGTCCTTATGAGAAAGAAAGGAAGGGCCAGCCCTGTGGCTTAGCGGTTAAGTGCTCGCGCTCCGCTACTGGCGGCCCGGGTTCGGATCCTGGGTGCGCACCAACGCACTGCTTCTCTGGCCATGCTGAGGCCGCATCCCACATACAGCAACTAGAAGGATGTGCAACTATGACATACAACTATCTACTGGGGCTTTGGGGGAAAAAAAAAAGGAGGAGGATTAGTAATAGATGTTAGCTCAGAGCTGGTCTTCCTCAGCAAAAAGAGGAGGATTAGCATGGATGTTAGCTCAGGGCTGATCTTCCTCACAAAAAATAAATAAATAAATATTAAAAAAAAAAAAAAGAAGGAAAGAAAGAGAGGAATATTTTTTTTTTTTTTTTTTTTTTTTTTAAAGATTTTGTTTATTTTATTTTTTCCCCCCAAAGCCCCAGTGGATAGATGTGTGTCGTAGCTGCACATCCTTCTAGTTGCTGTATGTGGGACTCGGCCTCAGGATGAACGGAGAAGTGGTGCCTCGATGCGCACCCGGGATCCGAACCCGGGCCACCAGCATCGCAGCGCACGCACTTAACCACCAAGCCACAGGGCCGGCCCATGAGAGGAATATTTGACACAAACATAGAGAAGGCACTATGAAGACAGGGTAGAGAGAGACTTAGAGATGCTGGCCTTGAAGACTAGAGTGATGTGGCCACAAGCCAATGAATGTCAGCAGCCACTGGAAGAGGCAAGCAACGGATTCTTCCCTGGAGCCTCTGGAGGGAACATGGCTCTGCCAACATTTTTATTTCAGCACAGTAACACTGATTTCAGACTTCTGGCCACCAGAACTGTGAGATAATAAATGTCCGTTGTTTTAAGCCACCAAGTTTATGCTACTTTGTACACTAGCCAGAGGAAACTAAGACATATGCTGACAGAAAAATTTACCGTTGTGTTATTATACATTTATTTTGTGATACAATAATTTATTAAGATATTAATTTTGTTCCTTCTCTCCATACTTTTACCTACCCCTTTTAAGCAGATAACCCATCCATTTTTAATTTCTTGCCCTGGAGATTTTTGCAGGGTTGACTAAGGAAACTGCCTAAAGTGGAAGGCAGATCCTATATTGTTTCTATGAAAATTAAGCTTAGTGCTTTGGAAAGGTTCAATGAAGACGGCATTACTGGTGTGTTTTTGCAGAAAACTTGACTGGGACTTCCAAGCAGCAGACCCATGCTCAAAAAAAGCCTTTATATTAAAAGACTAGCAAGTGAATGCACAGTTATGTTTCAGGGTAAAATAAAATGTTTCAAGTACTTAAGTATCATCTTTTGCAATTCCCTGTATTAACCTTTTTTGGTTTTTTTGGGGTTATCCAACCACCTACTGGTCCCAATCATGTTGAATAAAAGGGCTTCTGCCATAAATAATTCAAAGAGCCGTTATGGACGAATTAGTGAGGTTTTCCGCAGTCTTCCTCTTCTCCCACAGCTCTCCTAGAATCATGTAGACTCAGCCGTGTTTGCTCCACTGCTGGATAATTCACATCCATTTATGAAATGCACACTATTCAGAGCAGGCCCCAAGGCTCCTTTCTCTCCTCCTTGGGAACTTGGTTACTTTTGTTCTCTAAATTATTCTAAAGACGAGGAGCTTTGAGAAGGTAACCCCTAAAATGTTTCACGGGATGACAGAAATGAGCGAGGGGTTAAGAACAATACTTACGGTCCCATGTAGACTTGGGTGGAGCATTTTGTTAAAAGTTTTGTGGGTCCCTTCGCTCTTTTCCTGATGCCCTGACAACAAGCCCACGTGTCCTCCAGCTTCCTGTCAGGATCCAGCACTTCCAGCGCCTTTAATAAGAGCTACAAACAGAAAACAGGCTTGGAGAGAAGAAAACTGCTGAAAAGGGGGCCCTTGATTCTAAAACAGAACAGACCAACTTGCCCTTTGCTTTTCCTTCCAGTAGGTCAACGCCGTTCATCAGGTTCTGTGCAAGTCCTGTGCTGGGTTCTCTGGGTAAGCTCTCATCACCTAGACATCATGTACGCAGCCTTTGTACTGAAGTTCCATCTCTGCTAGATGGAATAGTGCCTCTGTGTCTACCTCGGGCCCAAAAGGCCCCACTGAGCAAAGCACCTCTAGAGGATTTCTGTGGTTTTTGACTGCCCAGCATCCATTCTTCCCCCTGTGAATAACAGTATCTAGATTTTTCTTTGGAAAACCACCTCTCCCTCCACTCTCAGTCTTCATGGTCTGGATTGGCCTGACCCCACCTTCTCTCCACAGGCAGGCCTGGCCAGTCAGGACCATAGTGACTGGTGTAGGAATAGGTACGTGACCCAAGCTGGACCCCTGGGAATTAGGTTATGGAATTTTGCTGGGACCACGCAAAAAGAGGGGTTCTTTTTCTGGGTAGAATTTAAATCTAGAGCTGCTGGTGGTCATTGTAGCACCATAGAAAGAGATCTTGCCTCAGAAACAAGCCAACACACCTAGTTGGGGAGGTCAGACATGGAAATGAGGCCACAATCCCATGTCCCATCTGAGGGTGTGTGGAAACAATCTGTTTGTCATGGACTCAGAAGCTTTGGCCTGCAGAAGGCCGTGAAGGAAAGCCCCAAGTGGAAAATAATTGGTTAGAAATTCCAGTTGTCCTTTCTATGGAATTCTCTGCCACTGATCGTTTATTTATTCATTCATTCACTATGCACAAATATTATCTGAGTGTCTACCATATGCCAGGTATTTGTGGTACACAGTGAAAGATGCAGAAAAAGTCCCTACCCTTGACTAGCGCTGCCTTGTAGAGCTTTTACTCTAGTGAGGAGCCCAAAGGGTGACAAGTGCTATGTTAAAAAATAGATCATAGTAGGGATAGAGAATGAGGGTGGAAGGGAAGTGTTATTTTATGTAGATATTTCCAATTAAGAGACATTTGAGCAAAGATCTGAAGGAAGTGAAGGAGTGAGCCAGGCATTCCTCTGGGGGTGAGTGTCCCAGACAGAGGAGCAGAGATATGACTTGGACACGCTTGTAATGTTCACAGGCAGAGTGGCTGGAGCAGAGTGAGAGCAGAGGAGTAAACGGTGAGGCTGGAGAGGGAGCAGAGCAGGGTGGGGTGGAGAGCAGAACACACAGGGCTTTTCAGACCACCGCAAAGACTTGACTCTGAGTGAGAAGGGGCTATTGGAGGGCTTTGCAGAGGAGTTTACCTTTCTGAACAATCGTCATGCTCATTGTGTGGGGACTAGACTGCAGGGGTGGGGGGTTGGGTAGCAGGCACTGCTAGTTCCCTGCCCGATATCCATCCTGCCCTTTTTCCTTAAATCTAGCATAATTTTGTCCTGGATTCTGCTCACTGCAATGCCCAACCAAGAAACTCAAGTTTCTAGACTCCCTAGCAGATAGGAATGGTCAGATGAATAAGATGTTTACTGGGAAAAATATTATTTGCCTGATTTAAAAGATAGAGTCAGCTGACATGCACCCTTTAACCTTTGCCCCTTCCCCCTTCTTGTTTGAAAGACAGACTGGATGCCTGGAGGTATGGAAGCCATTTGGAGATACAAGAACAAGAGACATATGCAAAGGATTATGGAGCTGAAAGTCAAAAGCAACCTGGGACACTGGTGACATAAAGGAGCTGCTGCCCAACCCTGGCCTTGACAATTTGGTGAATTTTCCCCATGACCTTTCCGGTTCCACCAGTCAGTTAGTATGTAACTGTGGACACCTCTTAAGACCAGGCTAAAGTGACAGGAGCAAGACTGAACAATTCCCCCTATTTTTTCTCCCCTAAAAAGTCAGAAGCAGGCGCCGGCCCCATGGCCTCGTGGTTAAGTTCAGCACACTCTACTTCAGTGGCCCGGGTTTACAGGTTCAGATCCCGGGCGCAGACCTACACCACTCGTCAGCCATGCTGTGGTGGCGACCCACATACAAAAGAGAAGAAGATGGGCACAGATGTTAGCTCAGGGTGAATCTTCCTCGAGCAAAAAAAAAAAAAAAAAAAAGATTGGCAACAGACATTAGCTCAGGGTGAGTCTTACTCAGCAAAAAAAAAGTCATGAGCAAAGACGACTTGTAGAACTTCAAGGGAAAAGAAGTTAAATGTTTCCGGTTTGCTGGACCTTTATAAGTTGTATGGCCTCATAGGAAGCAAAGGGAGCAGCGTGTATGTTGCTGCCGATTGTGTGTCCTGGGGGCAGAGAAAGGAAGGCTGCTCCAACCCCTTTGAGAACTCTCACCCTGAGGAGACACTCATCGTCCTCTCCTCCTTATAATTATGTCATCCCCTCAGGGAAACTCCCAGGCATCTAAGGAGAGTTATTTTCAAGGCCCCAGTGAAGACCCAGCCAGCCCTGGTGGTGTAGTGGTTAAGATTCAGTCTCTCACCACTGTCTTCTGGTCAGGGAACCACACCCACCACCCGTCCGTCGGTTGTCGTACTGTGGCTGCTGTGTGTTGCTGTGATGCCACCGGTATTTCAAATATCATCAGGGTCACCCATAATGGACAGGTTTCAGTGGAGCTTCTGGACTAGACAGATTAGGAAGAAGGACCTAGCTACTCACTTCTGAAAAAATTGGTCACGGAATCTCTGTCAATAGCAGTGGAGCATTGTCTGATATAGCACTGGAAGGTGAGAGGATGGTGCAAACAGACCAGGCAGGGTTCCACTCTGCTGTACACAGGGTCCCTAGGAGTCAGAATCAACTGCATGGCACTAACAAAAAGAGTGAAGCCCCTCCCACAACCCTATGACAGGAGATCACCTCTACAGGCATATCTTCTCCCAGATTCGGGTAGAGAGCCAAGGGGTGTGGGGTCAGCCGGGCTTCAACATCTGCTAGGAATGCCTTCTGTGCCTGCTGGGCTGCCGAGAGCTTGGCCAACAGCGCTGCTTCCTTGGGCAGCTTGTTCTGCTTCTTCTCTGGGGCAGGTCGGGGAGCTCTGTGATAAATCTGGGGGAGAAGGCCCTCCTGAGGGCCCTGAGTGATCAGACCTTGGCAAGGCGGGCAGCCTTTCCTGAAGTCATCCAGTCCCTTTCTCACAAATATCCACCGCCGGCTGTTCAGGGCGGTGGGGAACATCAGCCTGTTCTTGTGCTTCGTGAAACACTTGGAAGGCAGAGTCTCTTTGTACCTGGAAGACAACATGCCCAGTCATATGGACCACAAGGATTGGGGTGGGAGAAGGAGGTTGTGAGAAGGCTGGCCTCGACCTTTTATGAGCACGAGAGGTGGGAGAAGAGGGGTTCTCGTGGAGAAGGTTGAGTTGCTTATACTCCTAGTTCACGGCACATCATCACTGGTCCGAGTGCGGCCCCTCTCCTGTTTTCTTTATTCTATGTTAACCCCATATCCCGCTCTCACTGCTCTCCCTGCATAGGCAAAACCACTCTAAAGGATTTGAAATGTATCCTTTTGTTTGTGCACATCCTGAAATACCTGTATTGTCCTCTCGTGTGCAGGTATTCTTAATTTACATAAATGTATTCTATTTCTTACTGGTTTACCAAGCACGATATTACAAAGGCCTATCCATGTCACTATGTGTAAATCTAATAATCCATTATTACTAAATGCTGCCAGCACAGTTCATCTATCCATTCGCTTTGTGAAGGACGCTTGCAAGTTGTGGCCCCTCCTGGGACTCTTTCTTATCATTTAAAGGGACATAGTGCAGTGGGAAGAAACTGGATCCCAGCGACTATTGACCCCTAACTAGCTGAATGACCTTGGCACTTCATTTAACCTCTGTGGGCCTCGGTTTCCTCCCTAAACTCGGGGGGTCAAAGGTTGTCAACTGGCAGTCCATGGGCTACACTGGGCCTACAAACCTTTCATTTGGTCCCCTTTGTGTTTTAATAAGAATCATAATAGCTAACATATATCGAGAACTTTCTGTATAACAGGCACTGTTCTAAGAGCTTCACGTGTATTAACTCATCTAAATCTCATAATCCTATAAGGTAGGTACTAGGTACTGGCATTACTCCCATTTACAGATAGGGAAATTGAGGCAGAAAGAAGTTAAAAAAACAAAACAACCACTTGTCAAAGTTCCCACAGCTAATAAGTGGTAGAGCTGGGATTTTAATCCATGTAGTGTGACTCTGGAGAAACATATTTAACCACTACACTAGGGCTTCTGACATTAAAAAGTTCACATAAATAATCTGGAACAAAAATCAGGAGCTCTGGGAACACTGGGTCCACCTTTCCACAGAGCTGCAACTAGTATAATGGCTGCTCTCTTCAGACAAGTCCTGTGCTTTCTTATTCACAGCCTCCACCTTTCCCTACTGCCTTATACCCAGGCTGCTTCACTCAGTTACTTTACCCACCAGGTCCCTGTTCGCATTGAGTAGTTAGGGCATGAAGATGAGATGGGAGAGAGAAATGGACATATAGGAAGAATGAGACCAGTCCCTGGATAATCTAATACATCCCGCCATAGCCAAAGTCAGGACTTGGACCTGAGCAGTTTAATGGCAGGCCTCTCCTTAGCCTAATGCATCACACTGCCTTAGTCTGATATTTCTATATCACTGCTGTCTTTCTCTGAAGCCTCTTCCACCCCTGGGCTCCTGTCATCTATAATGGCTCATTACACCAAATCCACTCCTTGCTGCACTCATCCTTACAGGCACAAAGCATTTTTAAGAGATTCCAGCTTGATCCCTATTCTTTTCTTGTGAGTCCTAGAAACTTCTTGTTTGCTGTGTGTGCATGTGTGTGTTTCAAGGGTTTAATCCAGCTCTGCTGTGAAGATCTAGATGAAAGGACACAAAAAATGAGTTTCCAAAAAGTTGCTCTTTGTGATTAATAAATCCTTCTTAAATAGCTAAGTGTTAAGGGTGTTGAAATTACATATAACCTTGAGATTTGATGACCCATTCAGCATGACCTACTAGCAAGTAACTCTCCATAGTATTAAATATCTTTACAAAGTTTATTTTCTACACATTTACAACTAATGCAAACATCCAAGCACTTCATAAAATCGAATCTGATAACCAATATTTTTGCTTAAGCACAGTCATATGACTCAAAATGGGGACTGTGCGGCAGCTAGCTCAAGCCTCATGGAATGTTAGAGCTGGCAGATACCCTGAAAGAGTCCACCTTCCTCACTTTTCAATGAGGAAACTGAGTTCTGAGAGGTGAACAAGGTAACCAGGCTAGAGGGAGGGCTTCCTACTGCCCCACATGGTCTCTCAGAGCTCTTACACTGACCTCTCTGCATTTTCTTAATTTCACAAAAAATTTTTGCTTGACCTAGAAAATAAAACTGAAAACATTTTTTTTCTAAACATTTACTGTTTTCACAGTCACTAGTACATGATACATGACTATTTCCCTCTTTAAAAATTGCAAAAGAGTATTGGACATCTATCCAAAAGAAATGAAAACTTACATTCACACAAAAACCTGTACACAAATATTCACAGCAGCTTTATACATAACAGCCCAAAACTAGAAAGAACCTGAATGTCTTTCAACAGATGAATGGATAGACAAATTGTGGTCATCCATACATGGAATACCACTAAGCTATAAAAAAATGAACAAACTATTGATACACACAACATCTTGGATGGATCTCAATTGTTTCATGCTGAGTGAAAAACAGCCAATCTCAAAAGGTTGTATACTGTATTATTCTCTTTATCTAACATTCTCGAAAGAACAAAATTATGGAAGTAGAGAACAAATTAGTAGTTGCCAAGCAGAGGTGAGGAAAGGAGTGACAATTTAGGGATAGCAAAAAGCGGTTACTTTGCAGTGATGAAACACTTATGTATCTTGATGTATACATGTGACAAAATTTTACAGAACTTCATACTGTGAAAATTAATAAAGGGAAACCTCATTTAAAATGGAGTTGGGAAGCCCTGTAGGGAGAGCTGTCATGCACACACCATTGGCTGCAGCTTACTTTACAATTTGGGGAAGGAATGCACCTAGGCACTTTACTACTCCAGCAGGAGGAAGAAAGATTTTCTCCTTGCCCAGCAACAGCCCAGCCAACGAGAAGCCATCTCCACCCCAAACTCTTACTTTCCTCCAATGAATTTTTGTTCAAAACAGCCCCTCCCAACCCCCCCTTCTTCTCTATAAAAGCAAGCTCCCCTCCCTTAGTCTCTGGATTTGCCTGTGGTCCGCCATAGCTTGCATTTAACAAATTGCAATTCCTCTGTCTACTCTCGAATAAACTCATTTTGCTGGTAGGATAACTGGCTATTTTATTTTAAAGTTGACAACACACACACCCATACACACACACCCTCAAATGCAAGTAAGAACTGGTGAAATCCAAGTAACGTCTATAGTCTAATTAATATATTATGCCAATGTTGATTTCCTGCTTTGGTAATATGTTATAGTTACGTAAGATATAGCATTAGAAGTAGCTAGGGGAAGAGTACATGGGACCTCTGCACTATTTTTGCAACTTCTTGGGAATCTATAATTATTTTAAAACAAAAGGTTTGAAAATGGAGGGGGAAAAGATTCTCAAAGAGTTCACAACTGCTAACATGTATACAGTGCATATATATGCCAGTAACTGCTTTACATGTGCTATGTTGGTTAATCCTCACAACGATCCTATAAAGCTGATTCTTTTTTTTTCTTGTCCCCGTTTGACAGTTAAGAAAACTGAACCCAGAAGGAGCAACTAACTTGCCCAAGGTCCTAGGCAAACAAGAGGAGAATGGTCGTTCAACTCCAGCCTGTCTGATTCTAGACTCCGGAGTCGTAACCACCACATCGTGCTGCCTCCAAGAGAGCCGAATTCCATTCTCATAAATAGCTCAAGGAATCAGCAAAGGCAAAAAGCCTCAGGTTCCTGCCCCGTGGCAGTGACACCAACGTTCAAAATGCAGCAGACTGCCCAGTACCGGAGGCACTCACTCAAACACGGGCTCAGCCTGGCCACAGTCACCAGCTGGGTGGCCAAACGCTCCAGGTGCAGCAGACCCCTCCCACTGGATGCAGGGATCCAGTTGGCTAACACGGAAACGGATGGGTCGAGGCTAACCCAGACTCCACAGAGGACTCTGTGGCCATCAGTTTCCCATCTGGAATAGGTATATCAATCTACATCCCCTAGGGGGTTGTGAGGATAACAGAAAAAAAGTGTCCTTCGCGATGAGGAGCCTCAGCGTTGGTTCTTTTACATGATAATCATTTATATGCCGCGGACCTTGAGGAGGAAAGGTAGGTGGGCCCTCCAGCCAGGCCCTGCGTGGCCGTCAGCCACCCCCACGCCCGCAGGCCCAGCGAGCACCGGGTCCAGGCGCCCCCACGCGGCACCCGCGGGATGCGCCCTCGCCCCGGCGCTACGCGCTTACCAGGGCCTGCGGTTCATGCCCACCGGCGCCCGGTCCAGTGCCGCTGGTCGCACGAGCCGCCTGTGGTCAGCCATGGCGCCCCCGGCTCCCCAGCCCCACCTTGGGTGGTGTGTGTTCCCGGCCGCTGGGGTCGCTAGGAGACCGCGTAGCTGTGAGCTGCCTAGACTTGCCCCGGGCGCGGAGCAGCCCAGGCGCCCCCCGCGCAGCCCGGCTTTTCCCGGGGAACACGCAGCCCGGGGAGCCCCTGCGCCGCCCAACCCGGCCGCGCCCTAGCCTTCTCCGACCCCCGGGGCGGTGGACCGTGGCCGCGGAAGCGCGAAGGATCAGGTTCTTGGTTTAATTACGTTTCAATCTGTTGGGAAGGCGTGTTCATCTTGCCGCTGAAATTTACAGTAGGCTGGACCACGGTTTTTTTGCTCACCACTATTTCAAAAAACGTTGAAGGAAGGAAACGAAGAAGGCAGCTGGAGAGAGAGCAAGACAGGGGCGGAAAGGGAGGGAAAGGAATAGACTGATTTCTAATGGTGAGAAGGCCTTTTAGCAGGGAGTGTTTTCCTGGAGGTCTTGGAACTCCCTGGGCCACGCCGCCTCTGTAAATCGAGGGCTGCTCGTGATATCTATCTAGTCACCCGCTGATGTCCAGAGTCCCTTCTAGCTCTTCTGTTATTTGATTCTTTTGCCTCCGCTCACTTCAGCAGTGAAATGACCATCGGGTTGGCCCTGGTATGCAGATGCCCACGTAAATATGGATTGCATGAGGATGTGTTTTGGTTTTGCTAAGTTCTCTTGCTACTTCTGAGTGTTCCTGATTGAAATATTAAGCATTGCTTCCGGAGGAAACAGCAGCCAAGCATTCTCCTGTCCCAAAATTACTGCAAGTAGGTACATTGTGTCCGTTACGGTGGAATAATTTTCGTAGTCATTTAAAGATGAGCCTTCTCATCTTCAAACTCTCTGGGAATAAATTAGCTTCACCTTTGGAAATCTATTAAATATCCGGAAAGCATTAAAGGTGCCCTGACTGGTACTGGTTCCAGCATCTTCACTTGCTGTGTGTGTTAGCCACCTTTCCTGCGCACTGTGGAGAGCCCTGGAGTCCCACTGCCTGAGATGAGTCCTGGCTCTGCCACTTCATAATTATGCACCACTGGGCACAGTTACTTAAACTTTTTTTTAGTTTCATTGATTTCTTAGTCTGAAAATGGGGGAAATAATAATATCTGCCTATAGGGTTACTGGGGCATTCGATGAGATAATGAATATAAAGCACTTAACACAGTGCTGGCAGTTCAGAATCCCTCAATTACTGCTGAGAATTATTATTATCTCAGTATGAGTGATAGCTATGAAGTGTGATAGTAATATTTGCTCTGCCTACTTCACAGACTTGTTATAGGAGTCAGTTAATGGAGAAAGCTATGAATGTAATCATTGTAAGGAGGCTCAGTTGTTTTTATTATCTTTTATCTTATTATCTATATCTGACAATATCTTTGATATTTGTTTGGTTGCAAATTCAAGCTTTTATTACTTTGATAAAATATGATTTTTCCGTAAGACAGAGGGTAAGGATCCTGTACATCTTGGTTCTAGTACTGTGCCTGGCACACCACACAATAGGTACTCATTCAACAAATAGTGTCTCTTATGGCCATGCTGGGCACTGGGGATGCAATGGAGAATAAAACTGACTTGGTCCTTGTCATCCTGGTACTTAGTTTCTAGTGTTTACTGTATGAATTAATAAGAAACCACCAAGTTTCATGACTTTTGCATCCTGACAAGTTGATATTGCTCCATGTAGTAATTTTGACTCTATATCTGGTAGGAGATAACTAACATTCTTGTTGTTTCACCACATTTCATACCTTAATTATAGTCATTACTCAGGGAATCTCGCATTCATTCTCTCTCTCTTTCTCTTTTGCAACACAAAGGTAAAATGTGTTACATACAGTAATCTACTGAGTAGCTGTTATTTGAGAGTGAGGATGATGCTGTTACCGGTGTTTGTTCTCACCCTATTGCCTGGTAGTGTGACCATTTCATTTCAAAATAGAATTACTCAAATATACCCATAACAGGGTTGCGAAACACTATTACTGCATCTTTCCCACTCAAGGACTAATTACTGTCTCTGTAGCATTTTACTACATAGTCAGCAAAACTTAGTTCATGGTACTTTCCAGAAAAAAAAGCATTTGAACAACAAAAACAACAGAATTTTAAGATGAGAAATTATAAAGTGGTGTTGGATTGGTAGAAACCCTTGGCATCTGGACAAAGTGTTACAATCATCCCTGCAGGAGTACATTAAAGCTAGAGAACCATACCCTCAGCCCAGTCCTCACAGAATTTCTACAGATAAATTCACAATGGACGTGAGCTCACCAACAAAAATAATGAAATCCATGAGGAAACAAGGCACAATGACTAAGAAACAGCAGAAACAACAAAGAACAGAATCAGATCTTCAGAGACTTTATGTGTTGGAATGTTAAGATACAGAATATAAATAAATATGATTAGTTATGTATAAGTATATATATGTTTATGTACATAAAATAAGCATGTTTAATGTGTTTAGGAAATAATAGGGGGACTTGGAAATATGAGCAAAGTACAAGAAACTATTTTTTAAAGATAGATTTGAAAAAGAACAAAATAGAACTTATAGAAATGAAAACTATAATCATTGCAGTTTAAAACTCTGTGGATTGGTTAAACAATAGATTAGACCAACTCAAGAGAGACTTAGTAAACTAGAGATAGCTTTGAATAAATGCCCAGAGTACAGCACATAGAGGTAAAGAAAATAGGGAAGAGAAGAGATATGACGATATGGGGGAAAGACTGAGCAAGTCTAGTATACATTTTTTTTTTTAAGTAAAGAAAAGGGTGGAATTTAATTTTTATTTACAGGACCCTGCAAGATATGAAATTCCACATAGAAATAAGAAATCCTTTGAGAGGAGAAGCTTCATACAGTATGTATAGTTTGGAACTCTCCAAGAGGAGTTTCATTGTAAAAAGTGCTACAATAACAAACCACATTTAAAGAGTTCTTAGTAGAGAAACAGTAAGACAAGTTTATATCAAACATAGTATACAAGAAACAACTTTATGCCTCAGCTGTACAATCTACAAGTTCAAGGTCCCAGTAATGCCATCCTGAACTTGGAGTGTATAACCTTCAGAGGTCATTTTTGGCACTACATTTTGATCTTTCTCTTCCTCTACAGAGAAATATTTCTCAATCAGCTTAATGAAGCTTTGTACACAGACTCATTTTCATGGTTTTGTAGGGCCTCAGTTTTGTCCACGCCTCCAAATTCTTCAATCATTATACTAAGTTTCTCAGTTTCACTTAGTTTCTCAGCAGCTTGAAAGATATTTGAAATGGCATCCAGAATAACCAGAATAATTTTGGTTATCGTTCACAGTTAAGAGTTTCATCAATGGTTCTATTATGCCACAATTAACAAAGTATACAGTCTGTTCAACTGTTCCACCACTTATATAGCTGATCACAGCCCGTACAGCTTTCTTTTTTGTCTTAAAGTCTGCCTTAAAGAAAACGCCAAAGAGAAATAGGACTAATCCGTGATTCACAACTTGCTGTATCTGGTCCTGGCGGCCAGCTGTGATGTTCGACATTGTCCACATAGGTTCCCTTCAAATATTAGTTTCAGGGTTTGTTAGCAGGCTGGGAAGGACAGCAAGTGCTCCCACATCTATTACAACCCGAATCTGTTCATCTGTCCCAGTGACAATATTTCCTGTGGCTCTTAGTGCAGGAGTCACAATTGGCAATTCAGTAGCTCCTAGAAGCTTCATAAATTGGGGCACAACTCCTGTTTTCATGATCATTTCAATCCATTCATTTGGACCATCAATAAGGTAGGAAATGGCCCAGGAGGTATCTGCTAATACTTTTGGATCGTTGTGATGCAGGAGACCAACTAAAGTAGGAAGAATTTGCTCAATCACATCTAACGGGGGTGCAGGATTCTTGCTGTGTCAAAGTTGTGAAAATGTCTAGGTAAGATTACGTAAGTAACCATATGCTAAAGATGACATCTCAGGAACTGTAGCAAGAGCCAACAGCGGGTCAACTGCACCACGTTTGATAACCAAGTCTCAGAAAACAGAACCATCACCTGCAAACCTAGAGTCCATGCAGCTCGTTCACTGATGTGAGCATGGGGAGATGCCAACAGAGAAATGAATGTGGGGGTAGCACCTCCATCTACCTCAGCCTTGGTCTGTTATGATGTCCTGGAAGCAACGTTAGTGAGGGCCCAAGCAGATTGAAACTGAATGGGACTACAGTCAGTTCTGCCCAAGAAGGAAACAAATTTTGGAATCAAACCAGTCCAGATTATGTCATCTATGAGGGGTTGTTTTTCGCTGGGAAGCAGTTTCCTAGCAGCTTGAATAGCTTGGAGCTGGCTTTCCAAATTGTTACTATTTATGCCTTTGACAATGTCATCAACAGACCAATTTATATTGCCCTGGTTATTGTTGTTTTCTTGCAGTGGAGAAGTAGTGTCATCAGGAAATAAGTTTATATTTCTCTTTTTTAACATCTGATCATCCTTCTTAGCTTTCCTCAGCTCCACATTATCTTCTATTTGGTACTGCTTCATTTCTGTACTATCTTTCTCCTTGTTCTTGAATCTGTTAAGACAGGCAGCTGGTGAATTAGTGTTCTCGTTGTGGGCATGGTTATGAGACAAAGGGAGAAAGCTACACAGCTGGCTCACACTTCCACAGGAGGCGGTGCTGGCTCACAGGCTGCAGGTCAGCTGCCCTCGAAACATCCACCACAGCCCAGCTCAAAGATGGTGTCCTGACATGCTTCTCATCGGATTTCCATAAGAAGATGGTAGAGAGAATGGGAGAGAGGCAATATTTTAAAAGATAATGGCTGAGAATTTTCCAGACTTGATTAAAGATACAAATCATCAATTTCAGGAGGAACAATGGACCCCAAGTAAGATAAATAAGAATAAAATCTCACTTAGCATTTCACCATGAATACAAAAAATGAATAGCTGACGTTAAAAGTAGCCAGATAGAAAAGGTAGATTACTTAAAAAGAAAAAAAATAGACTAAAAGTTAACTTCTAAAGCAATGATAGAAGGCAAAGACAGTAAAATAATCAAGGTTTGAGTGCAAACAACTGTCAATTTAAAACTGTATACTTAGCAAAACTATCTTTCAATAATATGGCTCAAAAACATTTTCAGACAAACAAAAACTGGCAGAATTTATCATCAACAGACCATAACTAAAGAAAATTCTAAAGCTTGCACTTCACATAAAAGGTAAATAATCCCAAAATGAACATTAAGAAGTGAGATGGAATGTTGAACAAAAAAATATATAAATATGTAGGCATTCTTTTAAAAAATTGGTTGTATAAAATAATAATAAAGTCTAATTAGTGAAGATCAACAAAAAGAATTTATCTGAAATACTGAATTATTTTGTTTGAGAAGAGGATAAATATATTAATTAAATAAATATAAAGAAAGATGTACCAGGCAGATAGTAACCAACAGAAATCTTTTGGTTAAGATATTAACCAACCAAAGAAAAAATAGATAAATTGGACTTCATAAATATTACAAACTATTGTGTATCAAAGGACACTATTAATATGTAACAATATTAATATCAGACAGAGTAGACTTTAAGGCAAAAAAGATCATTAGAGATATATAAAGATTATTAAAAGTATCATTACGCAAAATGATAAAAGATTCAATTCACACACACATACATACACACTAGATAGAGATATACAATTCTAAACTTAATAATGTAGGTTAAAATATAAAAAGGAAAATTGATAGACCTACAAAGAGAGATTGATTAATACACTATCCTAATGGGAACATTTTAGTACAACTCTCAGTCGTAAATCAAACAGACCAAAAAAATCTGTGAGAACAAAGGATTTAAGGCTAATGGATATATGTGGAACTTTGCATCTCACAATAACAGAAAACACATTCTTCTCAAGAACATCTGAAATGTTATATTTGCAAGTTCATAAACAAGTTTTAATACATCTCTGAGTTGGTATCATTTAACCCATATTCTCTGATCATAATGCAATTGAGTTAAATACCAATAATATAATCATATTTAAAAGCATTTATTTGAAAATAAAACACAAATAATTCATGGATCACGGAAGATATCAGAATGAAAATTAAAAAATAAATGTAAAAATATCAAAAAGTGTGGGATACAGCTACAATGATACTTCAAATGAAATAACCTTAAATTATTAAACTAAAAAATAAGAAAGGTTAAGACCTAAATAAATGGAAAAACATCTTGTGTTCACGGATTAGAAGACTTAATATTAAGATGATAATACTACTCAAAGTGATGTATTGAGTCAACGTAATTCTTATCAAAATCCCAGTGGTGCTTTTTGCAGAAATGGAAAAACTCATCTTAAAATTCATATGGAATTTTGGGTTAAGGGACCCAGAATAGCCAAAACAATCTTGAAAAAGGAGAACAAAGTTGGAGGACTCACATTTCCTTATTTTGAAATTTACTACAAAGCTACAATGATCAAAACCATCTATATAGACCAATGGAATAGAATTGAGAGCCCAGAAATAAACCCTAACACCTGTGGTCAATCAGTTTTTGACAAGGGTGCCAGGACCATTCAATGAGGAAAGAATAGTCTCTTCAATAAATGTTGCAGAGAAGACTGGATAGCCAAATGCAAAAGAATGAAGTTGGACTCTTACCTTATACCATGTACAAAAATCAACTCAAAAATGGAGTAAAGACTAAAATTTAAGAACTAAAACTATAAAACTCTCAGAAGAAAACATAGGGGCAAATCTGTATAACCTTGAATTTGGCAATGGTTTCTTAAATATGGTGCTAAAAGCAGAGGCAACAAAAGAAAAAATAGATAAACTGGACTTCATAAAAATTATTACAGACTATTGTGCGTCAAAGGACACTATCAAGAGATGAAAAGACAACTTGCAGAATGGGAGAAAATATTTGCAAATCATATATCTGATAAGAGTATAATATCCAGAACATATTAAGAAAAAAAATCCTACCACTCAACAACAAAAAGACAAAAAACCCAATTAAAAAATAGGGAAATGACTTGAATAGACATTTCTCCAAAGAAGATATACAGATGGCCAGTAGGCACATTAAAAGATGCTCAACATCATTAGTCATTAGTGAAATACAAATCAAAAGCACAATGAGATACTACTTCACACCAGCTAGGATGGCTAGAATAATGATAAATAAATAAATACAGAAAATAACAGAGGTCAGCAGTGATGTGGAGAATTGGAACCCCTGTGCATTGTTGTGGGAATGTAAAATGGTGCAGCTGCTGGGGAGGTTGGGCAGTCCTCAAAAAGCTAAACAGACTTACCATGTGACCCAGCAACTCCACTCTTAGGTATATGCCCAAAAGAATTGGAAACAGAGACTCAGATATTTGTACACCAATGTTCATAGCAGCATTATTCACAATAACCAAAATGTGGAAGCAACCCAATGTCCATCAACAGATAGATGGATAAACAAAATGTGATATACACATACAATGGAATATTATTCGTCCATAAAAGGAATGAAATTCTGATTCATGCTGCAACATGGATGATCCTTGAAAATATTATGTTAAGTGAAATAAGCGAAATGCAAAAGGACAAATATCGTATGACTCCATTTATACGAAATATTTAGAATTGGCAAATTCATTGAGACAGAAAGTAAGTTGGAGGTTACTAGGGATTTGACGAGGAGGAGGAATAGGGGGTTATTGCTTAACGGGTACAGAGTTTCCATTTGGGGTGATGAAAAATTTTGGAAATAGATAGTGGTGATGGTTGCATAACATTGTGAATGTAATTAATGCCACTGAATTGTACACTTAAAAATGGTTAAAATGGCAACTTTTATCTTATATGTATTTCATCACAATTTTTTTAAGTTGTATAAAAAAAGGAACAAGAAAAGTTGAAAATTACTGAGCTAAGTATCCAACTTAACAAATTGGAAAGTAGTCAAACCCCAAAGGAAGGATATTTTTCATGTTGAGGAAACGAAGCTAGACTCAAAAGCGTATATATTCTGCTTTCATTTACACAAAGTTTTAAAACAGGGAAAATTAATTTATAGTGAGAGATGTCAGAATTGTGGTTACTTGGGGGTAAATGATGGAAAGGAGGCATGAGGGAGCCAGCTGGATGGCTGGAGATGTTCTATATCTTGATCTGAGTGGTGGATACACGGGTGCACATATGTAAAAATTCAATAAGCTGTACACTTCAGACTTGTGCACTTTACTGTGTACATTATACACTAATAGAAAAGTAGAAAACATATGGAACATATTCCATCAGGAAAATAATCCTGGAGAATTCGCTCCCCCATCATCACACATAGAAACGAGGGTCCTGGGGAGTCACAGGATACCCAAAAGTCAGCAGACGTTCCCCTATCCTTTTGTGATACTCCTCCAGGGGAAGGATATTTAAAATATTTAACAACCAGTAAGACATGCGCAAGAACCAATCAGGAAAATGACTAGCCAAATTGCAGCAGGAAGGTCCTGGAGCCCCCTGACCATGCCAGGTGTATCCCTTTAATGGCTGATTTCGGAGGGGGGAAGTAGTTTCAAGGAAGTAGCTGGGGCAGGCAGGGCACAGCAGTCACTCGGGATTGCTCAGAGCAGAGGCTATTTACCAAGCAACACCATGTTTTGACAACAATTATGGTCTTAAACTGTGCTTGCTGGCTGAATATCAACTCTGTCCCTCACCCATAGCATCTCCCTAGAGATTTCCCTCCACAATGCCACAAGTGACTTCTTGAAAACTTCCATCAGTGTAGTCTCCCTAGAGATTTCCCTCCAAAATGCCACAGTGGCTTCTTAAAAACTTCCATGAGTGTAGTCTGCAAGCCAAAATAATAACTTAATAATGAAGGGTGAGGCGTGACACCAATAATCAACAGGAACATTTGTCACTAGGTAAGTAGCATTGAGCATAATGCCAGCTAGGGTCTTACAAATAAAACTGATGAAGTTGCTGCTCCAAGAGGTTATAGTCCAATGGATGGATGGGTCCCTGAGATCCAGCAGGCTGTTAGATCTGAGGAGATGCCTGAGGCATCTGCAATAGGCTCGACATATTCAAAGGAAGATGGGGGAGATCGCTCTATTGCTACTTTTTGGAGAATGGTAGACCATAAAGAGTGGGGGGCTGGCCCGGTGGCGCAAGCGGTTAAGTGTGCGCTCCGCTGTGGCGGCCCAGGGTTCCCCGGTTTGGATCCCGGGCATGCACCGATGCACCTCTTGTCAAGCCATGCTGTGGCGGCGTCTCATATAAAGTAGAGGAAGATGGGCATTGATGTTAGCCCAGGGCCAGTCTTCGTCAGCAAAAAGAGGAGGATTGGCAGATGTTAGCTCAGGGCAGATCTTCCTCACAAAAAAAAAAAAAAAAAAGAGTGGATGGGATGTGGAGATATGCTGCTGGTAGGAGTGTAGCTGGTGCAGTTACTATGCAGAGAAATCCAGCAGGACTTGATCGAAACAAGTATCCGGTATGTCTACAACTGTCTGCCCTCTGATTTCTTCCTCACCTGTCCCTGCTTTGCTCCAGCACCTGCAAGCTGCGTTTGGGGGTGGGTTCAGGTAGCAGAAGGCACTGATAGGAGACTGGGGGTGGGGGAGGGGGAAAGTCAGGGTATCTCTCTCTCCCTCTCTCTCCAAGAGGGTGTCTATATTTCTCCCTTCTCTTTCAGTCCCACCAGGCAGTCCCGATACAATTTCAGCTTCCATCAGGCTCCCGCTCCTGTTACAAGTGATTCCCGCAGTAATTGCTATTGCTAATCTCTCAGTTACCTGATATGCCGTTTGGCTCTCAGCTCTTCCATCAGCTCTATAACCTACTCTCTGCATTAAAATCCCTCAGTTTTACACACTTAGAGTGGCTTTTGTTTTACTGGTAGGACCCTGACTGATACAAGTTACTTATGACCCAGCATTTCCACGGCCGGGTATAGGAATCCAGGGGAATTCTCACCCATAAGGGAAGATGTATGAGGATGTTTGTGGCAGCATTATTAGTAATATTGGTAAGTTGAGGGCAATGTGCATGTCTCTTTCTGTGATGTTCATGGATAAAAATGGATGGCTAACTAGGCATCAGTTAAAAGCAACAGTATAGATATGTACTCAGCAACATGGTGAGACTTTTTAAAATGTAGTGCTGAGTGAAGAAAGAAACAGAATGAGATTTTTGCTACAATATGATTTATATAAATTAAAAATGCATGCATACCAAACAAAAATATACATTTTATAAGAACCCATACACGGAGAAGGATATACTTCAAACACTTAGGAATGATTGCCTATGAAAAGGGCAGAGGAATAGAAGTGGAAAATGGGTATGAAAAGGAATGCATGAATGAATGAAGAAAAGAGAGCCTTGCATAGCCAATTGGCTCTCTCTTCTTTAATTCATGGCACATGAATTAAATCCATGGAGTGCCATGAATTGAAGAATAAAATTAACCAATGTGCTGTATCTGAAGTTGAAAAAGAAAATTGCCTGAAAAATAGTTACTAGGTGGCACTGAAACATAATTTGAGAGCACATTGTGGATTGTGGAATGCTGACACAACACCTGCCCCGTTAGTTTGCAGTAATAAGAACAAAAACATGGGACAGATGGTGAGGCAAGGAGCCAGAGCTAGCAGCAAGTACTGGATAAAGCAGGGATGTTGTGGAAATTCCGCTGCAATTTTTTGTGAGTCTAGTTTAAAGAAGATTCTGGGTCTCAGGATTTTCTTGTCAGTTGCCCTCAGACATGAGCAGAGATTGTAATTTGGAGTCTCACAACTGAATAAGTGAGACCAAAAAATCCCGCTTCATGCTTTCAAGGGTCAACTATAGTCTCAAAGGATGAGCTGCTTTCTCAGGTGCGAGTCAGATTATGGTCAATATATCACTAAAAAATTAGAAACAAGAAACATTTTGGAGTGTGTTAGGGAGAACTTGAATTCTCACCAGTGTAATTAAATTAAAATATGACAGAAATAGAAAAGAAGCACTTAACTGTGGCAGCAGGTTTTACTTTCCCTTACTTTAACTTTTAGATTTGGTATGATTTTCTTGGTCCAAAATCATTCAAGTTCTGGAAGATTCTTTGTGTAAGAGGTTGCAAGAATACTTTGAAAAATGATCATATGTAGAGCCCCAATATAATCAATATCAATTAAAAACCATATTGTATCTGTTATCCATTAAGCTTCAAGTGAGCATTGCTCTTCTCATTTTACAAATGGAGACATTAAAGTGTGTTTTGTTCATTAATTCTGGTGTTACTCCAAACATAATTAACTCCCTCTCAGGAATTAACATATTTGATGGTGTTTATTTGGGCTTTTTCACAACTGAATGTAGTGATGTTAAAGAAACATTTGTTGGAGAGGATGTGGAGAAAAGGGAACCCTCATACACTGCTGGTGGGAATGCAAACTAGTGCAGCCACTATGGAAAACAGTATGGAGATTTCTCAAAAAAATTAAAAATAGAAATACCATATGATCAAGCTATTCCACTACTGGGTATTTATCCAAAGAACATGAAATCAATCATTCAAAGAGATCTGTGCATCCCTGTGTTCATCGCAGCATTATTCACAATAGCCAAGGTGTGGAAGCAACCCAAGTGTCCATCAACAGATGAATGGATAAAGAGGATGTGGTATATATATACCATGGAATACTCCCCAGCCATACAAAATTGTGCCATTTGCGACAACATGGATGGGCCTTGATGGCATTACGCTAAGCAAAATAAGTCAGACAGAGAAAGACAAATATGGTATGATTTCACTCATATGTGGAAGATAAACAAACACATAGATAAGGAGAACAGGTTAGTGCTTACCACAGGGGTAGGGAGAGGGCAAAAGGGGTAAAGGGGTACCTAGGTATGATGACAGATAAAAACTGGACTGTTCGTGGTGAACACAATGTAGTCTATACAGAAACGGAAATAGAGTGATGTACAGCTGAAATTTACACAATGTTGAAAGCCAATATGACCTCAATAAAATAATTTTTTCAAAAAAAGAAAGAAACATTTGTTAAGTTGACCTGAATCTTTGTTTCCATAGATTGTGAAGCCAAATAAGCAATTCAAATAAAACAATAATGCTTTATTGACTTATTAGGCTCATGTCTAATGACATGAGGAGATTAAGATAATCACTCAAGCTCATGCAAACAATTAGTAGGGGAACCACGTGCTAACCCAGAGCTCTACACTTGAGTCATCCAGAAAAATGTTGACTCATAAACCAAGCTGAAGAGGCAATGTAATACAGTGGCCAAGACCAACCTGAGTTTGAATCACAGCCCCGCCACTTAATGATGCTGAGCAAGTCACCTGCAGTCTCTACACCTCCTCGGTTTCTTCTTTAGTAAAATAGACCTAATAATAGTCTGTTATAAGGCTGTTAGGGGGATACGGTATGGAGATAATCTAAAGTTGTTCTCTGCAATAGAAATATAATGCAAGCCCCAAATGTGAGCCATATACATAACTTTAAAATTTTTAGTAGTCATATTTTAAAAAGTAAAAAGAAACAGATAAAATTAATTTTAATAATATATTGTATTTAACCCAATATATCAAAAGTATTATGGTCTTAACACGTAATCAACATAAAAATATTAATGAGATTTTTACGTTCTTCTTTTTCATACTAAGTCTGAAATGTAAACATATTTCAGTTTGGCCTCGCCACCTTTCTTTTTTTTTTTTCTTTTTTTAATTTTTTGTTTATTGCAGTAACATTGGTTTATAACATTGTAAAACTTTCAGGTGTACATCATTGTACTTCCATTTCTGCATGGACTACATCATGTTCACCACCAAAATACTAATTACAACCCATCACCACACACATGTACCGAATTATCCCTTTCACCCTCCTCCCTCCCCCCTTCCCCTCTGATAACCACCAATCCAATCTCTGTCCCTATGTGTTTGTTTATTGTTGTTATTATCTACTACTTAATGAAGGAAATCATACGGTATTTGACCTTCTCCCTCTGACTTATTTCACTTTGCATTGTACCCTCAATGTCCATCCATGATGTCACAAATGGCTGGATTTCGTCGTTTCTTATGGCTGAGTAGTATTCCATTGTGTATATATACCACAGCTTCTTTATCCATTCGTCCCTTGATGGGCACTTAGGTTGCTTCCAAGTCTTGGCTATTGTGAATAACGCTGCAATGAACACAGGGGTGCATGTACCTTTGCAAATTGGTGTTTTCAGGTTCTTTGGATAAATACCCAACAGTGGAATAGCTGGATCATATGGTAGTTCTATCGTTGATTTTTTGAGGAATCTCCATACTGTTTTCCATAGCGGCTGCACCAGTTTGCACTCCCACCAGCAGTGTATGAGAGTTCCCTTCTCTCCACATCCTCTCCAACACATGTTGTTTCCTGTCTTGTTAATTATAGCCATTCTGACGGGCGTGAGGTGATATCTCATTGTAGTTTTGATTTGCATTTCCCTGATAGTTAGTGATTTTGAACATCTTTTCATGTGTCTGTTGGCCATCTGTATATCTTCTTTGGAGAAATGTCTGTTCAGGTCTTTTGCCCATTTTTTAATTGGGTTGGTAGTTTTTTTGTTGTTGAGATGCATGAGTTCTTTATATATTTTGGAGATTAAGCCCTTATCGGATGTATGGTTTGCAAATATCTTCTCCCAATTGTTAGGTTGTCTTTTCGTTTTGTTGATGGTTTCCTTTGCTGTGCAGAAGCTTTTTAGTTTGATGTAGTCCCATTTGTTTATTTTTTCTATTGTTTCTCTTGCCCAGTCAGATGTGGTGTTTGAAAAGATGTTGCTAAGACCGATGTCGAAGAGTGTACTGCCTATGTTTTCTTCTAGAAGTTTCACAGTTTCAGGTCTTACATTCAAGTCTTTAATCCATTTGGAGTTAATTTTTGTGTATGGTGTAAGGTAAGGATCTACTTTCATTTTTTTGCATATGGCTATCCAGTTTTCCCAACACCATCTGTTGAAGAGACTTTCTTTTCCCCATTGTATGTTCTTGGCTCCTTTGTCAAAGATTAGCTGTCCATAGATGTGTGGGTTTATTTCTGGGCTTTCGATTCTATTCCATTGATCTGTGTGTCTGCTTTTGTGCCAGTACCATGCTGTTTTGGTTACTATAGCTTTGTAGTATATTTTGAAATCAGGGAGTGTGATACCTCCAGCTTTGTTCTTTCTTCTCAGGATTCCTTTAGCTATTCGGGGTCTTTTGTTGTTCCATATAAATTTTAGGATTCTTTGTTCTATTTCTGTGAAAAATGTTGTTGGAACTTTGATAGGGATTGCATTGAATCTATATATGGCTTTAGGAAGTATGGACATCTTAACTATGTTAATTCTTCCAATCCAAGAGCACGGAATATCTTTCCATTTCTTTGTGTCTTCTTCAATTTCTTTCAGAAATGTTTTATAGTTTTCAGTGTACAGATCTTTCACCTCTTTGGTTAAGTTTATTCCTAGGTATTTTATTCTTTTTGTTGCAATTGTAAATGGGATGGTATTCTTAATTTCTCTTTCTGCTACTTCGTTGTTAGTGTACAGAAATGCAACTGATTTTTGTATGTTGATTTTGTATCCCACAACTTTACCATATTCGTTTATTACTTCTAAAAGTTTTCTGGTGGATTCTTTAGGGTTTTCTATATATAAAATCATGTCATCTGCAAATAGTGATAGTTTCACTTCTTCCTTTCCAATTTGGATCCCTTTTATTTCTTTCTCTTGCCTGATTGCTCTGGCTAGGACTTCCAATACTATGTTAAATAGGAGTGGTGACAGTGGGCATCCTTGTCTGGTTCCTGTTCTTAGAGGGATAGCTTTCAGTTTTTCACCATTGAGGATGATATTAGCTGTGGGTTTCTCATATATGGTCTTTATTATGTTGAGGTACTTTCCTTCTATACCCATTTTATTCAGAGTTTTTATCATAAATGGATGCTGGATCTTGTCAAATGCTTTCTCTGCATCTATTGAGATGATCATGTGATTTTTGTTCTTCGTTTTATTAATGTGGTGTATTACGTTGATTGATTTGCGAATGTTAAACCATCCCTGCATACCTGGAATAAATCCCACTTGATCATGGTGTATAATCTTTTTAACGTATTGTTGTATGCGATTTGCTAGTATTTTGTTGAGGATTTTCATCGATGTTCATCAGTGATATTGGCCTGTAATTTTCTTTTTTGTGTTGTCCTTGTCTGGTTTTGGTATCAGGGTAATGTCAGCTTAGTAGAATGAGTTAGGAGCTTCCCCCTCCTCAATTTTTGGAAGAGTTTGAGAAGGATAGGTATTAAGTCTTCTTTGAATGTTTGGTAGAATTCACCAGGGAAGCCGTCTGGTCCTGGACTTTTATTTTTGGGGAGGTTTGTGATTACTGTTTCAATCTCCTTACTGGTGATTGGTCTATTCAAATTCTCTACTTCTTCTTGATCCAGTTTTGGAAGGTTGTATGATTCTAAGAATTTATCCATTTCTTCCAGATTGTCGAATTGGTTGGCATATAGCTTTTCATAGTATTCTCTTATAATCTTTTGTATTTCTGAGGTGTCTGTTGTAACCTCTCCTCTTTCATTTCTGATTTTACTTATTTGTGCCTTCTCTCTTTTTTTCTTGGTGAGTCTAGCTAAAGGTTTGTCTATTTTGTTGATCTTTTCAAAGAACCAGCTCTTGGTTTTATTAATTTTTTCTATTGTTTTTTTCGTCTCTATTTCATTAATTTCTGCTCTGATTTTTATTATTTCCCTTCTTCTACTGATTTTGGGCTTTGTTTGTTCCGCTTTTTCTAGTTCCTTTAGGTGCATTGTTAGATTGTTTATTTGAGATTTTTCTTGTTTGTTGAGATAGGCCTGTATTGCTATAAACTTCCCTCTTAGAACCGATTTGCTGTATCCCATAAATTCTGGCATGTCATATTTTCATTTTCATTTGTCTCCAGGTATTTTTTGATTTCTTCTTTGATTTCTTCGTTAACCCAGTCGTTGTTCAGTAGCATTTTGTTTAATCTCCATGTATTTGTGGCTTTTCTGATTTTCTTCCTGTAGTTGATTTCTAGTTTCATACCGTTGTGGTCAGAAAAGATGCTTGGTATTATTTCAATCTTCTTAAATTTATGGAGACTTGTTTTGTGGCCTAATATGTGATCAATCCTGGAGAATGTTCCATGTGCATTTGAAAAGAACGTGTATTCTTCGGTTTTTGGATGGAATGCTCTGTATATATCTACTAGGTCCATCTATTCTAGTGTGTCATTTAAGGCCAATGTCTCCTTATTGATCTTCTGTTTGGATGATCTATCCATTGGTGTAAGTGGAGTGTTAAAGTCCCCTACTATTATTGTGTTACTGTCTATTTCTGTTTTTATGTCTGTTAATAATTGCTTTATATATTTAGGTGCACCTACATTGGTTGCGTAGATATTTACAAGTGTTATATCCTCTTGTTGGATTGTTCCCTTGATCATTATGTAATGCCCTTCTTTGTCTCTTTTTACAGTTTTTGTTTTAAAGTCTATTTTGTCTGATATGAGTACCGCTACCCCAGCTTTCTTTTCATTGCCATTTGCGTGGAGTATCTTTTTCCATCCCTTCACTTTCAGTTTGTGAGTGTCTTTAGGTCTGAAGTGTGTCTCTTGTATGGAGCATATATATGGGTCTTGTTTTTTTATCCAGTCAGCCACCCTATGCCTTTTAATTGGAGCATTTAGTCCATTGACGTTTAAAGTAGCTATTGATAAGTATGTACTTACTGCCATTTTTTAACTTTTTTTTTTCTCAGTGTTTTAGTAGTCCTTCTCTGTTCCTTACTTCTTCTATACAGAATTGATGGTCACTTTAGTTTCACCTCTGTCTGAAAGCTGTACTCTTTAACTCCCCTCCTCCCTCCTTTTATGTTTTTGATATCATATCTAACCTCTTTTTTGTGCATTTGTATCCATTACGTTCTAATCATGGAAATAGATGATTTTTCCTATTTGTGGTCTTCTCTTTTCCCCTTAAATCAGTCCCTTTAACATTTCTTGTAACACTGGTTTCTTGGTGACAAACTCCTTTAATTTTTGCTTATCTGGGAAAATTTTGATCTCTCCTTCCATTTTGAATGATAACCTTGCTGGGTAGAGTATTCTTGGCTGTAAGTTTTTTCCTTTTAGCACTTTAAATATATCGTGCCATTCTCTTCTAGCCTGTAAGGTTTCTGCTGAGAAGTCAGCTGATAACCTTATGGGGTTTCCTTTGTGTGTAACTTGACATTCTCTTGCGGCTTTTAGGATTCTCTCTTTATCTTTAATTCTGGACATTTTGATTATGATGTGTCTTGGTGTGGGCCTCTTTAGGTTTATCTTGTTTGGGGCTCTCTGTGCCTCCTGTACCTGGATGTCTGTTTCCTTCCTTAGGTTAGGGAAGTTTTCATCTATTATTTCTTGAAATAGATTCTCTGCCCCCTTGTCTCGCTCTTCTCCTTCCGGGACACCTATAACATGGATGTTAGTGCGCTTGATGTTGTCCCAGAGGTCCCTTAGACTGTCCTCACTCTTTTTAATTCTTTTCTCTTTTACCTGTTCACCTTGGGTAATTTCTTCTAGTCTTTCTTCCAGCTCACAGATCCGTTCTTCTGTATCCTCTACTCTGCTTTTGAGTCCCTCTAATGAATTTTTCATTTCCAGTATTGTATTCTTCATTTCTGATTGGTTCTCTTTTATATCTTCCATTTCTTTGTTGACATTCTCACTGAGTTCATCTATTCTTCTCCCCAGATCAGTGAGCATCCTTAACACTCTTAGTTTGAACTCTCTGTCGGGTAGGTTGCTCATTTCTGTTTCACTTAGTTCCTTTTCTGGGGTTTTGTCCTGTTCCCTTACTTGGAATGTATTCTTTTGCCTCCTCATTTTGCCTCTTTCCCTGTGCTTGTGTCTACGTATTAGGTAGGTCAGCTACGTCTCCTGCTCTTGGATAGGTGACCTTATGTAAGTGATGCCTTAGGAGGCTTCCAGTGTGCTTCCCTCAGTTCTCAATGTTCCAGGGGTGGCCCCTATGTGGGCTACGTGTGTCCTTCTCTTGTGGCCTGTTAGCTCTCCCTATAGGCGCCCAGGGAGGCTGAGTTATGCTCCTGGCCAGCTGTTGTAATGCTCAGCTGCTTGTAGTTGTTGTGGGCCCTTCAGTCTCTTTATCAGGTGTGGGGAGCCCCAGCACAGTTGGCTGTAAGTTCTAATACCACACTTGTGTTGCAGTATTTCTTTTAAGTGAGTAGACCCCCACCGTGGCAGGTTGTTAGGCTCAGGGCCTTACAATTGCTGTAAACCTCTAGCCTATTAGGTCTCTTGTCAGCTCTCTGAGGATTGCAGCTGGGTGGGGCTGGCCTCAGGCACAGGAGCACCCAATTGTTTCAGGCTTTGGAAGGTGGGGCAAACCCCCTATGTGGGTCTTTGAGAAGCACAAGTCTTCTGCAGCTGACAAGCCCTGTTGCCCACAGGTCCACACACACAGTCAACACAGTCCTGTCCCGTGTGAGCACCCCGACCTCCCCAAGCGGACCCAGTCTCTCCACGGCGGGAGCCCCACACACTCCGCCACCACCCCACACTCTCCACCCGCTCCTTGTGCACACCCTGCCCCGCTCAAGTCAGCTCATTTGCCAGGCTGCAGAGAATCCAGTCACCAATCTATGCAGGACCACACGTTGCCTGAGGGCTTGTTGTTGGGTGGGGCCAGTCTCTAGGGTGGGCTGCCTGCCCTGGCTGAGCTGGATTAAATCGGTGCTCTAGCGGGTGGAGCAGACCCTGGGCTAGCAGGTCTCAGGGAGAACTCCAATGGCGTCTGTGTCAGCACGCTCACACCAGGCCACAACAATGGCCGCCGCCAATGTCCCAATCCCTGGAGAGGTCTCACCCCTCACCGAGGTGCACTCAGGGCCTATTAGGTGAGTCTCTTGTCACCGAAGCACTGTGCACCTTTCTTTCTGGTGATTTTAGGATGCTTTCTGGAACGGGTGAGTTTGTGCGCGGGCCCTTTAAGAGCCAGTTTTAGTTTCTTTGTGAACCGGGTTTTCTGGGGGTGCTACCCAATGCTTTAGTAGCAGGCAAAGTCAGATATTATGCCACTGGTGTCGATTGTGCTGGGTCCACAAAATGCCCACAGCGGGGGTGCTCCCGGCTCAGTGCCCCGCGCCTCCAGGGAGGGTGCGTACCTGTGAGCTGCTCCCGGCGGCCGTGAAGCTGGCGGCTTGTGAGGGCCTCGCCACCTTTCAAGTGCTCATTAGCCACGTGTGGCTGGTGGCTACCATACTGGACAAGACTAACACAAAGGAAGTACTCAAGGAATATTGGCTCAAAAACATTCCTGGGGTTTATCCATAGGTTGGTTGAATTCCTTACTCTGTTATAAGCATAGAAAATATTTGCTAGCAGCACAGGGTTGGAATCACATACAGGTCACATACTTTCTCCATTTCAGTTGTTCTTGTGCTGTTTACTCCAGGGAATAAGGTGCTGCCCTTTTTTCCTTCTGACATGAGTGGAGGGTTATTAGCCCTAGAGCTGTTCAGATGAGGGACTTTCCCTGAGAACCAAGATGAAGAGTGTAGCCTCCATAAAGCATTTCACAGGATTTTTGTCCCAGTGAACAAATTGCATTAGGCTGAATAGATATTTAATGTGCTCTTATTACCACTGGAGTATACCTGGAGTGAAAATTTTATTATGAAATGTTATCTCTTTGACTTGACATGAGTAAGCACCCTTGTTCTCTCCTTCCCATCACATCCCTCCCTGATTCCTTGGGAACATGGCCCTAAATAGGTGCAATAGATTCATCTGAATTGCCTCTTTTTTTTTTTTTAATAATTTTATTTATTCATTTTTCCCCCTCAAAGCCCCAGTAGATAGTTGTATGTCATAGCTGCACATCCTTCTAGTTGCTGTATGTGGGACGCGGCCTTAGCATGGCCGGAGAAGCGGTGTGTCGGTGCGCGCCTAGGATCCGAACCTGGGCTGCCAGCAGCGCAGCACGCGCACTTAACCGCTAAGCCACGGAGCCGGCCCTGAGTTGCCTCTTTTAATTCTGCTGCTTGTGGCCTCATAGTTGCCTTTACCTGCCGAATTCTTGATGATCAGTGGGCTGAGCTAGGAACCCTGCCTTCTGCAGGTGGCCATGCAGATAAGTGCGAGATGAGGAGCCAGCCCCCCCAGGGCCCTGGCAAGATCCTTCAGCCAACTGTCCAACTGTCTTGGAAGGACTGCTCTCAGATTTGTAGAGTGGTAGAAACAGGTTTCCTGAGCTAGAGCAAAATCTGACGGGAAATTGCAGGTAAAGAAAACTCTGTCCCTAGTCCCTGAAGGCTGAGCCAGGCTTGGAAACACAGCCTAACTGAAGGTGACCTGGAGACATTCAGCCTGACCTGGGTCAACCCTGATACAGAAGAATATTTAGAGTCTTGGCAAGCACTGACCTAATAATGCTATAACCTTCCTTAAAACCTTCCACAGCTCCCCAATAGATACAGAATAAGTTCTGACTCCCCCAGCTGGCATTCAAAGCCTCCCAAATCTGACCTGCTCACATATTTCCCTTATTTCCCACTCCTTCTCCTCTCCAATTATATTATTCTACTTTCTATTCTTTCCTTCCATACTCTTTCTTTCTTAATTTTGTTCGTGTTGTACCCTTTGCCTAAAAATCCCTTACTAGTGGGTCTCCACCACTACCTTTGAAGTCCCAGCTCTAATCCCACATCTTCCCAGAGGTGGAATCTTTTCTTCCCCCTTTTACCTTCAATAGAGCTCCCTTCATGGTCTTCCTTCTATTAAGTGTCAAGCATTTAGCATTTTTAATGGACATTATAGATGCCTCTTCAGTAATCATTCTAGCCCTTCTTCATTGTGTAGCAGTCACTCATTTGGGCAGAATGACTGCACCCAGCTCTCATGATTAGTATAAACCACCATAATCACATTCCACCCATGACTGGTTCGGGTATGGACAGTAACCCAGCCCAAGTCAATCAGTGTATGGCATTCCCTAGGGATCTGGTGCAGATTGGTCCAGTGTCCAATGCAAGTTCAATGGCTGGGGGAAAAGAAGACTTTTCTCATGCTCTCAATGATATTTATCATTATAGTTTACAATTAATTTTTTTATTCACCAAAAATATTTGAGCTGGTTAACGTTACCACTGAATTTGAGCCATTGAAAAGCAAGAAATCATCTACCATCCTTCCTAGCTCCTAGCATGGTAGCTTACAAGGAGCTCTATAAATGCTGGTTGAATTTATGTTCAGTCTCTGTGGACTTGGAGGACACACATCAAGCTCATCCACAGGCCCAGACTCCTGAGTTTGCCCTTAGAATTGTTGTACTTTACTTTCTATGATACTGACAATATATGGAACAGATGGACATCTAAAGGACTGAAATTGACCCTGAGTCATACAGGTCAATTTTTTGCTGTTCTTTGCTGTTCTTCGTACCAAGTCCAGCCAACTTTTACCTAAATGTGGACTCCAGCAGGGTGCGGCAGTTTCTAACCTACGTTTATCACACATCACCTTTGATCATCTCATTACATAAAATAAATATAACTTGAAAAGTTCCAACTTGGTCAAGGTCATAAGACATCTCAATCACTACAGAAACATAGGAACTTAGATCATTGTGCTTACACTGGAGTGAATCATTTAATGTCTGTTTGTTTTCATCATTTTCCTTTAAAATTCTTGTGATAACTATAAAGTGACTTAAACCTGAATAGCCAGCCTGACAGGTTTCTGTTGGTTGGGGACATTAATTAAAATGTTCTTTAGTCTCTCCAAATCACTTCATATATGTACAAAATTCAGACTGATTATTCCTCTTTGTTTTGGTGTCAGAGCTTATAGAAGAGTGCTGAGAGCAGGAACACTGGCACCAGACTGCCTAGATCTGAATCCTGGCTCTACTGTTTACCAGCTCTCTACTAGTAATAGTCTACTACCCATAACTAACCTCAGGAAAGTCATCCAACCTCTCTATGCCTTAGTGTCCTCCTCTGTAAAAATGAGAATTATAACAGCACTTACCTCATTGAGTTTTGTGAGGAGTAAATGAGTTATAACATGGAAGAGGCTCAGAACAGTGCCTAGCACGTACTTAAGTTCCCAGCGAATATTAGGGCTATAACTCAGAGGATTTCTGAAATGGGGAATCTGGAATTAGTCAAGAATTTCAGTGATCTGTGCATCTGGAGATTCCCAGGCCAGCTTTGCAAAACAGCAAGACATGGTAATAAGGTGGTAATATGAAGATGAAAATCAGGAAAACCACTTTCTTTTCTCTCAACAGGTTGACAATCTCTCTTGAGCCCTTAACTGGGAATCCGTACCTGTGCCTAGTTACCAGCCTCATGACCTCGGGCAAGTTATTTTATCTCTCTGAGATTCCCCCTGTTTTTTTCAAATGTAAAATGGGGATATAATCCCTACCTCACAGGATTGCTGTAAAGGAAGGAAAATACAGAGTGTGCCTCCCACTGTCCCTGGCACACGACAGAGGCTTCCCTCTTCCTAATGCCCACCTTGATTTTATCAAGGATAGACAGCTTGAAATTACGTTTTTTTTGGTGAGGAAGATTGGCCCTGAGCTAACATCTGTGCCCATCTTCCTCTATTTCGTATGTGGGACGCCACCACAGCATGACTTGACAAGCGGTGCATAGGCCTGTGCCTGGAATCCGAACCCGCAAACTCCAGGCTGCTGAAGTGGAGCGTGCAAACTTAACCACTACACCACCAGACCAGCCCCTTGAAATTATGTTTTAAGAACTATTTCCCTAAAATGAAATTTATTTTAATTTAATTTGACTATTTAAATCAGCCACAAGACAACTTTAAAGTAAGACTAAAATAGTCCCCAAAATGAAATAATGATGGGGCATGATTTTAAACTATTCATTTAAACAAATTCCAGGGGGCGCCCCGTGGCTTAGTGGTTAAGTGCGCGTGCTCCACTGCTGGCAGCCCGGATTCGGATCCTGGGTGCGCACCGACGAACCGCTTCTCCGGCCATGCTGAGGCCGCGTCCCACATACAGCAACTAGAAGGATGTGCAACTATGACATACAGCTATCTACTGGGGCTTTGGGGGAAAAAAATAAATAATAAAATAAAATTAAAAAAATAAAAAATAAAAATAAACGAATTCCAGTAGACCATTGTATATAAATGAAAACTACACATACATACACAGAATGATTTTAACTATTGTTTAATCAACTTTATAATTTAGCATTTTAAAAGAAAGTTCCTAAGTTATTTCATTGTGTAGATACTTGGCACTTCTATGTGTCAACTTTTTAGAGTGGTACAAAAACAATTTGTCTTATCTGAGTGAGGCTTCTTGCCTTTTGTAAAGTTCAACATGAGAACACCAGCAAGTTTTGTCCCTCCTTGTAAACCTAATTCTGTCCTATACAGAATACTTAAGAACGGTAATAACATTTATTGAATACTTACATAGTGCCTGACACTTACATAGTGCCAGGCACTTTATATGCTTCATCTCATTTAATCCTTAAAACATCTTCATGAGGTAAGTACTATTTATAATTCCCACTTTACAGATGAAGAAACTGAGACACAGAGAGGTTAAGTAATTTGCCTAAGGTCACACAGCTACTAAATGATGGAAGCAGGATTCAAACACAAATGGGCCTGAGAGTCCACTAGTAATGTTGAACTCTATCTGAGCCCTGTGCTCCCTCTGACCCTTATGTGTTCCAGCTAGACTCAAAGGACCATCCTGCCTATCGGAGATAAGACATGTCTTCACAGTTCCTCAAGACTTTCTTCTTTACCTGCCTCTACAAAACCCCAGAACCTCTTTCTTTGAGATGTTCATTCCTCCTTAATGAGCATCTTTGCCATTGCAATAGCCTGAATAAAATCATCTCCTTAATTGTCCAGTGAGTTTTGTCTTCACCCCCACAAACTTACCCACCAAGGACAAGGTCCCCAACACCTGAGAAAATAAAATCGAATTCCAAGAACCCTAAACTGTTGTCAGGTGATGTCTTTTTTGGTAGAGTGGCCCCCACAGATTTCATCCATCCTCTCGTAGTCGTTTCTGAAATTTTTACCAACAGGGAGAGAAGGCAGATCCCTGAGAATATGTGAGGTAAGGTCAGTTCACAGAAAAGTAAGACTGCTAAAGCTGACAGCTGCGGCTAAAAGAGAGAGCTAAAACAGATTTGAGGTTTTGAAAACAGAACTCCTTTCCCCAAATCAATCAACCCCCCACCCTCCCAACCCCCTTCCCTCTCTCTCTATTTCAAATCTCACCAAATGCAAAGATTTCAATAGAAAGCTTTGGCAAAACTCCCAGTCAGCATTTACGAGTATGTGCTGCGGACCACTGAACTACTTTCTAGGATACAGAAACAAGGAAACCCCGTGTCTTGCTCTCATAGAGCTCATACAGATACAGAGCTCAGATCTAGTTGTATTCCACCCTAAGGCTCTCTGTACAGGATTGCTTCTTGAAAGCACATTGGATAAGGACAGCTGTATATGGAATACTCTAGAACAACGAATAATACACGGACAGAGATGACCGTGACAAAAAATTTCATCCCACCTTAACTAGAACCCCTAAATTCTTCCCACCTTAGTCAAAGGTTTGAAATTCAACTTTCAACAAATATTAAGAATCTACTACGTTCCGGGAACTCTTCCAGGCACTGCAGAAATAATCTCATGATCGAATCTTGCTATGCCTCGGTTTCTCCATTTTTATGGTGTCAAGAGTAAGGGATACATATTACACAAAAAAGAGTTCTATATCCTCTTCTGCATGACACTTGCTTTCAATTTCTAAGAGAGAACTCTTGAGGACATACAGTGAAGATCTCCATCTTGTTTCTATAAGTCCACCATATCTGTATTGTTGGTATCCAAGATTTTACTTTTTTTCCCTTAAGATCTAGAGAATAACTTTTTTTCTAATATTACCATAAATGGTAAACAAAGCAAATTATTTTCACAGAGTCCTTGGGATAATTTTTTTTTTTTTTTTTTTACATCTATTGCCAATCCTGCTCTTTTTGCTGAGGAAGATTGGCCCTGGGCTAACATCTGTGCCCATCTTCCTCTACTTTATATGTGGATAGCCTCCCACAGCATGGCTTGATAAGCGGTGCGTAGGATCCAAACCCGTGAATCTTGGGCTGCTGAATCGGAGTGCACAAACTTAACTACTATGCCACCAGGCTGGCCCCAGCCTTGGGGCCATTTTAATAAAACTTTTAGTTAAAATAAATTTGGGAAATGTCTAGAAGAAGGGAGCAAAAATTGGTAAGATCATTAATTGGAGTACTTAGGTCATCAAGAATAATTATCTAGGTTTCTGCTGTTGTCTCTCCTTTATTACAAAAATTATGGCTCATTTACAGGACACATGGCATTTCTTAGCAAGGGTTTTAGCTTCACTCAGCGTTTTTATAGTTGTGATAGTTGTCATCATGCTTTAAAGTCTTACTTAAATTAATGAGTTATTTTTCTCAGAAGCTATGCTGCTTCTTCTTAAGAGGCAATTATTGGTAGAAGACAGCTGAGATGGCCAGGAAGTGCAGACCCCTCTGGCAAGCACACCTCAGGCATGCAGGTCCGCAGGTTCTCTCCATCTCTGCCCCGCCCAGACCGACCTGTTTGTACCATCTGCTTTCTCCCAGCTCACCTGCTGTTCCTTCCCTTGGATTCTACTGCTGCCTCTAAGGCTACTTTGTCAAACTAGCCTCCGGGCAGGGCGGGTAGCTTCACAGTGTACTGGGGGAGGAGTGATGTTCATTGTAAGGGTAAATACAAATGGAGAAAAAATGAATTTTCCCTGGTGCAATAATGAAAGAGACTCCTCCCCTGCTTTTCTTAGAACATTGACTTTAGAAAACTCTCCGCCTCTTTGAGATGTATGTAAATCTTTTTCAAAGCTAAATAAGTCTCTTACCACCTTTAAAACCCAGGAATGTCTTTCTCAAGGACCTGGGAGCCATCTCTTTGATATATCATCATCAAGAAGGATAGCATCCCTCTACCCCAGTTTCTGTGGGGAAATAGGAGCAGGTCCCTGGCTCCAAGTTGTAAAACTACCTCCTGTCCTAGAGATACAAGAAGTTTTACTTTTCCTTTAGATAAAGGCACTTGCTAAGATGGCCACCCAATTAGCAAGCGAATTTAGGATGAACGATATGTGACAAACGGTGCTGTCAGGTCCTCTTACTTGAGGACTAGTTATGGTTCATCTTGGGAGCATGTATGGAATAGGTTGTTTCTGCCTGGATATATAAGAGGGTGAGATTTTTTCTGTCTTTGCCATCTCTTAAGCAGATTTTCTGTGCTGCACATCACCTTCTGGTTCAATGCTTATTCAATAATAAAACTGTTTTCTTTCTCTTCTCCTTTTGTGGAGAGGCTTCCTGGGTCAGCAGGAGATTTTGTTTTTAGTTACATTCTCCCAACATCAACAGAACCTGGAAGACAGGGCATGACTGAGTTATACACCTCTCAGGGACAGGGCCAGTTGTTCAAAGATCAGGCCTGAATGTTCTAGGAAATACTAATCATCAGCTGTGAGAGAGACCCTGGGAATGGGCAGTGGACCAGGGACACAGTTCTGCTTGTGGGGCCCGGGGTGGGAGTGGAGAGTGCAAATACCAGTTCTGAGGTCCATTGGAAGAAGGTTCTAAAAAAGCACGACCATGACCCAGCCCTGAAGGATTCTGGTCTGGCCTGCTGTCCTCCTCACACTTTAATATGCACATGGATTATTGGTGGTTCTGGTTCAAATGCAAATTTTGGTTCACTTGGTCCAGATTGGGGCCTGAGATTCTCTGTTTCTAACAAGCTCTTCCAGGTGGTCCTGATGCTGCCTGTGCTGAGATCACACTTTGAGTAGAAAGAGATTAGAGGAAGAGAGTGAGTCTTTCAACATTAGCAAGAAAAGGATGGGTTTATGCTGTAGACCCCCTGGAGGATCTGGTGATTGCACAGGTTTTGAGAGGCCCCTCCAGGACACACCCAGATTAGAGGGCAGGGGGAAAGGAAAAACTATGGAGATGGTCAGAGAGACGATCCCCAGAGGTCCACAAGGTGGATGCTGTTTGGAAGGACTGGGGACTGAATTTAAAAAGTAATATTTTGTACCATCTAATGTTAAAATTTTATTTCAAGTAAAGGATGGGGCCTGCACAGCCTGCTGAAGTTCTATGTAGAACTCTGGCCTTATATTTGCCTGGGACGCTCATTCTTTTTTTTTTAAACTACTTTATTGAGGTACGATTGATGTACAAATACCTGTACATCTTTAATATATACAACTTGATCAGTTTGGAGATAAGTATACACACACGATTACCATGATCTGTGCCATAAACATATCCATTCTCTCCAAAAGTTTCCTCCTACCTTCATTATTTTGTATGTGTGTGATGAGAACACTTAACATAAGATCTACCCCCTTAGCAAATGTTTAAGAATACAATACAGCATTGTTAACTATAGGCTCTGTGCTGTACAGTAGATCTCTAGGACTTATTCATCTTGCATAACTGAAACTTTGTACCCTTTGGCTTATACCTCCCTGTTTCCACTTCCCCACAGCTCCTGGCAACCACCATTCTACTCTCTGCTTCTGAGTTTGACAATTTTAGATTCCTCGTATAAGTGGTATCAAGTAGTATTTGTCCTTTTGTGAGTGGCTTATTTTACTTAGCGTATGCTCTCTAGGTCCATTCATGTTGTCTCAGATGTCATGATTTCCTTTTTTTTAAGGCTGAATAATCTTATACCCATTGTGTATATAGGTACCACATTTTCGTTATCTATTCAGCCATTGATGATTATTTAGAATACATGTCATGGCTATTGTGAGTAATGCTGCAATGAACACAGGAGTGCAGATCTCTTCAAGATCTTGACTTCAATTCTTTTGGATAAATACCCAGAAGTGGAAATCCTGGATCATATGGTAGTTCCATTTTTAGTTTTTTGGAGAAACTCTGTACTGTCTTCCATAGTGGCTACACCAATTTACATTCTCACCAACAGTGCATAAGGGTTCCCTTTTCTCCATTTCCTCACCAACATTTGTCATTTTTTGTTTTTTGATAATAGCCGAGGACCCTCATTCTTAAACGCACAAGTTCTTTTTTAGGTTTGATGAATAAAGGAAAAGCAATAGGATATATTAGAGTATATGAGGTTTAAAACTAATTTGGCCTGAACTTGTTTTTCCAGAAAGGCCTGATGTGGCCTGTTGAGCATGCATTGTACATCTGCTTTAAACATTTACAATGTCCTGTAGCCAAGAATGACGCCCTTAAAGATAGAGATGTTGCCACTCCATATCAGCATTTCTTTAAGGATAAGCATATCTTCCCAGAAACTACAGATTAATTACCAACATGCTGACCACCACCTTGCTGTGCTGACCTTGTGACCATGGCCTGTTGTGCTAGCAAAGCATCTCGTGACAGCGGTAAAAGAGATAGTCCTGTCATATGTGATGTATGCTCTTTGTTCCAAGATGGTAGATAACTACTCTGCACACCCCACTTCATCAGAGAGCTTCCTTCCTCGATGGAAAAGTTCTCTCGGGCTATAGTCCTCAAACGGGCTCATAATAAACTCACCCCAATTTTGATTTATAGATTGATTATGGATTATTTGCGTTGACAGGTTTCACACAAATATATTAGTATGCCAGGTAGATCCCTTCAGGGTTGTCATCTATTGTTAAAAAATTTTGAGACTAGGGGCTGCCCCAGTGGTGTAGTGGTTAAGTTTGCATGCTCTGCTTCAGTGGCCTGGGGTTTGTGGGTTCAGATCCTGGGCACGGACCTACACACTGCTCATCAAGCCATGCTGTGGCAGTGTCCCGCATACAAAATAGAGGAAGATGGGCACAGATGTTAGTTCAGGGACAACCTTCTCACAAAAGAAAAAAAAAGTTTGGGAGTAATTCCACAATGTTACCCAGCTTAGGTTAAGGAATAGGCTTTACTTGTGAAAATGAAAACTCATAACACCAAGGTCAAGGCTGCTGGATAGTGTGTGGGTTCTGTTCTAGAGGAGAAAGCTTCTCCCCAGCCCCCAAACCCCGGCATAGTGGATCTCCCTTCCCGTAGGACAAGTGTGAGAAAGTGGCCTTGTTTGTAAGGGAATAAACAGATTGCTTGGTGCCAGGCAGTCTGGATTTGGGATGTTGACTTTTTTTCCCCTGGGAAAGATTCCCTCTGAGCAAACATCTATTGCCAATCTTCCTCTCTTTCCCATTTTTTTTCTCCCCAAAACCCCAGTACGTAGTTGTATTTTCTAGTTGTAAGTCCTTCTAGTTCTTCCATGTGAGCCACCGTCACAGCATGGCTACTGACAGACGAGTGGTGTGGTTCTGTGCCCAGGAACTGAACCCAGGCCACCAAAGCAGGGTGCACCAAACTTTAACTGCTAGGCCATCAGGGCTGGCTCAGGACGCTGACTCTTTATAGGAGTTGATTAGGAATGCCAGCTGCCCTGCACCTGGGAACTCTGGGGCCTGTGGGATATACAGCCCCCCCTAGGGAAGCAAGGAAGGCTGAGAGGAAGCTGCCAGTCCTATGGGAAGCTGAATGTGGGTGCTGTCTCTGCTGAGAGGATGAGGGAGCCCCTGGGGTCCCAGATGACCCCTGGTGAACACCCAGAGCCATTCTTGGACAATCCTGCTTCTTATATAACAGAGAATGTACCTATGACTGGTTATCCCTTTTATTTTCTCCCTGGGGAAAAAGGTACTAGAACTTTCTAGAATTCTCTTACCATCACTGAATTTTCAAAAGATCATATTCTAAGAGTGAATATCACTCAAATCAGAAACAGTATATGAGAAATAAAAAAATCTTTGCAAGTATTTGATTTCTACACATCCCCTTCTTATAATCTTCCATCTTCTTATAAAATTCCTCTGTAATTTATATTTTTTATTGAAGTAAAAATTACATAACACAAAACTAAGCATTTTAAAGTGCACGATTCAGTGGCATTAGTATAATCACATTGTCGTACAACCACCATCTCTATCTAGTTCCAAAACTTTTCATCACCCCAAAAGAAAACCCCATACCCATTAAGCAGTTACTCTTTATTCTCTCCTACTCCCATTCCTGGCAACCAACAATCTGTTTTCTGTCTCTAAGGATTTACTTATTCTGGATATTTCACATAAATGGAGTCATACAATATGTGACTTTTTGTGTCTGTCTTCTTTCACTTACCACACTATTTATAAGATTCATCCACGCCATAGCATGTATCAGTACTTCACTCCTTTCTATGGCTGAATGATATTCCATTGCACGTATCTACCACATTGTGTTTATCTATTCATTGGCTGAAGGACATTTGGGTTGTTTCCAGCTTGGGCTACTGTGAATAGTATTGCTATGAACATTTGTGCACAAATATTTGTTTGAGTACCTGTTTTCAATTCTTTTGGGTATGTACCTAGAAGCGGAATTTCTAGAACTTATGGTAAGTCTATGTTTAACTTTTTGCAGAACCACGATGGTATCTTTGTCTCCTCTGTTTTAATTAGAAATGCAAGAAAACAGTGCTGCTCAAGATAGCTGGTGATGCAGTTAAAGCAATCACCAGTCACGAATATTCTGAAACATTCTTCAGTTGAGGCTAAAAACAGATAGTGTTTGTTGGTTATCAGAGAACTGGAAATGTTTCTAAACCAGCAGCTGTAAAGTTAACAGAATAACAATCATCAGTGAAGTTGGATCCATACAGGAGGCTTCTGGGTAATAGTCTCAAAGAGGTTCAGGGGATGCGGCCAGTGTGGTGGGCACTAGGTTAGAGTTCTTACCCTTTCCATAGTCTAATACCTTAATCGCCGCCCCCCCAACCCTTACAGCGGTCCCCCAACTCCCATCACCAGCCAAATACTTCCTCCCCACCACTCAGGGCTGCCATGGACTGCCCTGACCCTCAGGCAGTCTCCTCTTCACTCCCCATTGCCCCTTTCTCCCCCTCAGAGATAAATACTGAGTAAATGTGACTAACTCATTTGAAACAACTTTACCCCTGGAATAAATCATTAAAGAATAACTGTAAACTCTTGCATTGTTTATTTAGCTCTGATTTCATAACCTGCAGGAATCAGATAGCCCTGATATTTCAATATGCTGGCTTTGTCACACTGATTTAAATGGCTGTCTAAACACACAGCCCAAGCTTCATTTGCTTCTAGAAAATACCATCAAATCACCTCAAGTGAGAACAGATTAGAATACTTTTCACTTCAGAGCATACATTAGAAATTGTATTTTTAGCCACCTTGAGGCTGAAGGGAAGCTGAAACTCGTTCCTGCTTGCCATTCTCGTCCAACATCAAGTCCAGGCAGGCAGAAGGTATTCTCTCTCTCACACAATGAATGCCAACCCCACTGCCCCTCCTGGTTGCCATGTCACTGAGAATGTTGGTACTGCCACAGCTTTCCCATCAATTTTTACTGCTTTTCCTTTGCTCTCAGAAAACACAAGGCTACACATCCCAAGCAGTGGTTACCTGGCTAAGAGCCCAGCTTAAGTGTCTGAGGGACTTGGGTTTCAGTACTAGCTTTGCTTCTTACTGGCCATGTGACTTTGAACTGCTTTGTCAACCTCTCTGTGCCTCAGTTTCCTCATACTATAGAGTATCTACTTCACATGGCATTGTGAGGGTTAAATGAAGTAATGCAAGTCCAATGTCTAGCACCATGCTTGGCACATGTGCAAGCAGCAGATAACATTGTTGCCCACTGTTTCTTTTCTCCTCTGCCTCCCTGCAACGCCTATATTCTACCAGTTAGAAGAGATTATGCTGTGGCTTCAGGGGAAGGAAGGGAACAAGGCAAATAGGTTGTCTCTTCCTAGTTGTTGGGTTTCAAAAGCTCTGCATCTTTAGAGGAACAAAAATTTGAAGAAGGGGATTCTTATTTTCCCACAACCCCAAGCGGAAGAAAACCAAAACCAAATTCAAACAAACTAGGAAAGATTCCCCTCGCTTAGAGTACAAAGATGATAACGGGGAAGCCATAGGGTTTCTTGGTTGGAGGAGGCAGCAGACAGGGCCATGGACAGCTTCACAGGTTCCCTCCGCTCTGGCATGCTGTGAGTGAGATATCATGCAGTCCATGGAAAAGAAGCTCTAACCCTGGGAGCTGTAACTTGTCTCATAAAGAAGTCCTGTAAATGTCAGAAGTTTGGGGTGATGGATAAGGAAAGATGAGAAGAGTACAGAAATTCTTTCTTAAGGATCCTGCATTGCTCGGGGATAAGGGTGCTCCACAAATATTGAGAAATAACTAATATCAAATCACTAGGGTGTGACGGTACATTTTACAGATCACCTTCAAATAATAGTAAGAAAGCCAAGAGTTTTAGAAACCTTTTATAGCTGGGCCTATCACAAAGTAAGCAAGGCCTAGGGCTACTCTATTCTTTTTAGGCTCTTGGAATACTAAAATAATTATAAATAGCAAAACATGGTGTTTTAGTTATCCATCATGGTGTAAGAAACCACCCCAAAGCTTAGTAGGTTAATACACAGCCAGGCATCTGCTCTCAATCCCGCAATTTGGGCAGGGCTCACAGGGACAGCTCATCATCTCTGTTCTATGTGGCATACGGCTGTCCTCGCCTGGGAGGTTGGATGGGCTGTGGCATCCTGATGGCCTCTCATCCCCCAGTGGTCTAATCCGAGCTTCTAATATGGCAGCTGGATCCCAAGAAGGTAAAGGAAGGAGCTGCCAGGCCCCTTAAGACCTAGACCTAGAACTAGCCACTATCGGTTCCATCACATTCTATTGGTCGAGGCAGGGCACAAGGCCAGCCCAGGTTTAAGGGGAGAGGAATAAACTCCACCTTGGATTTCAGGAGCCAGGAACCTACAAAGAAAGGAAGAGTTGTTGACAGTGACATTTGGAGATTATCTCCCATAAAGGGTTGTAAAAATTGTGGTGTATTTTAAATGTTTACATTTAACACATTAACACTTTTAACAAAAAAGTACACACCGACTATATGATTAACTTCCTTTGAGGATAATATCAATATTCTAAATCTAGGGTGGGGCCCAAAGAGCCCTTCTTGCTTCCCCCTGACTTAGAGGCTGTGGCCCTGGAGCCAGTCTTAGAGCCTGTGAAGGAAGTTCTTCTCTTTCTGAGTCCTGAATGATTGTGTAATTTGCAACAGGCACCAACAGTCATTCATTCCTAAGTGCACTTGTTCTTCTCAAGTTCTTGTTCTTCTGATTTTAGGTATAGAGAGGTGACTGGGAAAATTCCTGATTGTCTCCCTGCCAGGGCGTCAGTCTCCCGATCTAACCAGTAGCAGCTCCTACACTGGTTGACCCTCTTGAGCGGGACAGGGGGTTATCCTTCTGTGTACCTACCATGTAGCAGCCACGCCCTGTGTGTAGAGGTGGAGTTTCACCTATAGGTGAGTTGGTTCTACGGCACACAAACAGACTTAATAATGCCAATTAGCAGTGGAGGTGACAAGTCCTATAGATTGGAAATGAGGAGGAGGTCCCACGGGGCTTTGGGAAGCTTGTATGAGAATTCTGGGGCTTTGGGACAACAGGGGCAAAGTCCCTGTCAGTAGCTGCCATGGGATGGAGAAGAAGATGGAACTGAGCAGAAAGACAACCAGGCCAGGTGCTCCAAAGTTGTGTCAGCTCTTTATGATATGACCGAAATTACTGTGGGAGCCCAGACCGCTATTTTGGGAACATGAGGTCTTTTTTTTCTTTTAAAGCTGTTTATGTTTTCTGTAATTAGGTCCCTTTTGTTTTCTCTTTGTGTTTAGTACATTTTTAAAATGCTAGTCTGGTCAGCTGTGCTAAGAGGAACCAAGAAAGAGGTTTTTGTCCAGTCGGACCAGAGTTTTAAAGGAGAATCAGCTTACCAACCGCCTGACATAGTGGAAACAACAGAGTGGTCTTGCCCAAGTGAGAGCCTCAAAGGGAAGGTAAACTGAGGGCAACTGACTTGGAAACCCTTGTTCATAAACTCCCCACACCGAGATGAGTTTAGCAAGTCTGAATCCATCTCTCCATCTCCATAGTCTGTTACTCCCCTAGTGGCCCAGACAAGAGGCAAAAATGGACCTCAGTGAACAAGAAGGAAGAGAGCACTGGGATCGGTGGCCCAGGGCTGGAGTGGGCAGGTAACTATGGAGTTAGAGTTCTCTCAAGAACAGAGCCAGGGCCAGCCCCAGTGGCCTAGTGGTTAAGTTCAGAGTGCTCTGCTTTGGCACCTGGGTTCAGTTCCCAGGCATTGACCTACACCACTCGCCTGTCGGTGGCCATGCTGTGGCGGTGGCCCACATACAAAAAGAGGAAGAGTGGCAACAGATGTTAGCTCAGGGAGAATCTTCCTCAGCAAAAAAAAAAAAAAAAGAAAAAAAAAAAGAAATGGAGCCAGCAAACAGAAAATCTAGTCTCAGATTTTCTGGTCTCAGATTAAAAACAGATGGGGGGAAGGGAGACCAATTTGAGCATGGACCACTGGGTGTCAGCCAGGCAGGTTGCCAAATCTTTTTTTTAGTTAACAAAGGAGAGGACACACACAAACTGCAGAGGACCCTAACCAATGCCTAGGACGGGGACAAGAGAGTAAGTGGGCTAGTGCGGCCCCTTAAGCAAATTGGGACACAGGGCAGAGCTAAGGTAGCCAGCTGGAATCTAAGGCAGAGATGAAGGCAGAGCGGACCATGACCACGGCAGGACTCGGGGTAGGGGAAGGCTGCCGGTTGTGGGCACGTAAGGACCGGGGACCACCCAGGTACCGTGGCCACGAGGCTTGGAGGAGTTGCATCATTCCAGATCCTACCCAGGCCTGGTTTCTGGGGCTGCTGCCCAAAGACTTGCGGTAGCTGCAGCTGGGTAGAGCTGGGAGTGGGCAGCCACTATCACTGCTGATGTCCCAGGCTCAGTCCTGCCCTCACCATTTGCTCCAGTTAGCTAAAGCTGAGTAACACACTATACCAAAACTGGGTGGCTTAGGGACGACAGGAATCCTTTATGCTGCATTTCAGGCCGGGGAAGGCAGGGACCACTCTGCTGCATAGGTCTGGGCCCATGACTCAAATGGCTGGGGACAGCAGGGCGTCGGCAGGGCATCTCTCTTCCTGCAGGCTCAGGACATCACCCTGCCGTCTCTCCCATGTTCTCTCCAGCATGCAGGTCTCAGGGTAGCTGGACTTGGTGAAGCCTCAGGCCTCCAAGAGCAACAACTGGAGGTCCAGCAGAAGTTGCAAGGCGTTTATGATCTTGTTTCAGAAGTTCCAGTGTATGGTGATTTCCACCATATTCTATTGGTTTAACAAATCACTAAATCCATCAGCCCAAATTCAAAGAGAAAAGTTATAGACCCCACCTCTCAGTAGAAGAAGTGTCAAAGAATTTGCCACAATTTTTTTTTAACTTTTAATTTTTGAAATTTTTTTTGTGTGAGGAAGATCGGCCCTGAGCCAACATCTGCCAATCCTCCTCTTTCTGCTGAGGAAGAGTGGCCCTGGGCTAACATCCGTGCCCATCCTCCTCCAGTCTATATGGGACACTGCCACAGCATGGCCCGACAAGCGGTGCACTGTTGCACGCCCGGGATCCGAACCGGTGAACCCCAGGCCACAGCAGTGGAGCACGCGCACCCAACCGCTTGCGCCACCCGGCCGGCCCGCCACCATTTTTTTTTAACTGATGTTTTAATAGTTTATAACATTGTGAAATTTTGGGTTGTACATTTTTGTTTGTCCATCACCATATACATGTCTCCCTTCACCCCTTGTGCCCACCCCCCACCCCCACTGCCCCTGGTAACCACAATACAGTTTTCTCTGTCCATGTGTTGGTTTATATTCCACATATGAGTGAGACCATATGATGTTTGTCTTTCTCTTTCTAGCTTATTTCACTTAACATAATACCCTCCAGGTCCATCCATGTTGTTGCAAATGGGATGATTTTGTCTTTTTTATGGCTGAGTAGTATTCCATTGTATATGTATACCACATCTTCTTGATCCAATCATCAGTTGAGGGACACTTGGGTTGCTTCCACTTCTTGGCTATAGTGAATAATGCTGCAATGAACATAGGGGTGCATAAGCCTCTTTGGATTGTTGATTTCCGGTTTGTTGGATAGATTCCCAGTAGTGGGATAGCTGGATCATAGGGTATTTCTATTTTTAATTTTTTGAGGAATCTCCATTCTGTTTTCCATAGAGTCTGTACCAGTTTGCATTCCCACCAGCTGTGTATGAGGGTTCCCGTTTCTGCACATCCTCTCCAACATTTGTTGTTTTTTGTCTTGGTGATTATAGCCATTCTAACGGGCATGAGGTGATATCTTAGTGTTGTTTTGATTTGCATTTCCCTGATGATTAGTGATGTTGAACATCTTTTCATGTGCCTATTGGCCATCTGTATATCTTCTTTGGAGAAGTGTCTGTTCATTTCCTCTGCCCATTTTTTGACTGGGTTGTTTGTTTTTTTGGTTGTTCAGTTGTGTGAGTTCTTTATATATTATGGAGATTAACCCCTTGTCAGATATATGTTTTACAAATATTTTCTCCCGGCTGGTGGGTTGTCTATTCATTTTGATTCTGGTTTCATTTGTCTTGTAGAAGCTCTTTAATCTGATAAAGTCCCACTTGCTTATTTTTTCTTTAGTTTCCCTAGACTGGGTAGGCATAGCATCAGAAAAGATTCCTTTATGACCAATGTCAAACTGTGTGTTGCCTATATTTTTTTCTATGAGTTTTATAGTTTCAGGTCTCACCTTCAGGTCTTTGATCCATTTTGAGTCAATTTTTGTGAATGGCGATAGCAGATGGTCCACTTTCATTCTTTTGCATGTAGCTGTCCAGTTTTCCCAACACCATTTATTGAAGAGACTTTCCTTCCTCCATTGTATGTTCTTAGCTCCTTTGTTGAAAATTAGCTGTCCGTATATGTGTGGTTTTATTTCTGGGCTTTCAATTCTGTTCCATTGATCTGTGTGTCTGTTTTTGTACCAGTACCATGCTGTTTTGATTACTACTGCTTTGTAGTATGTTTTGAAGTCAGAGATTGTGATGCCTCCAGTTTTGTTGTTTTTTTTTAGGATTGCTTAAGCTATTCGCAGTCTTTTGTTGCCCCATATAAATTTTAGTATTCTTTTTTCTATTTCCGTGAAGAATGTCCTTGGGATTCTGATTGGGATTGCATTGAATCTGTAGATTGCTTTAGGTAATATAGACATTTTAACTAGGTTTATTCTTCCAATCCATGGGACGTCTTTCCATTTCTTTATGTCATCATCAATTTCTTTCAATAATGTCTTGTAGTTTTCATTGTATAGGTCTTTCATCTCCTTGGTAAGATTTGTTCCTAGATATTTTATTCTTTTCGATGCAATTGTAAATGGTATTATCTTTTTGAGCTCTTTTTCTGTTAGTTCGTTATTAGCATACAGAAATGCAACTGATTTTGTACCCTGCGACTTTGCTGTAGTTGTTCATTATTTCTAATAGTTTTCCAATGGATTCTTTAGGGTTTTCTACATATAAAATCATGTCATCTGCAAATAGTGAGAGTTTCACTTCTTCGTTGCCTATTTGGATTCCTTTTATTCCTTTTTCTTGCCTAATTGCTCTGGCCAAAACCTCCAGTACTATGTTGAATAAGAGTGGTGAGAGTGGGCAGACTTGTCTTGTTCCTGTTCTCGGAGGAGTGGCTTTCAGTCTTTCCCTGTTGAGTATGATGTTGGCTGTGGGTTTGTCACAAATAAGCTTTATTATGTTGAGGTATTTTCCTTCTATACCCATTTTGTTGAGAGTTTTTATCATAAATGGATGTTATATCTTGTCAAATGCCTTCTCTGCATCTGTTGAGATGACCATGTGGTTTTTATTCTTTGTTTTGTTGATGTGGTGTATCACGTTGATTGATTTGTGGATGTTGAACCATCCCTGCGTCCCTGGTATAAATCCCACTTGATCATGGTGTATGATCTTTTTAATGTATTGCTGTACTCGCTTTGCCAATATTTTGTTGAGGATTTTTGCATCTATGTTCGTCAGCAATATTTGCCTGTAATTTTCCTTCTTTGTATTGTCTTTGTCTGGCTTTGGTATCAGGGTGATGTTGGCCTCATAGAATGAGTTAGGAAGTGTTCCATCTTCCTCTATTTTTTGGAATAGTTTGAGAAGGATGGCTATTAAATCTTCTTTGAATGTTTGGTAAAATTCACTGGAGAAGCCATCTGGTCCTGGACTTTTATTTTTTGGGAGGTTTTTGATTACTATTTCAATCTCTTTACTTGTGATTGGTCTATTCAGATTCTCCATTCCTTCTTGGTTCAGTTTTGCGAGGTTGTATGAGTTTAAGAATTTATCCATTTCTTCTAGATTGTCCAATTTGTTGGCATATAATTTCTCATAGTATTCTCTTATAATCCTTTGTATTTCCGTGGTATCCATTGTAATTTCTCCTCTTTCATTTCTAATTTTATTTATTTGAGCGTTTTCTCTTTTTTTCTTAGTAAGCCTGGCTAAGGGTTTGTTAATTTTGTTTATCTTCTCAAAGAACCAACTCTTTGTTTCATTAATCCTTTCTACTGTTTTTTTGGTCTCAATTTCACTTATTTCTGCTCTGATTTTTATTATTTCTCTCCTTCTGCTGACTTTGGGCTTTGTTTGTTCTTCCTTTTCTAGTTCTGTTAGGTGTAATTTAAGGTTGCTTATTTGGGCTTTTCCTTGTTTGTTAAGGTGGGCTTGTATTGCTATGAATTTCCCTCTCAGGACCGCTTTTGCTGCATCCCATATGATTTGGTATGGCATATTTTCATTTTGTTTGTTTCCAGATATTTTTTGATTTCTCCTTTAGTTTCATCAATGATCCATTGGTTGTTCAGTAGCATGTTGTTTAATCTCCACAACTTTGTGGCTTTCTCAGTTTTTTTCTCCTAGTTGATTTCCGGTTTCATAGCACTATGGTCTGAAAAGATGCTTGTTATGATTTCAATCTTCTTAAATTTATTGAGGCTTGCTTTGCTTCCCAACATATGGTCTATCCTTGAGAATGTTCCATGCGCGCTTGAGAAGAATGTGTAGTCAGCTATTTTTGGATGGAGTGCTCTGTATATGTCTACTAGGTCCATCTCGTCCAGTTTTTCATTTAAGTCGACTGTTTCTTTATTGACTTTTTGTCTGGATAATCTATCCATTGGTGTAAGTGGGGTATTAAGATCCCCTACTATTATTGTGTTGTTGTTAATATCTCCTTTTAGGTTTGTTAATAGTTGCTTTATGTACTTTGGTGCTCCTATGTTGGGTGCATATATATTTATAATTGATATGTCTTCTTGGTAGAGTGTCCCTTTTATCATTATATATTTCTCTTCTTTGTCTCTCTTAACCTCTTTTATGTTGAAGTCTACTTTGTCTGATATGAGTATGGCAACACCTGCTTTCTTTTGTTTGCCATTAGCTTGGAGTATTTTATTCTATCCTTTCACTCTGAGCCTGCGCTTGTCTTTAGAGCTGAGATGTGTTTCCTGGAGGCAGCATATTGTTGGGTCCTGCTTTTTAATCCATGCTGCCACTCTGTATCTTTTGATTGGAGAGTTCAATCCATTTACATTTGGGGTAATTATTGATATATGAGGGCTTGATGTTGCTGTTTTGTCACTTATTTTACAGTTCTTTTGCATTTCCTTTGTTTCTTGTCCCATTTGTTTCAGACTGCCAATTCAGTTTGGTTGTTCTGTCTTATGACTCTTCCAGTTTTCTCTTTGTTTATCATATGTGGTTTTGTTTTGATTATTTGTTTAGTGGTTACCTTGAGGTTTGTATAAAAAATCTTGTGTTTGAGATAGTCCATTATCTGATGGCCTTTTATTTCCTTAAACTAAGGCAAATCAATCTCTTTCCTCTTCCCCTTCTAAGTCATTCTTGTTACAACTTATTCTATCTTGTGTTGTGGGTGTGTTTACAGTGATGAGGTTATATTTATTTTTGATGATTTCCTTCCTTTGATCTTTGATTTTGGTATTTAAGTGGTTGCTAACCTATTCTGGTAAAGATCTACTATTTTTCTGATCTTGTCTACCTATTATTCTCCTTGCTCCAAGCTTTGTATTCCCTTTCTCTTCTTTTTTTCAGGCCTGAGGGCCTTCTTGAGTATTTCCTGTAGTAGGGGTCTCATGGCCATGAACTCTCTTAGCTTTTGTTTATCTGGGAAAATTACTATTTCTCCATCATATTTGAAGGATATTTTTGCTGGATAGAGTATTCTTGGCTGAAAGTTTTTGTCTTTCAGTATTTTGAATATATCATTCCAGTCTCTTCTAGCCTGTAAAGTTTCTGTTGAGAAATCCGCTGAGAGCCTGATGGGACTTCCTTTGTACATTATTTTTTGTTTTTGTCTAGCTGCCCTTAATATTGTTTCTTCGTCATTGACTTTAGCCAGCCTTACCACTATATGCCGTGGAGTGGGTCTTTGCCTGTTGACGTATTTAGGCAACCTATTGGCTTCACTTACTGGTATTTCCTGCTCCCTCCCCAGATTTGGGAAGTTCTCAGCTATTATTTCCTTGAATAGGCTCTCTGTTCCTTTTTCCTTCTCTTCTCCCTCAGGAATACCTATAATTCTTATGTTATATTTCCTAATAGAGTCAGATATTTCTCGGAGACTTTCTTCATTTCTTTTTAGTCTTAGTTCTCTCTCCTCCTCCATCTGGAGCATATCTGTATTCCTATCCTCTATAATGCTAATTCTTTCCTCCATAATGTCAGCTCTGTTCTTTAAAGATTCCACTCCTTTATCTCCTCCATTGTGTTCTTCATCTCCATCAGTACTGACTGGTTTTTCTTTATGATTTCAATCTCTTTTGTGAGGAAACTCCTTATCTCATTGAATTGTTTCTCTGTGTCATCTTGTATTTCATTGAGTTTTTTTATGATAGCTATTTTGAAATCTCTGTCATTTAGGTTATGGATTTCTGTGCCTTCAGGGTTGGTTTCTGGGTGCTTGTCATTTTCCTTCTGGTCTGGTGATTTCATGTACCTTTGCATCGTGGTTCCTGTATTCGCTTTGTTTTTCCTCATCCTGGAAGTATCTGGTTGCAGTTTTCACCTGCCGCCACCGTGTGGTGGTTAAAAGCTGTGTAATCTGAGCCCCCTGTGCTCTGCCCCGGCTGCTCGCTGGGATCAGTTGGGCTGCTCTGCCTGGTCTGGTCGGCTGAGCTGCAGTGTTGGGCATGTGGGGTGGGGGGTGGGGAGCTCTGTCTTTTGCCCACTGGGTCCCTGGCGTGGGGGGTTTCTCGCTCGCCCCTCCATTATCTGCTCTCCTGGAGTGCTCAGATGTTGATGGCACCCCTGCAGCAGTTCTGAGTCCTCTGTGTGGGAGTTTCCCACTGGCTGAGAGAGCCTGAAGAGCTACGGTTTCCCTGCAGAGGGCTGCCCCTCCCTCTCTGGGAGCCGCGGGGACCCGGATTGCTGATCTGATGGGGAGGGAGAGGAGTTCTCCTTACCTCTCCCCACTTCCTCCAGGGGCCCCAGCACGTCCACTCTCAGATGTGTGGCAGTGTGGATCTTTCCGATCTTCCTTTTTGCTGTCTAGGAGTCCATTGTTGGTCTGTGACTGTCCCTTTTGTTGTATCTTATCGGGGGAAGAGTTTACGGGAAAGCTCATTCCGCCATGATGCTGATGTCACTCTGCCACCATTTTTAATACATCACAGCATCTCACCAAGTCCTTACCAAAGTCTCCCAGCTGAACTCCCTGTCCCCAGATTCTCACTGATGGCAGCTGGGAGGCAGCAATGCACAGGGTAGAAAAAGTGAGGGCTTTAGAGGTCATCAGGCCTGCATTCTGGTCCAGGCGGGATCCACTATCAGCAACTGGGTGAACTTGTTAGGTTACTTACCTCTCGGATTCATGGTTTCCTTGTGTATAACATGGCAATACTACTACTATAGTGGCCAAGAAAATGAACTTCTCAGATCTTCTAGTGCAGAGCATAACTGACCAATGGCCCTGTCCCAGCTGCTGGAGCTCTGAAATCTATCCTCTGATATTCATCCCCAGCTTGGTGCAGAAGCCAGGTCCTAGGGCTGCTCCTGGTCCATGACTAAGCATAAGAGGCCTATTCCAAGGAGATGCTGGACTCCTGAGACAGGCCAATTTGGCTCAAGGACCTCCTACAGCCTTGCTGAACTTTCTTAGTGCTGCATCCTTCCACCTAACCTTTCTTGCTTGACTCTCTCCTTCACAGAGATCATACCTGCATCCCAGGTCCAGCTCCCTGTCCATATTCCCTCATAAATTTCTTGCACAGTGCTCCTGTCTGGCACTGCTTTGGGGAGACTGGGACAGCCATCTACTCACAAGGCTGTTGTGGGTATTAAATAAGTGGGTACGTGTAAGCACCTAGCCAAGGCCTAGCATATAGTTGACACTCATTCGACTAATATTTATTGAGTCCCTGCTCTATGCCAGCTCTAGCCTGGGTGCCTGGGACATAACAGTGAGCAAAGCGGATGGGAACAACGTCAGGGTCACCTGCTTGAAGCTTCTCGCTGACTCCCACTGCTGAGGGATAAAGTCTCAACTCTTCCAGGGGATACAAAGAGCCCTTCCAAGTCTGACCCCAAGGGGCCTCAACACCTCCTAACCCACACTCTGCACCCCTGAACCTACAGTCAAAAGGAACTCCCTTCTTCCCTCTTACAATCTTGCTCTTTCACCCCAAGTGTCTTACCACACCTTTTTCTTCTTCTCGAAATGCCTCCTCCCTGCCTTGTACACACCCCCAAAATGACAAACTTACACATCCTCCAAGACCCAGGTCAATTATGGGGTCCTAGGTCACCCGGGCAGAATCTGCTGGTTGGCACAGATCTCAGCCCGCACCTCGTGAAAGCACTTATTTACACTGCGCTGTAATTGCTGTCACAGTGTCCCTGCCAACTTGTGAGCCCGTCTAGAGCAGCGGCAATGTCGTGTTCATCCTGACTCCCCAGCTCGGCACTTGGTAGGCCCGCAGTACGTTTCTGCGGGGTGAGTAAGTGAATGAGCCAAGGAGGACGGGCGATTTTCCGGGGTAACGGGGGAGCCTGCGGCGAGGGGGCGGGGGCGCGGCTGGGCCTGGCCCGGCTCAGGGAGCCGAAGCACTGGGGGACCGCCGGGAGCGGCCGCGGCTCGCGCGGACCGAATCGCGACCGCCGCTCCGGGGCACATGACTGCGGAGCCGGCCCCCGCCCCGCCCGCTCCCCCGCGCAGCTGCTGGCTGCTGCCTCCCGGGGCTGCGGCGAGCCCGGCCGGCGGGCGTCACGGCCCTGCGCGCTCCCTCTCTCCCTCCCGAGCTGCGCCAGGCGGGCGCCGCGGCTGCCCCGGCAGGGAAACCGAAACCAAAGCGGCTCGTTCCACTCCTCAGCCGGCCAGCCGGGCGCCCCGCGGGCCCCGCTCGTCCAGCCGCCGAGCCGGCAGCCGCGCGCACCGCCCGGGCCGCGCCGCGGACGCCAGGAGCTGGGCGCGGGCGCCGGAGGATCCCGGCTCTTCCGGCCGGCGCTGCGGCGGCGGCCCCGCCCTCTCGCCTGTTGGGTCGCCGGCCCGGCCCGTGAACGGCGCGCAGAATGGGCAGGTGCTGCTTCTACACGGTGGGGACGCTGTCCCTGCTCCTGCTGGTGTCCAGCGTCACGCTGCTGGTGTCCCGGGTCTTCCAGAAGGCCGTGGACCAGAAGATCGAGAAGGTGAGGCGGGGCGTGTGTGTGTGTGTGTGTGTGTGTGTGTGTGTGTGTGTCTTCGAGAAGGTGAGGCGGGGCGGTGTGTGTGTGTGTGTGTGTGTGTGTGTGTGTGTGTGTCTTTCCTCGCGCGCGCCCGCGCGTGCCGGGGGCGCTTGCAGCCCACCCTCCCCCTGCTGAACCTTGTGCGGGGAAGGTCTGCTCCCGGCGAACTCTCCCCACCAGAGCCCTCCTTTCTTCCTTGTCTTCTTGGGGTTGGTCGGGAAGGGTTAAAGAAGGATGGAGAGCAATGGAAATGACTGTCCTCTTTATAATAACAAATAAGACTGTGGATCTAGACTTTTTAAAAAGGCTTTCACTTATATTTTATCATTTGCATCTCCCCCCTCCCAGGCCCAATCTCTGTTGGGCCCAAACTCGTTTCCCTCCCACTTCATGAAGAAACAAAACTAAGTGAAAGACACCACAGAGGAGGCAGGTTTGTTGGCTGCTTGCTGAGGCCTTTGGAGTGGTGTGGGGCTCGGGGTGAGAAGTGGGTGTGTGATCTATTGTGTGCTTGCCTTCCTGGGCCGGGCAGGGCAAGGCAAGGCGGTTGGTAGCTCTCTTAGGCCTTGGGGCTGGGTGACATTTCAATCCGTCAAAGTCTGTGCTTACCCGGCCCCACCCCCTAACCCCCCACTTAGCAGCTTGGTATCTTGTACCAACAGTCTGGTTGCTTTGTCTCACTACCGATTCTTGCTCTTCTCAAACAGCCATTCGCTTCAGGCGAAGATACATTTAGATTCTTAAAAGACTCTGAATCTGTCTCTTCCCCCAGATGGGTGAGTTAGAGAGCTGGTCATTTCAGAGACTTCTCCATTGTTGACTTCACCAGTGGTCGTTTCTTCTGCCCTTTCACCCACACCCACCAATCCGTGTGGAAAGAGGAACAAAAGAGAGTTACTGGGATCACTTTTTCCTTTAAAAAAGAAAATCACTGGAGCAGCCTTCCGTTAGCACCCGTAACCGCGTGCTTAGTTTCTCCCCCTGGCTTGCGCTTGCTGTTGGCCGGGTAAACAAGCCCCGGCCTGGTCCAGCTGGATCACTGCACTTCCGGTTAGTAAAGTTGTCTCGTTCCCGGTCGCAGCACATATCCCTTTAATAGAGGTTTCCAAAAGCCATCAATTACGTGAAATCTGGCAGCTAAAGGCAACTTAAAACAAAACAAAACAAAAAATAGTCATGGCAAAGCATAATATAATTTTTTAAAAGTTCACATTGCCAAGGGAAGATGAAGCCGACTGCCGGAGCCTCTCAAAGACTGTTGTTTTCCCTGAGCACTCATGTTTAAGGAAAAGACTAAACTGAACCTTCTCCACTCCTGTCTACCTGCAAATCCATGGCGAGATTGTTTAAGGATGTAAACTCTTGACTAGAGTTCAGCAATCCAATTATGCTCCATATGTGACTTTTCTTGTGTGGCTTTGAAAGACTGTTTCAGGAGAGCGCTGTGAGATGAGTGATCTTTCCAGTTGCCTCAGCTCTCACCAGCCCTCAGATGCCCTGTGAGCCTCCATTTCAAGGGGGGCAGGGGGGTGGCTGTAGGGCAGCTTGGCTGGGGCTTGAGTTTGCGTTGATATTTAGTGATTGGCTTCCATGTGGTTTTCTCCAGGAGAAATGGACTCTGACTAATAAATTATAGTACAGGGGAGGTGGACTTTCAGAATTGCCCAGTCCCATTAAGGAACACTGCACCATGTGGTGTATGAAACTCAATGACAGGGCTAGTTTCAGTGGACAGGTGGGAGTATTGTGAGTCAACCAGAGGTCACACATGCCATCATTATCATTCAGATCTCCTGGATCACCTGTAGGGAGGTAGCCTGGGATAGTGGGACAGAGTGAGGACTTTGCAGGTCAACACTCCTGGGCGTGAGTCCTGGCCCCACCATGTACTAGCTGGGTGACCTTGGGCCAGGCACTTCACCTTTCTTGATTCTCAGTTTCTCCATCTATAAATGGGGATAATAACGACTCATGGAAATAGAGAGGTTATAAGAATTATTAGGGAAAATGGGTGTAATTTTCATGGGATATAGTTAGTGTTTTGTAAATGATAACAGTTTTATTTTTGTTAGAAGCCACATAAGCAAAGAAAAAATACATAAGATTTAAAGTCAGACACACTATGTTCAAATTCTAGCTTTGCCATTTACAAGCTTTTTGACTCCAGGCAAGCTACTTAACTTCTCTGAGCCTCAGTGTTATTACTTGGAAAAGAGAGGATGTTAGCTATCTTGGGCACAGCACTGCATTTACCATGAAGCTCACAACGCTGAAGTTTTGGGCTCTTCACTTGCACAGGCCCTTCCAAGACCCTGTACCTAATTCTGTATCCAAAATTTTCTTTTTCTTAGGAAGGGCTTCCTTGCATTGTGTAAGCTTCACACAAAACCGGGATCTGCCTCTGTGTGTGTTACTGTGAGACTGAGTGAGGTGGTCTGTGTAAAGCCCTCAGCACAATCTCAGGCCTGGAACAGGAGATCAATTTTGGCCACCATCCTTATTTCCATTAGTATTATCATGGAACAATTCACTCATACCTTGACTTTAATATAGTTGTAATATAATCCACTCTGATACTCCCAGTTCTTAGTTTTCTCATTTGAAGATTGTTCATGCCCTGGCTTGTCTCCATTAAAAAGAGAAGAAAGAAAAGGGATGACATTCACGTGAGTAGCTTTGGCTAGTTCTGAGAAGCTTAGTAACATAATTCCTATCAGAAGAATTTGCCTCAGGTGATAATTGTCCTTGAGCCCTGCAGTGAACAGAGGTGACTGAAGGGAGATTTTAATTCTGTCCAGTGAATGGCGTAGAAGGAACCAAGACAATTTGGTTCCATTCTTGGCTTCACTGGTTAGTGCCTTGTTTGGGGCACTATGATTCACTATGGGTCCTGTGATTGTTTCTGCTTCAATTTTCTCGATTTCAAAAGAAGCCCAGTAATGCCTCCCCCTTGTCTGTCCATACCCTTTTCCTGAGGGATATTCTGAGCATTAACCAGGCCTTCTCTGTCAAGTGTTTGGACCTCCCTGAAGACAGAGCTTTGCAGAAACCCAGCACTCTCTTTTCCTCCAGAGAGCCTGGAAGGGCAGGATTGTATGTTACATTTCATTTGGTAACCCCGCTAGTTGTCCTGGTACCAAGCACAGTGCCTGTGCATGGAGGTACATGATAAATGCCTGTGGCCTCACTTTGTTTGTTTTAGTTGAAAGAACAGTGTCCTGAGAATCAGCAGAGCTTGGTTAAAATTCCCTTTTCTGTCACTAACAAATACTTGGATTAAGTTGAACAAGCCAGGTGGCAAATTATTGAACCCCTTGAAACCTTAGTTTCCTCATTCTGAAAACGGGGGTCGTAAGAATCCCTACCTTAGGGTTGTTGCAAGAGTGAAATAAAATGATTGATGTAAAGCATCTGGCACAGTCCTTTCCACAATGCCTGAATGTGGACGTTTGTTATTGTTTCTGGCTATTCTTTTCTCAGCTAGAAATTGAAGCTTATACAATAGATAAGTTTCCTTCCAGCTCCTGGTTTCTGAGATTCTATGAGACAGGCATGTGACCTTTGCTTGAGAGCAAATGTGCAGCTCAGGATATTAAATTTGCACTTAGACTTGAACATCTCCCAGAAATGGGGACGCAGAGCGGGCCAAGGTCAGGGCTGGCTAGTTAGGAGATGGGCTGGCAAGGGAACCAGTGAGAGGGAAGGAGACTGTTCACATTCTTCCTTTTCAAGGCCAAGGAAGGCCGATAGCATTAGGTCTCAGGAGTGGGAAGAGCAGGGCAAATAGACTTGCCCTTTGCCGGAACCTAAGGCTCTGGGCAAGCGAGTACCAGCTGGCCAAGTTTGGAGCTGTTCTATGGATGCCTCAAGAAATAAAATCTAGTCAGTGACAATTTAACCAAATCACAGTGATTGGTGAATATGTGGGGGTCTTCTTCTTTAAAGTCAAATTGATAAAACATCTTCATTGTTGTTTATGTAAAGACAGTCAACTCTATATAATCTTAAAGGGCTCCTTGCATATCTACCTCATTTCCTGAGTTGCTTCTTTTCGGAGTTATGAAGACATAAAGTCTTAGAATAAGAAAAAAAACCTTAGGCATCACTTAGTCTGTTATTTTACAGTCAGAGAAACTGAGACTATCTCAGTTTTAAAATGGATGATGGTGGGTATGAAATCGCCTTTATATTTCTATGACACGAGAAACATAGTGACTTATGAAGGCAAATGGAGAGGTAGGGGTAGGGTTAGCCGTGCAAGCTGGGTCTCCTAATTCATGGGTTTCCCATCCTGAGGGTACCCATACGTCCCATTGCCTGTGACAGTCCTGGTTTATTTATACCTGTTGTCCTGGCATAATTGCTAGCACCCTCTTTTCTTTTCAAAGATTGCTGGTTTGGAAAATAAATTCTGTCCTCACATACCGTGCTGTCCTGCACTTCTTGGCATTAAACAGGAACAATGCTCTCTAAGGAGCTGAGGCCCACTCAAGCTAGCTCAGGAAAGAGGATTTTTTTCTTTTTGTAAAGCTGGAAGAGGAAGCTTATAGAAATCTGAGGGCAAGAACCACAGCACAGTGAGGCCGCGTGAGAGTACAGTAGAAACTGGGAAGTCAGCAGGACCCAGGCACTCTCTGTCTCCTGCTCCCTCCTCTGCTTTCCCTGCCAGCCAGCTTTCTCTCTTTACTCCTTGGGCTCAGGCTGTTGACTCATCTGGGGCTTCCTCAGCCCCAACCCAGTGTGACCCTCCAGCTGCTGAGCCTCCCAGGAACATGCTTCATCTCTTAGTCTCTCCTTTCCAAATTTGTCCCAGAGCAATGTCATTGGCTCGGCACAAGCAGAAATTGTAGATCTATAAACAGAGGCAGTATCCTTGCAAGATTTTCTAACTCCTAAGCAAAAGTATCCAACTCCTCCCTGGCTTTTAGAAATGTGATCTTGTAATACCAAAATCATATTATGTTTCTTTCAACATCTTATTCATGGTGACCATGAGTGCATTCATTTGTTTTTCTTCTCTCCTGGACTCTCATTTTACCCCTCCAAAATTCATGCAACTGGGCTACTACTGTCCCCTTTCTTGTGATAAACAAAATAAGGCACCTTTATATCCCTAAAGGATTGCATGAACTGGTCTTCCTGGCCTTCCCAGCCTCATAGCACAACAGAATCTCTATGCTCGAGTCCTGTCATCTCCTGTCAGTGCATTTTTCTCATTTTGCTTCCTCCTACCAGGGTCTTTGCATGTGTTGCTCCATCTCCCTGGAATGCTTTTTCTGTTTTCTTCCTCTGGTTACTTCCTACCCCTCCTCCAGATCCAGCCATATCACCCCTTCCTCAGGGAAGTCACCCCCAACTTCTCTCTGGATAATCGTTTTCTACATGTGCATAGTAATGTGTATCACTCCTTCCTGTCACTTACAGCACTTGAAAATTTATAGTCATTTGTATGATTGTTTGATTAAAATCTATCTCTTTCTCCTGTCCATAAGCTGCAAGAGGAGAGGGACCCTGTTTCACTTTTCAAAATCATGTTATGTTTCTTTCAACATCTTACTAATTCATGGTGACCATGAGTGCATTCATTATTAATGGCTAAGACAAGGGAGTAAACCAGTAGTTCTCAGTGTCATCCCTAGACTCCAGGAACTGCATCCAAATCACTTCTGAAGATTTAAAAAATACAGACCCCACCAGCCCTGCTGAATCAAACTCCCTTGGAAGGGCCCCCAGATTAAAGAGCTAACCATGAAGTCCGTTACTGCTGATTTGGATGGTGAGTATGTTACCCGTGTCTTTACTCCTTGAGATGGCAATTCTTGTTTTTTTTTAAAAAACTTTGTATTTTATTCTTTATTTTTGTTTATTTTTCTGATAAGAAAAGATATACATGCCATTATAAAAAGTCAAATACAACAAAAATTAATAAAAGATAACCACTGTTAACATATTGTTGATTATTCCACATTTTTGTTTATGCATATATAGTAACATGTGAACTTTACAAAAATGGGGTGGTTCTGTTCTTACTGTTTATTTTTAATTTCAGTTTTACTGAGGTATAATTGACATATAAAAGAGATGATAATTCTAGTTGAGGATATTACTACTAATAATTACTATTATTCTGCAAGTTTACATTAAAGGAAAGATTTTGGGGGAAGAAGGGGAAGATTCTTGCCTGTGAGAACCATTTTTGCTTTCTTGTTTAATAAAGTGCAAGATTTCATTCTGTCAGGCCACAGCAAAGGGGCCATCTGTTCTGCCAGACATTTGCTTGTTTCCCAGGGAAGAATCAGCAGGTGGGATTATAAGGTTATTAATGAAAACATAGGATGTTGGCCAAGTTACTAGGCATTTATGACCTATATCATCAAGATATACACTATATATACACGATATACTAATGAAGGGACCATTTTTAATCAAAGCTGGTAACTAGTCAGAATCAACTGAGGAAAACAAAGGCTGCTTTTGGTGTTTGCTCTCTATATCTAAAAGCATTTTTAGGCATATATGGCAGTCATTCATTTATTTAGTAAATATTTACCAAGTGTGGCCCATTTGTGAGGCAGTGTGCTAAGAGCTATGGATGCGATAGAGACACTGTCCCTATTCTCACAGAATTTATAAGCTAATTCAAACTTTCTGGCCTCAGGCCCTTTTACACTCTTAAAAATTATTGAGAACCCCGAAGAACTTCTGTTTCTGTGGGTCATATCTATTGATATTTACAATATTAAAAATTAAAACTGATAAATTCTTAAAACACTAGGCTACACAAGCACATATTCTATCAGCTGTCAGAGCAATGACATCATTACAGGTCGTGTAGCCTCTAGAAAACTCCACTCTACACTCATGAAGGGAAGAGAGTGAAAAAGGCAAATGATGTCTTAGTATTATTATGAAAATAGTTTTGACCTTGTGGACCCCCTGAGAGGGTCTTGGGAACCCCCAGGGGTCCTCAGACCACACTTTGAGAACTGCTGATCAAGTTTTCATTTAATTAATTATGTTGATTTTTAGAAGAATTTAAAGAATAATATAATATCCATGTTATATTTCTGTGAGACCAATTTGGAAATCATATTATTAACGTTTTCAAACCCCCAGGATTTTGTTTAGTGTGTTATACATTTATGTGTCCTCTTAGTTTCCCTGTGAGTCCAGGGGGGAAGATAACAGTTGGCCATCAGTGATGAGTTCAGTGAGTCTCTTGTCTTTCCCTGTGTGCTGATCAAACTAGACAAGAAAATTAGCATCTGCATAATGGAATTACTGGATAATTCCCCTCTAGCCTCATTCCTGCCAGGGATTTTCAATCCATATGACATAATTTAGTATTTAAAGCTAGCCTGAAAGCTCTCTTTGAAGGTAGGGGTCCTGCCTTGTGTAGCTTTCCATCTTCTTGCCATATCGCCAAATGCAGTGTCATATAAAATAGATGGTCAGTAAATGTTGCTTGGATGAATGGAAAGATGAATAGACGAAACCGTACATCTTTGGGAATGATTTTGTTTGCATGTTGTTGTTCTTGTTTAGCTTCACATTTTTGTTCTGCTCTCTAGACCATTGGTCACATGTTTGCCTCACTAATAGTTTGTACCTTTAAAATCTGGAAACTTCACCCAGTTATCCAGATTTCCAGCTTCACTTGAAGCACGTGGATGCTCTGCAGGGCTGTCCACACCCCAGTGCTGTGTGGCAGCAGGCTGAGCAGACTAGAGGCTGCCCTCCAGGTGTGACGTCCCTCCCTGCTCCCACCGTCCTTCACACTCCTGTTGGCCCCCTGACCCCAAGGCCCAGTGAAGGTGCCCTTTGTCATCATGCTTGCTCTGTTGTCTTTCTTAGAGTAGAGAAATATCTGTTTGTATCTGGCCCTCTTTACCAAAAGAAGGAAAATGAAAGACAGTCTGAAAGGGTCACGTATTTAACAAAAGGGGGAGAGGGCACGCTTCTATGTAGAAGCGGATATTATTGCTAGGGTTTCACATACAAGCAAATGTACAGACTGGTGCCTGCTCTACTCATTTACCTTACCCACGCCACCCCTTCAGCATCTGAGTTTTATGTTCTTTCGAGAGAAAGGGAGCAGAATGCCATTGTTACAGTAATGTAATCACTCTGGCAAGTCCCATTTTAAGGATATTTGCTTTTAACACTGTATACTTCTATTAATCCAGAGCAATGGAAGGAAGAGGAGACATAGATATAAAGAGGCGATGAAAACATCACTTATTTCATCTTTGAGAGATATAATCACAACCAAACAGGTTGTCAAGTAATAAGACCTGCCATACAAGTTACACACAGAACCAGGCAGTGTTTTGATGGCTACTCTTCTTATTTATTCACATCTCAAAATCCTCTTTCTCATCCATGCCTTCAACCACCCCTCCCCCCACATGCACATATGTTTCCCCGATTTTCACCTGGTCCTTAGGATTAAGGTTCCATTTGGTGGCTGCTTTTTCTCCCTTTAGGCCGGCAGTGCTCAACCTTGGTTTTACATTTGTAATTACCTGGAAGCTTTTAAAAGCTATTCTAGCGGGTGTTTTGTGGCAGGAGCTTTTTCGGGATAGCTGTTCCACCACACTGTCCTGTATGTAATTTACAGACAGAGCAGCAGCTTACACATGAACTAACATTTGAACCTCAACTGTCAGATCTCATTAGCTGAAATGATTACAGTTGCAATGAAAGCCAAATGAGTTCACAGTAGTGACATTACAAAGAAAGAATGCCAGTACATTTGTTCCTGAGTTAAAAAAAGGTCAGAGAATAAGGGTCGAATGTTAATGGCAGCTTATTTCTTTTACCTGAATAGAGAATTAAAAAAGGTAAGTAGCGCAAATTACTTATGTTACTACAAGAGTCTGGATTGGCTTTGCCTAGGTTCAGGGAGAAATTTTAAAAAACAAAGCAAAGCAACTGGTGTTTGATATTTGGTGAGTTTTATTAATCTGGAGTCCAATGAGAATCAGCCACACACTGTTAGGCCTACTTCTCAAAGCTGGTGGGCTTTATCTCTGGGTGAATTTAGACTGTGTAGATGGCAACATGGATGCTGAAGTGTGTTTAATTATTAAGTAGCACGCTGTTGAACTAAAAGAACAACCAGCAGTGCTCTTGAGTCCTGAAAGTTTCCTTAAAAGTATTGCTTATTCCCATCAAAGCCTAATGCAATCCCCTGAGTACTTATTTTTGTCATTTGGAAGTGGCTTAAGCCGGCACAGCTGGTTCAACAACTCTCCTAGTGTTGCCTTCCCGAAAGATCTCTGTCAGGCTGACTTGGATGTATTGTGTCTTATGGCTGTATCAAGTCATGACAGGTCTCACAGAAGCAGCTGATCCAGCCTGTACCTGGGGAACAGAGGGCAATTGAGTGTTGCTGGTGCATAAAGTGCCTACCGGGGAATGACAGATGATGACAGGTGACAGGCTGTGTCAGATCTTGGCAGGACTTAGTACAGCAGGTCAAGGACCTTGGACTTTGTCCTGTGACCCTTGGGGAGAGTGGCTGCTCCGATAGGCACTTTTGGTAGAACACTCTGGAGGCTGAGGTTGATAATGGATTTGAAAGGAACAAGGCTGGAGAGAAGGAGACCAGTTAGGGGACTACCTACAGTATTGCTGCGCTCTAAGCCGGTGATAAAATGGGCACAGGAATAGAAATGGAGAAGAGGACTTAGTGACTGATTAGGGGAGAAAATCATGAGTCCATTTTTGGTCATGTTGACTTTGAGCAGCCTATGAGATGTCCAGGTGGGGATTTTAGGATGGATCCATTCAACTGAAATGATTCAAACAATTCAGGCACAAGCCCTTCTTCAGGCTGAATTGCTGGGCCTGGCAACACACCTAATTGTTCACTAATTATTACATGCATGTCAGTTTGGGGTCCTTCGCTAAATTTTTCTTGAGAACAAGGCCTATGTTGGGTATGTAGAAAGCTCTTAATATATACATATTGGTTAATAAACTGAAAAATAAGTTTTTCAATCCAAATGATTAATTTGGCTGTTCACACTGCAGATTCACCATATAACTCGATCATCTTTCCAATATTTCTTTTGGTGGCAGTGCCACAGAATTATGCCTGAAAAAATTCATCGTGTTCTGCTTGACTAAAATTAATAAGCAATATCCAAAGTCATGTTGTAAAACTGATTTAGGACCTCACATTGATTTTTAATGTAGCATAACTAGAAAGCTCTGCTGATTACAGGGTTTGTCTGCTGGCTGTCACCACCACAGCAGAATCCTCAGTGAGGAGGATCAGTTGTTTGCAAGCCACGGCTTTCCATGGCTTTATGTTTAGACTGAGCAAAGGACTCCTTGTGACTAGGGAAACTGGCTCGTTGTATTGGGGGGAGTGAATGACTTCCTGTGCCAGACGTTCTCTGGGCTTGAAGTTAAGGCTATTACTTGTTAGTTTCTGAGTCCTTCCTTTGCAAAGCAAGCTCCTGGGAGTGTACGATTGAATGCCCTGAGGATCTGGGCCAGAAATTAGAAGTTTAAGGTCACAACGGAGCCCTCTTCTAGACCATCTTGTAGCAGGAGGTTGAGGTGCTTTCTCTGAACACATTAGCGTAACTAGGGCAGAGCAGCCACCCGGAAAGACAAGGGCTCTCTCCCTTTCTCAGTTCCTCACATGTCAGTTCCAGGCCAGGACTTCACCTTGATCTCACACCATGACCTCACATGGCAACCCTAGTTTCCTGCCCTCCAGAGGTAAGGGCTGACTCCCTAGGAAGGTCTTAGAGCCCAGGTACGGTTTCTCCACAGTTTGACAGTCTCTCTGGAGTAGGGCTGCCAGATAAAATATAGGATGCTTAGTTAAAGTTGAATTTCAGAGAAACAGCAAATAATACTTCAGTGAGTATGTCTCATGCAGTATCTCGATTCATTACTTCAGCTCTCTCTGAGACACTTTTTCTTGAATTGTTTGAATGTAAGTTGCAGACATTACAACTCCTTGCCCGTGAATCCTTCAGCATGTATCTCCTAAAAATTAAAGCATTTTTGACATAGCCCATGCAATATTGGGACATACTTGGACATCCAGTGTTTTTATTAGCTAAATCTGGCAGCTCTACCCTGGGGGTGCGGTGGGGTGGCAGCTGCTGGAGTGGCCACGCATGGACTTTGCCAACCCACAGACCTGGACTTGGGAGGATTGGACTTGACTTACTGGCTCTGTGAGCTGGGGAAAGCCAGTGCCACCATTTCCGTATCTGCAAGATGGGAAACCTTACCTTGCAGAGTCAGTGTAAGGCTCAGAGATCGTGGACATAAAGCCTTAGCACGGCCGTGCCTGACTCCTGGAGACTTACAATAGATAGCAGCTGGCCATGGTAGTAACAGTATTGTCCTCTGAGCTGAACATCAGGGGAAGGAGATAAAAATAAAGAAGCAACTGTTGTAGAAATGGCAGCTGTGTTTATGAACTTCCCTCTGTTCTCTCATTCCCCTTCTCCTTCCCTACTTAGTGTGTACACACACACACACACACACACACACACACACAACACACAACGTGCGGCCTACTCTGGGATTTACATTGGGTTCCTACGTCCAGCCATGTGGGGTGGAGGCAAAGAAACACATTAAAGGTGCAGGAAAAGCCAGCACTCTTGAGAGCAAGGTTGAAAGGAATAAAAGGTGGTGTGAGAGTTGTGTGGGTGTTGGCTCAGCTAAGAGTGGCCAGGGAGAGGAGGGCAATGGGGGCGGAGGCAGGCTGTGAGGAGAGCCCCAGGTTGTAACAGAATCTGCTATCAGTGTGACTCTGGCAAGCTGTCAAGGATCGGTTTTATTATTAGGTTTTACTGTTAGGTTTTTCATTTGCTTTGTTTAGTTAAGGACTCGAGTCTACTAAATGTTTATTTCTATCCTGAAACGTCCTAAGTGAACTTGAAATTTGGAGGAATGAGTTCAAGTCAGACTGTTGCAAGAACAGCCAGTTTTACCCTGCCTTCTGGGAAGGATTTTGTTCTCCTTCTTACCGGAAACTCTTCCACTTGCCTTTGGACTTTTGATTGCCTAAGGGCTGGATACACACCAGGCAAGAGAACCTCGGGCAGTTCACCATCTGTTCATTCACACTGGCTCTTTTGCGAATCATAATTCTGAGGTGTTTTTCTTTACTTGAATAAATGAGTGAGATTGCAAGTCCTTTCTCATTCAGAAGTTCTCCACACACGGAGATGCTTGTCAGGAAAAGTTAGCTGGGAATACAGAGTGCTCAACAGCCCTCCTGACAATGATGGGAAGAGAGAGCCTGTACAGCCCGGGGTGGGGGATGGGCTGGGAGCTTTTGTGAGAGAGCTGACTACAGCTGAGGAGGCATCAGCCTCGCCTTGGTTTCGCAAGGACAGAAGAAAAGCCTAGATGAGGTTGGTTCTCTTTGTATCCACTCCTTCTCCTTGCCCTTAGGGTGGGTTAATAACATTTTATAGAATCTGAGTTTCTAAAAAACTTATAAGGGAACAATTATATTTTTCTGCTTACAGAAGTAATTTATTTCTGTTGTAAAAAATCCAAACAACGCAGAAAAACATGACAGAATGGAAGACCCCTCATAATCCTGTCCTGCAGAGATAAGTGCTATTAGACATTTAGCATGGATGCTTAAGAGATTTTGAGGGTAACTAAAAGACTGAAATTTTTAAATTATCTCTATTTCACCCTCCTAATGTTTTCATTTTTGCATTTTATCTGCACATGTACATATTTTACATTGTCTGCCCTTTCCATTTAACATAGATCATGAGCATGTTTCTTGTTTCTATGTAGTTTTTATAATTTTAATGGTTGCTGTCTACTCTAACCTGTGAATTATCATAATTTACTATCATTCTTTTCCTGTTCAACATTTTGGTTATTTCCAATTTTCTGCTAATTCCTGATGTTTCAGTTTAAACTGAATTATATCTGGGCTGGAGGAGAGAATCATGACTAAAGACTTCTGTTGTTTTTCTCTTTTGTTTAGCATTTGCTGGGTTGTCTGTATTTGAGCAGACTCACAGGAGTGACACAATTCCCTTTTTTCTTCTGGCTAAGCCCTGGAACCCTCTCAACCCCAACCTGAAGATGGTAATAATCAAGATCACAGTCACCATTTATTGCGCATTTTGAGTATGGCCTGAGATAAGCACTCTGCTGAAACTTCATTTAATCCTTACTATAATCCTAGCCAAGCCCTACTTCCCACCTGTGCCGGCAGAACCTTCTAAAACACCTGTTGCCTGTGTCAGTTCAAAATAGGCAACATAGCACAAAGGTCAGAAGTCTCCTGATAAGGAGAGACTATTTGAAAGGATTATTGCAAAAAGGAAAGGACTGTTGCAATAGAGGGAGGGGACTTGCGTTCTGGAGAGCCTGTGGCAGTGTGATCTGCAGGAGCCTCAAGGGTCAGAGGTTTTCCTTTATAGGGAGGAGTAAACAAGGCTGGGAAGCAGAGAAACTTAGCCAGAGTTTGGCTAACAAGCATTTTTTTTCCCAACTTTATTGAGGTATGATTGACAAATGAAAATTGTATATATTTAAGGTGCACAACATGATGTTTTGGTAAATGTATATACATTGTGAAATGATGACCACAATCAAGCTAATTAACGTATTCATCACCTCCCATAGCTACCTTTGTGTGTGTGTCTTTGTGTGTGTGTGTGGTGAGAACACGAGATCTACTCTCTTAGCAACTGTCAAATATACAATACAGTATTATTAACTATAGTCACCATGCTGTACATTAACCAGCATGTTGTGCCATTGATCAGTGGGAACAAGTGGTTCAGCTAACCAATTATGAGGCAAAAAATGGAAATCTAGAGGGTCTGTGTCTGGCCTTGTCTTAGGTAAACGGGGGGGGGGGGGTGGGTGGGGGGGGGCATCTGTGAATCTTATCTAAGTCATATGGGGAAGGGTGTTTCTTTGCAGTAAGCCATTCCTGGAGCACGGAAAGGGAGATTCCTGAACTATTGCTGTTTTCCGTGCTCCGATAAAATTCAGCATTGCCAGGAGCACAGCTTTGGAGTGAGTCCTGGGGTGGGAGGCTGGCTCCACCCACTACTAGCAAATTCTCCTAACATCTCCTGAAGTATAAAATGGGGAAGGTGATTTTCACCTGGTAGACTATTAGGGGGATTAGGGATGAGATAAGGTGGCAACCTGTAGTGTCTGGCTCTTGATAATCTGCATCTCAAAAACCTTCCATGGCTCCCCATTGTATATGTCTAGACTCCTATGACCCCAACCTCTTTCTCTAAAAGAATCTCCCTACTCCGCATAAAACCAGTCACACCTAATACTGTCCCACCTGTGTGTCTTTTATTGTCTCATTCTCCACATCTGCTATCTTTCTGATTAAGCAGAGGACTCTAGGAGAGATGGACACAGCGCAGGGAGGAAGAGCTCACTCTGTCCAGGCAGACAGGATAAGTGAATCAACCCTGGCTGTCCAAAAGGCGTCCACCCCCATGACCTTCCTCTGCTTGCCAAATTTTTATTCACTATTCCCAGCTTACTTTAAGCACCACCTTTCTCCATCTCAGTTCATAGAATCCATTGTCTGAACACTGTAGAGACCATTGTCTGGTGTACTCATTGGCCATTTATCACATGCTACTTTATATCGTTGATTATCTTGCATGTGTGTATCAATATTCCCCTGAATAGAGGATAAGCTCCTGGAACACAAAAACCGTATCTATGTTGCTGGGTATCTCCTAGCACATACTACACAGTGCTTTGATGATTTGCATGCATAGTTCTATACTTTGCAAGAAAACCATGGGTATAGCACTACTTTAAATAGTTGTTACGAATAGAGGTCATGGAGGGACACAGATTTTTCTTTCTACCCACAAAAGGAACTGGCTGCACTTAGCTCTTTAGGGTGCTGGATTTCTAAGATACACAAACTGATAGGTGCTAGATCTATGATTAGTACCTGTGATTCTAATGCAGCTATTGCTTTCTCCATATCTGAATGTGACTAAAATGGCCAATGAACAACCACTTCCTCTGGGTACACATTAAAGGCCCTCCTTGGATTTGGAGCTGTCAAGCTCCTGTTACAAGGCCTGGCACCGTGGCTTTGCATTGACCGTTCATGCCTTTCTTCTGCTCATCTCTGATTGCCTCATATTCAGTTCTTCTCTGCACTGTCTTATAAGCAGAGTCGATGGAAGCTAATGTAAAAGTGTTCTAGTACTATATTTTGTTGATTGAACAGATATTTCTCCAAGAACTGCATTGTCCTAGACACTGTGGGGAAGATTAAAGGGAAAAAAAACCCTACTCTTTTTTTGTGGGTCACCACCTTCTGTTTTGATAAGCCTACGGTTAACTTAATACATCACCATATTGAGTAGCTGCACTTTCATTTTTGGTTGCAAATATCACTTGCTTCAAGTTGATTCCTGTTAACTTCAATTTTTAGAAGACGTTTTCTGTCCTGACCACTTTTTTCCCTAAGAAATTCCTATGTAATGTGTTATGAGGTTCAAAGGAAAGGATGATCATCCAGTTGAAGGGGGCTACTCAAGGAATTCATGGAGGAGGGAAAGTTATTGCCCTGCCCTTTTCTGGAAATTTATAGACAAGAAGAAGTTCTTATTTCAATGAAATCAGACAACTTTTAAAATATCTATGAGCCTTCAAAATCCTCTGAAGACAAATTATTATTTATGTTAGACTTCTCATAGTTAACATATTAGTTTTAGGTAGGTTAAATTTATGTTACTGAGCTGTTTCTAGGTCTAGATGTGTACTTTATGGTGGAGAAACTCTACCATATACTTGTATAACTAAAATATGTAGTGTATTGATACCCATTTTATTAAAGTGTTGTATGCAAAGGTATGGTGGGAGAGTGGAGAAAAGCCACACTGGGTCCCAGACCCAGCTGTGACATTAAGTAGTTGTGTGACCTTGAGCACAGTCCCTTACCCTTCCAGGGCCTAGAGGTCCTTTCCAGTTCTGGTGCACTCTCGCTCTCTGGGCCTGACTCTCTCTCCCTTGCTCCTCCTCGGAAAGCCAAGACTTTTGTTTAGAAGATAAGATAAAAGACCACAAAGCTCTTAAAAAACCACCTAAAATGACTGATTAGACTGTTCGGTGACTGGGGCAGGGAAGATCAAAGTGTGTGGGGCCAGGTGGGGAGGGCTTCACCAACGAGAGCAGCGTCTGAGCCGGACCCGGAAGGTTGGAGGAAAGGGGTTTCATGGTTTGTCTTAAAGTTTTTCTGTCTCACCAATCTGATCTCAACTCAGTAAATCAGTACTGATAGTCAAGGCCAAGAATATTTCAATAATGTGTCATTTGGATAGAAATCTGGTGATTAGATGTTCTGAACTGATGCCAAACCACAAGTCATCCCCAATTCTATGACACGGCCAACTCATGGATGTGAATTTGCTTCCAGCCCTCCAGATGACGAGCTTTGCTTTGACAAACTTAGGTCTTCTGCGTTCATTTATTCCAGAGCCACTTTGTTTTTCCCTGCAGAGATTGTTGGAATATTTTCTATTTAATGGTAGAACAATATCATTAAGCTCCTTTGCAACATTGCTTCTGTTAAATTAGAGGCTGGACTACTAAAATTTGTGTGTTTTAGCGTGTGGTTTCTAACATTTTTTGAAGCTGGTCCCTTTGTTTATTGTCACCCAAAGCCTCACTGCCAGAGAAGAAACAGGTGACATCAGAGGATGCTTCTTTTGCCATCTGGTTCTTATGGTTTCACTAGTGGCCTTACATTGTCTCTATCAATTTTTCTCTTTCCATTTTCTTTTTAAAAATTTTCTCAATGTGAATTTTTTATTCATTATAAAAAATTTGGAAAATACAGAATCTCATCAAAGAGAAAATAACAATGATCCAAATTTCCAACACACAGAGTTAATCACTGTGCACATTTTGGTTTGTTTATTCTCAGTGTGTGCTTTTATCTTTCATGTGTACTTCAACAATTTTTACTGTAAAAATGCAGTGTTTTTCCATTAACAAATTAAGGACCATTAGGACTGCTAGATATGAGGTTTGTGTCTGTTAACCTTGGGTGCTGTGTTAATCAGGCTTCTATTGCAATGCTGGATAACAAACAAACCCAAATCTCAGTAGCTTGTAACAGTAACATTTGTTGCACACTCAGCTGTGCAGGTTGGCTGCAGTTTGAGCTTGGCTGGCTCAGCTGAACTAGGCTGGACTCCAGGCTTCACGTGTGGTCCACACATCATCATTTTAGGGCCTTGGCTGAAGGGTCAACAGCTACCTGGGGCATGCTGTTCTCTTGGCAGAGGGTGGCTGGTGGAAACTTGCCATGCCTTTTAAGGCCTTAGTTCAAAATTGGGGCATTGCCATTTCACCTACATTCTGTTACTCAAATCAAGTCACTTGGCCAAGCCTGAAATCAGTAGGGTGGGAAGAATACTCTTCCCATAGGGGGGCCATGGTGTATTAGTTTGCTAGGGATTCTGTAACAAATCCCACAGACTGGGTGACTTGAACAACAGTTCTCATAGTTCTGGAGGCTAGAAGTCTGAGATCAAGGTGTCAGCAAGGTTGATTTCTTCTGAGGCCTCTCTCCTTAGCTGGTAGATGGCTGTCTTCTTCCTGTGTCTTCACATGATCTCTCCCTTGTGTCCTGATCTCCTCTTCTTATAAGGACATCAGTCATATTCGATTATAGCCCACCCTAATGACCTCATTTAACCTTAAATTTCTCTTTAAAGACCCTATCTCCAAATACAGTCACATTCTGAGGTAGTGGAGGTTAGGACTTCAATATACGAATTTTGAGGGGACACAATTTAGTCCAGAACACATGATAAGGGTGGGAAACGAAGGACTGTAGACAGAGAATACCCTAAGCACTTAACTTCAGTGAGGCTCAGCTTTCTTATCTTGAAAACAGGGGGATAGACATCTCTATGTTATGGGCTTGTTGGGGATTGAATGAGAAAATGCATATACCACCCCTGGTGTGGAGGTGGTATGGGTGGTGTGGTTCTACCGCAAATGAAAGGACCAAAGCTTGCCTTCTTGGGCCTGTCTCCCTATTCTTCTCTCATGTGGGCCAGCTGGAAGTCCATGGTGCTTCTCAGAATGGCCTGACTGCCATAGCTGCTGTTCTTTCAGTGGAATCTTTGTAACAAAGCCAATAGGGCCTTTTGGGTTCTCAATCTGTGGCCTTGGTTTTGGTAACATCATGTTTCCACCCATGAGCCATGGTTCCAGCATCCTTCCTTTACCACAAATATTTACTGAAGACCTTTTACGGTTTAATAGGGCTGTGGGCTTCATATAGGCATAAGGCATGGTCCTGCTCTCAAGAGACTGCAGTTGAGTGCCTGTGAAAAAAATAAGCGAGCTAGAAGGTCAGAGTAAGGAGTGTTCCTCTCTCTGCCTCTGTGTTCAAAGCCAACTGCCTTACACTTTGTAAATCTCCTTTTGGTTTTCTCTCCTAGAATATTGTGTTAATGAATGGTTCCGAGACATTTGACTCTTGGAAGAAGCCCCCTCTGCCCGTGTACTGCCAGTTCTATTTCTTCAATGTCACCAATCCAGAGGAGATCCTCAGAGGGGAGACCCCTTGGCTGGAAGAAGTGGGGCCATACACCTACAGGTGAGTCCTGACCACCTCCCTGCCGTGCCCAACAGAAATCTGGAGTGACTCCACTGTGGCCTGAGTCCTTGTCTTCTCCCAGGAGCATCCCCTGCGTGCTGCGTGGGGAGCACAGGTTTCTGTCACACCTGTCTGAAATGCTGCTGATGTTTGGCACACGCGTGTGATACCTCAACAGAGAATGGCTTTGTGGATTGGGGCTGAGTGTTAGCCTGGTATGTTTAGAAATGCAGCTGCTTCCTCCTGAGTTGGCAGAATGTGGTTGTTGAGCCATGAGGAGTTCCTCCCACCCCCAGCCCTTTTGAGGTCTCCCCTTGATTTTTTTTTTTTTTGAGGAAGATTGGCCCTGTGCTAATATCTGTTGCCATTCTTTCTCTTTTTCTTTTTTTCTCCCCAAAGCCCCAGTACATAATTGTACATCCTAGTTGTATGTCTTTCTAGCTCTTCTATGTGGGACCCCGCCTCACTATGGCTTGATGAGTGGTGAGTAGGTCCGTGCCCAGGATCCAAAACAGCAAACCCCAGGCCGCCAAAGCTGAGCACACAAACTCAACCACTATGCCACCGGGCCACCCCTTGATATTTTTGGTGACTTTTAGGGCCTTCCCTTCTTTCCCTCCCTTGCATATGTAGTTTTAGACCAGTTCCTAGAATTCTTTGTTGGTCTGCAAACAGGCCTTTCTGTCTCTTATTCACTCCTTTCCCCACCTCTCCTGGCTATGAGAGATGACCAAGTGGCAAGGTGGGTTAGAGTCTTTGGTAGTGACCACCAGTCCCAAGCACTGGGAAGTTAGGAGAATTGCTTTAATCCGTTTTTTTTTGGTGTGTGTGAGGAGATCAGCCCTGTGCTAACATCTGCCAATCTTCCTCTTTTTTTTTGCTGAAGAAGACTGGCCCGGGGCTAAGATCCGTGCCCATCTTCCTCCACTTTATATGGGATGCTGCCACAGCATGGCCTGCCAAGTGGTGCATGGGTGCGCGCCCGGGATCCAAATCGGCGAACCCCGGGCCGCCACAGCGGAGCGCATACACTTAACCACTTGCGCCACCGGGCTGGCTCCGCTTTAATCCTTTTTTAAAAGATTAGTAGAAGGAGGCAGTTGGAGATCTTATGGTCAGAGCGTTTTCCCTATTGCAACATTCCCCCACCCCCTATGACAGTAGTCCTTTCTCCTGCCCCCACCCCCACTCACAATAATCTGTCATCTGAAGTTTGTCCTTCTCAAGTTTAAAAAAAATAAAGGAAGCAGAGAGCAAGATCTTTGTTCTTCAGAACTGCTGAATGGTAAAAATGCCTCACAATTCTGTCGTAATCGATTGCTCAAGAAATTGTTGCTGACTGATTCATTTATTATGAGTCAGTACTATTCTCCGTGCTGGAATTCAGAGATAAAAATCCTGGTCCCTGCCTCAGGTGCTCATGGTCTGGCTCTGGAGTCAGAATTGCCTGTTTTGAATCTGCCTCCACCACTTACTAGTTCTTTGTGCCGTGGTTTCCTTACCTGTAAAGTGGGGATGAAAATAGGACCTCCACCACAGGATTGTGATGAGGATTAAATGGGTCAATGAGTCAGTATTTATAAAGTGCTTGTACTAGTGCCTCGTACATGATTAGTGCTGTTTGCTATTGTTATTAGTCTTTCTTTCTTTCTTTCTTTCTTTTTTTTTTGGTGAGGAAGATTGGCCCAGAGCTAACATCTGTGCCAATCTTCCTCTATTTTGTTTGTGGGACGCCACCACAGCATGGCTTGATGAGTGGTGGAGGTCCACGTTTGGGATCCAAACCCACGAACCCCAAGCCACCAAAGCAGAGCGTGGGAACTTAACCACTCTGTGACCGGGTCAGCCCCTGTTATTAGTCTTAGTAGATTGTCTTAGTCTGTGCAAATCAATATCCAGAATTGTAAAGATGAGTTCTGTTGTTATATAAAGGAATTTTTTAAAAAACACTTGGGTCTTCATTTTAAAAAACATTTTTATATGTGTTTTATGCCTAAAGAAACTGTGTACTGGGTAGAGCAGGTCTGCATTTGAGGCTGTCCTGCTTGGGGACAATTACAAGTTGAACTAGAATTAGGATCTGAGTGCCCTGTTTGGTTTGTTTGTTTTGCAATTTTAACCAATTTTTTATTGTGATTAAAAAAAAAAAACCACACAATGTGAAATGTACCATCTTAACCATTTTTAAGTATACAGGTCAGTAGTGTTAATTATATTCACATTGTTGTAAACAGATCTCCAGAACTTTTTCATCTTGCAGATCTGAAACTGTATACCCATTAAATAATTCCTCTTTTCCCCTTCCCCTCAGCCCCTGGTAACCACCATACTACTTTGTTTCTATGAATGTGAATGCTGTAGATACCTCATATAAGTGGAATCATAGAATATTTGTCTTTTTGCTGTGTTTGTTTTTCAACTAAATTCCTTCGGGTGAGAAGGAGAAACTTGCCTCCATGCAGGAATGAACTCACTTGAGAACTAAAGAAAAACCCTAACGAACAATTTTCCCACTGGGTCTCCTGGGCCTGTTCCTGTGGTCGTGGGTTCTGATCATAACACAAAGACACCCAGTATTCCATTAAAACATCTTCTGGGCCATTGTGTCTGCTGGCTTACTGTGCTGTCGTAGATGTGGTCGTGGGAAAAAATAAGTCCTAGAAGTAGAACAGGGTCTGACTGTTACTCCCTCCATGTTCCCATTTTAGAGGGGCCTTAGCTTACTCTTGAGGAAAGCCCAGGAACATCTTACCAGGGGTTCTTAACCTAGGAATTCAAGGTGGTCCATGATTTGGGTGCAGAAAAATTACATTTATTTCACTAACCATTCACTAAAATTTAGCATTTCTTTTGAGTGTAAATGTAGGCAACAAACCACCGCAGTGTTAGCAGTACCCGTGGCTTCACCACTAATGGAAGCACAGATATCATTGTGTCTCATGGTAGCTGTTGCTGGAAATATCGTTCATGTTCATAAATCCTTCAAAATTACAGTAATTGTTAGGCCTGCTGCTACATCTTATTTAAAGTGTCAAAAAGAAGCACACATATTGTCATATCAACAGATTTTTTAAATGATGCCTGTATTCCAATGATTGATTTCCTTTGTAATCCTGGGTGTTTTATTTTCCGAGTTTAAAAACATTTATCTGAGAGAGAGTCCATAGGCTTTACCAGATTGCCATGGGGGCCCATGGCACAGGGAATGTTAGGTACCCCTGAGAGCAGATGCAGTAGGTTAGAAGGCAAGTTGATCACTCATTGACTGGTTTCATTTTTGCCTCTGTGAGTTTTCCTGCCTCTAGTTTTTCTCCTTGCCCTGGTCTCTCTTCCACCCACTCCAGAGTGATTTTCTAAAGGGCACTTCTGACATTTCCTTCCCCTCCCTTCTCAGAGTCCCTGTGGGTCTCCCTGTGTGATGGTCAAGACCTGAGCAATCTGGCTCCTTCTCTATGTCTAACCTCTTTATTTTATTATTTTATTTTTATTTTTATTTAATTTTTTGGCACTCTCAACCTAGAATTTTGTACTCTAACCAGAGCTAATTTTATCCTCTAACCAGATCTATCCAATAGAAATTTAATATGAGCCACATGTATAATTTAAAATTTTCTCGTAGTCACATAAAAAAGTAAAAAGAAACAGGAGAAATTAATTGTAATATTTTATTTACCCCAATACTATCCAAAATAGTATCATTTCAACATGTAATCAATATTCAGAATTGATACACTTTACATTTTTTCTCACACTGTTTTTGAAATCCTATGTGTATCCCGCGTGTATTTTACATTTATAGCACATCCACATCTAATTTAGACGGCACATTTCGAGTATGTAATAGCCGCATGTGGTTACTGTATTGGACAGCACAGCACAGTTCTAACTGTACTCCAATTATTTGTAAGTCCCCAAACACACTTACAATGTGTTGCCTCAGTCAAGAACGAACTCCTCACCACCACCTCTCGAAGCTCTAATGCTGCCTCCTCCTGAGACGTTCCTTGACTTTGTATGCGCTCTGCCTGGTATGTGTGGCTATTACCACAGTGACTAAACGCATTTGAACAATTGGTTTACATATCTACCTTTCTTCCCAATGGACTAGAAGCTGCATGAGGGGCAGGAACCAAGTCCTTTCATCTGGGATTTGTAGAAAAACATGGCTTTTTAGGGAGACTTATAGCCCCTCTACTGGGCCTTCTGCATTTAGTGGATCTGATTTCTGTCACTTGTGACTTAATTATGCTATTGTTTAGCTATATGAGAAAGACAGAACATTCCAGTGGCTCCTGCTCCAGTGTTTGATAGTCTCATGGGTTCCCGCCCAACTGAGTCAGCTGATTGTGTGCAAAGGGACCCGGGAAAGGAAGGGGGGTGCGTGCTGGCGTCTCACTGGCTGGTGTGGGTTGGTCTGGTGGTGGGTGTCTCTGAGAAGGGGGCAGGCCACTCTGGGCTGTGGAGGGCCTGATTAAATTGACACAGTTTACAGTGGCACGTTTCCCAAAATTTTCACATATTAATGAGATCAGAATATTAATGTTTTCAGAAAAAGATGATGGCAATTCCAAATGTAGATAAAATCCAGTCAGTCTGGCGTAAGGAATGTAGTGCGTTATTTACATTTTTATCAAGCTGTGGACTGAGCAGCCCCGGAACATGTCTGTTGACACAAAGCTAATTTGCTTCGTGATCCTTTTGCTTAGCAACATATTTGTCATACACATAAATTGTGTATCCAATTTATCATATTCCACGGCTTCCTCAATGTTTTGAGATTTATTTTATTTTGTCGGGTTTCTTTTTCTATTTTGCCGACTATTTAACATTTCAAGAATTTTTAAAAAATCAATTTGTCTAAGGGTTCTTTCAACTAACTTTCATATTTCTAAGACATATTTGCTGAATTTACAATATCCCATCATATATCTCCTGTTTGAGTTTCTTAGTTTTGCTATTTGGATGTTCATTCCTTTTTTAGGGTCATGTTACTGCTTTGATAGTAAGGAAAAAGACATGAGGGATAAATACCTCATAAGTGTTTTTTTTATTATTCACTGAGCGCTAAGTAATACTAGATTATGAAATAATCAACATATACAATATCATATATAGCATTACCTTAAAAGTGTAAACTAGATTTTATATTATAAAAATAATATATATAAGTAGTAAAGATAAACTTGAAAATCCAGTAAAGTAAAATAAGAAAAACTATAACTGTCCATGCACTGTCTCATACATAACCAGTGCTAATATTTTAGTGGATATCTGCTCAGCCATTTTTCCATGGGTGACTTTTACTTTTACATGGTTATCATACTACATATATGTATGATATGCACGTACATGTACGTAACATGCATATTCTCTTCACTTAATATTATGTCATAGGTGTTTTCCCATTTTATGTCTTGGTCTTTATACAAATACATTTTAGTGATGATAATATTCCAGAGATAGAATATATTGCTGCACTTAACCATTCCCTTCTTCTTGACCGTGTAGACCAGTTCTCATTTCATCCTTTGATTACCACGTGTATTGAATATTCTCCCCATGTTTACCAACCAATTGTGTTTCCACACTCTTAGTTCTTGTCCTTTGCCTGTCTTGGATCTGGTGTGTTCATGCCACTCTGTAAACTTTCTATATAATAATGATGTTAACTCTCTGTCACATTTGTGGCAATGATTTTTCTATTGTTTGCCTTTTCAATATTTAAAATTTATATGGAGTCAAATCGGTTCTTTCATGAACTTTTCTATCATTTCTGAGCTTAAAACGTCCTGCTCCCTTCAAAGTTTGATATTCAAGTTTCTTTTCTTGTAGTTCTTTTTTTTCACATTTAATTTCTTAAGGACCTGATTGTCTCCTTGCACATTAGCAAAGGTAGGAACTTTGTTTAAACTTTCAAATTCTGTCCTGTTAGCCCTTTGGTTCTTTTTGTTGTTGTTGCTGCTGTTGTTGTTTTGTGAGGAAGATCAGCCCTGAGCTAACATCCATGCCAATCCTCTTCTTTTTCCTGAGGAAGACTGGCCCTGGGCTAACATCTGTGCCCATCTTCCTGCACTTTATATGGGATGCCACCACAGCATGGCCTGACAAGCAGTGCATTAATGCATGCCCAGGATCCGAACCCGGGCCGCCAGCAGTGGAGCGCGCACACTTAACCGCTATGACATGGGGCCGGCCCCATGCCCTTTGGTTTTTACTCATCTCTGAGCCAAGCTGTATAAATTTTTTCTTCTAATATCAAAGAAATGATAGAAAATTTAGAAATGCCGTGGTTATTGTTTCCCTGATTATAAGAGAATGCTTATCTCTTTTTCTAAACCTGACTCACTCTTCTCTGATATCACCTTTTTTCTCAAGATAGGAACAGAAGTGTCTTTAGATAAATTAGTTTTTAAAAAATTCTTAAACTGCTCAAAAGTAAGAAAAATAGAAAAAGATCCCCTCCACCTTCTTATCCTTTGCAAAAGGCAGTGACCAGGTACTTGTGAGTTTTAAAAGCAGGTGGTGGTACTGCGTGACTTGCCTGCGTGAGCCAGTTGGGTCAGGGCAATGCTTCAATGACAGGGGACCATTTCCATATTCAGGAGTGAAGTTGTTTCTTGCACACCCCCAACAAACATGGGCCTGGTCCCCCACCCCCAACACACACACACACACACACACACACACACACACACACACTGCTTTTTCTGAGCATCCTGCTTTACGCTCCTGGTTTTCCATCTTTCACTTAGCTGATGAGGCAGTGGTAACAGAAAGTTAAATACGGGAGCTGCTCAGCACCCTGCCTTCGCCCGCTTCCCGTGCTCTGCCCTTTCTTCCTGGTCATCTCATCCACTCTGTGACCTCACTTCTCCATGGACATGTCTGTTCAGCCCAGCCTCATCTTGGGCTGCAGGCTACTCTTTCTAAACCACCTCTGCAGTGTGTCATCCTCCTCCACCACCAATTTTCTCACCCTCCACTTCGGAAACATGTCCTGTGCTTTCATGCTGTGCTCTCTGCCCTGGCGCTCCCTCTGCCTCCGTCTGGAAGCCCCTCCACCCTACCACTCCAGAGAAGCCTCCTCCTTCCAGGACCAACCCAGATGGGCTCCTGCACAATGCCTTCCTCAGGACTCCCATTCCAGTCACCAGCCCTCCCTCCTCTGGGTGATGGGCTAGCATCTGGAGGTCAGCTTCTGAGCCCTTTCCACATGGGAGGTGGCCATTTATTTATTTGTGTGTGTGTGTGTGTGTGTGTGTGTATGTGTGTGAGGAAGACCAGCCCTGAGCTAACATCTGCCAATCCTCCTCTTTTTGCTGAGGAAGACTGACCCTGGGCTAACATCCGTGCCCATCTTCCCCCACTTTACATGGGACGCCACCACAGCATGGCTCGACCAGCAGGTGCGCACCCGGCATCTGAACCTGCGAACCCCAGGCCGCCCCAGCGGAGCACGCGCACTCAACCGCTTGCGCCACCGGGCCGGCCCCTGGAGGTGGCCATTTAAATGGCAGTCTCTCATGCTCTACCATGTTCTTTGAGGACAGGAACCAGGAGAGATGTTATCTCTCCATCTCAAGAACTTAGCACAAGTTCCCTTGTACCATGGTATTAGTAGCTAAAGCTTCCTAAGCGCTTAGAATGTGCCAGGTAGTATTCTAACTGGATTAAAAGCTTATGTGGATTTAATTCTAACAACAACCGTACAAGGAAGGTGGGTTATTATCTCTATTTTACAGATGAGGAAAATGAGGCCCAGAAGCAACAAGTAACTTCTCCTTAGTCACGGAGCTAGTAACTGATGAAGCCAGAATTGAAGGTAAAGCCTGGTGGTCAGATCTCCACTCACACTCCACCCAAAATGCTGTTACTTCTTCAGTTTCTCCACAAAGAGCATTAGGTGAATGCAAGCGGAAATGACTGGAAGATAAAGATTATGTGATAGTATTGTAGGTATCTAATTTATCGAGCATCTCCCAGGAATTAGATATTGCACAGATGTTAATTTTCCAACTAATTAAAATTATTCCTTTTGGTTTCCTTATCTCAGGCTACTGTTTGCCTTCTGTGATGGTGAGATTTTCTTTAAACATTTTGGAGTTTAAAAATTCTTTTTTGTTTTAAAAAGTAAGAACTTTTTTTTAAAAAAAACAAAAATGATTTTAAATGAAATATGTCTAAAATCAATCATGTATTTTCCTGCCTGATTAAATAGTTCATGGAGCATCATTCAACCTTTTCATAATGACTAGGGCCATCACTGTGATTAACAAATAGTCAGCTGTGGTCTGAGCCTGTGATGTCCTGGAGCCTTCAATCAGTAGGATTTATTAGCATCTGCTAAGTACCAGGGACAATTTAGGGCACTTTCAAGTATGGTTCCTTGATTAATTGTCTAGGCTTAAGATTTGCCCTACCTTTTTTTTTTTTTTTTTTCATTTCTGGAAGCTTCTTTGGTCTTCGAGATACTGTAAAGCAGTAACTGATCACTTCTTGCTCTGTCTGCTGTTCACCAGGAGACCGCCCTGCTTCTAGTTGACTGTTGTTGATCAGCTGTGGGTACTCAGACTTGTTGGTGTTGTTATTAAAACCCCTCTCCTTGCATGATGTCCTCCCTGGGGTGGCTACAATGACAGGAGTGCTTCGAAGGGGAAACATTTTGGATTTCCTCTGATTATCGCATGTGGTTTTGAGAGGGAGGCTCCTCGCCGTCCCTCCTCTTGGCCTCTGCAGAGCGAGAGGCCACTTCTGACAGCCCAGTGGCACTGCCGTAACCTTCAGTTAGACGGCTTGACAAAGACCCCATGTCAGTCATGCCTGAGGGTGGCGGTGGCTGAGGGAAGTCATGTGGTTAGCTGTGAGTGACCTGACGTGGTCCCTTGGTGCCTGCCAAAGGAATGAAATATGTTCGTGGTCTGGAAACCCTTGGCTTTGGCCTTTTGAAGTTTATTGAGAAACCAAGACAAGTTACAGGGCTTACAGTGATTGGAGCCCCCGTGCTCCATTTCCCTTTAAAACATCAGGGTCATACAGAGTCAGAACATTTTAAAAGTCATCTCCAGAGTCAGTAAACATAAATAAACATAAAATGAAGCAGGCTCTAGGCTTGGAATTATTCAGGTCTCTAAGTTCGTGACCCAGGGCTCAGTGAAAAAACAAAAAAAGCCTTAGCGAGGTCATCGCTTTTCGTCATTAGTCAGAAAACTTGGCAAAGTTGATCCCTGGGATTCTGGACCTACGTTGAATCCCAGCTCTTGGCTCCCTGGCCCCCTGGGGTCCCTTTTTCTACCTCTAGTTCCTTAGCGATCAGCTAGGCCAGTGTGGGGTCCTGGGCCCAGATTATAAACAGGTACACAAGAGGAGTCTGCCTCCCCTCACCCTCCCCGCGCTCTGGGACTAGCCTGGAGGGAGGAATGTCGCTCTCTGCAGGCACCAGCCGTGGCTGAGGCAGGGATTTGCCTGTGAAGTTTCCTCTCCTCCTCCAGCTTCTAACAGATCACTTTGCATTAACTTATGTGTAGAGTCAAGGAAAACCTTGGACGTGAAGTCAGGTGACCAGGATTCTAAACCTGGTTCTGACACTTCCTGGGTAGTCCTGGGCTGGTTACTTTATCTGAATCTCCGTTTTCTCATCTGTAAGAAGACTGCGTTATGATTTCTGTATGAGGGGTTTTGGGTTGCAAGCAAGAGAAACTACCTCTGGCTAATTTAAGGAAAAAGAGAATGTATTTGCAGGCTAGTAAGTGGGTTACAGATTCCAGGGAGGGGATCGGAAGAAGGGGACAGAGTCCAGCGCTGCTTTCAAGACCCAAGTCACAGAAGCGCGTGGATCCTGGTGTCGTGTGCGCCCCCGGGAGGAAGCCGCTTTCCACCGTGTTTTCCACCTTGTGGCTCTGTGCACAGGATTCTGAGGCCGCGGGAAAGGGAATGACCGAGTTCTGGTCCCACACCGTTGCCCAGTGCAGGAGAGGAGAGGAAATCAGGGCTCTCACTGTAAGACAGGAGAATGGGCGTCTAACAACCAAAAGTCCACCGCAAACGCCCCCTAACTGCAAACTGCCTTTCAACATGGCAGCCTCTATCAGGTTTTGTACATGTTCCTCGTGACCTGGAAGGGCGTGTAATTTTTTTCTCTCATAATTATTTAGATTTGGCATTCCTTACGGGCACTCTTTAGTTTCATTCTACAGACGTTTATTAAGCTCTTATTAGGAAAGACTGTCTGCTACAGAGGAAAGAGTACAACACAAGAATGAGAAGACTTGGGTCAAGTTCTGACTGTCCTCCTGCCCCGTGACCCCGAATGTAAAAGTGTGGTGGAAAGACTCGCTCTGTGTGTGCGCAGGCTTGTTGTAAGGACCAAGTGAAATCAAATGAAATAGTGCAATTGAAACCTTTGAGGAGCTATGCAAGTGTCAGATACTTATATTGTTGTGCATAGCTTTGTGCTTAGTGCTAGAGAAGAGCAAAGACGCATCTATTTTTATGCATCTATTAGTATACTTTTATTAGTCGCTTGTCTGTTTTTATTTTAAAATCTAGAAAGGATTTAAGAGGTTTATAAGTTTCTTTAGCTTGCTTGCCATCTGCCTGAGGCTTCGAGATAATTCCTTCACAATCTAAATGATGTCGCTAAGCAGTTTATAACTGAGCACCAAAGACATGGTACGGACAGCAAGCTCTATGGGGATTCAGGGGTGGGAAAACCCGTGTGCAGCTCTGGTCAGGAAAGGCCTCTGGACGAGGTGGTGGGTAGTCTAGATGCCTAGTGCCGCCCTACCTGTGTCAGAATTATAAACTCTTAGGTTAGCTCTGTCCAGTAGAAATATAATGTGAATCACATGTGTAATTTAAGATTTTTCTAGTAGCCACGTTAAAAAAAAGTGAAAGAAACAGGTGCAATTAATGTGAATAATATATTTTTATTTTACCCATTATATCTAAAATGGTATCATTTCAATATGTAATAAATATAAAAAAGTTAAGGAGATATTTTATATATATGTATTTTTTGTAGTGTTTTTGAAATCTGGTGTCTATTTTAACCCTTACAACTCCTCTCAATTCCAATTAGCCACAGTTCAAGGGCTCAGTAGACACATGTGACTAGTGGCTACCGGGTCAGACAGCACAGCCCTAGAGGGAACAGGAAGAAGGAAAGATAAGCAGAGAGAGAAGGAATAGACACTGGAATTTAATGAACATCTGCTAGAGACCAGGCAGGGCCAGGACTAGCCTTAGGTGGTTGATGAACAAAATATCAGATCCTATTTTATTTAAAATTTTGGTGTTTTGTTTGTCCTGATGTTTTTTACATCAATTTTGATTTTAAAAATTGCATTAAAATATTATTTGTCTTGATTACTGAGTATTTTGGCACCTCTTACATTTTTTGCCCAGGGCAAGTGCTTCACCCTAGTCCCAGCCCTGGCACCAGGCACTTTCTACAAGTTTTCCTAATACGTCGTTTGAGGACACTAACCTGAACCAAACTGAACTATGTGTTGAAAAGAGGAGTGAACTCCTCTAATTTACTAAGCCTTGGACATTTCTTTTTTTTTTTTTTTTTTCTGTTGAAGTATAATTGACATACACTATCCTATTGGTTTCAGGTGTACATAATAGTGATTCAATATTTATGTACATTATGAAATGATCACCACGATAAGTCTAGTAATCCTCTGTCACCATACAAAGTTATTATAGTATTATTGACTATATTCCCTATGCTGTGCATAGTCTTCCATATCTTGGCTATTGTAAATAATGCTGCAGAGAATAGGGGTGCATATATCTCTTCGAATTAGTGTTTTGTTTTCTTTGGATAAATACTCAGAAGTAGAATTGCTGGGTCTTATGGTAGTTATATTTTTAATTTTTTGAGGAACCTCCATACTGTTTTCCATAGTGGGTGCACCAATTTATATTCCCACCAACAGTGCACAAGTGTTCCCTTGTCTCCACATCCTCACCAACACTTATTATTGTCTTTTTGATGATAGCCATTCTGACAGGTGTAAGGTGGTATTTCATTGTGGTTTTGATTTGCATTTCCCTGATGATTAGTCACATTGAGCATCTTTTCCCGTGCCTGTTGGCCATCTGTATGCCTTCTTTGGAAAAATGTCTATTCAAGTCCTTTGCCCATTTTCTAATTAGATTGTTTGTTTTTTTGACATTAAGTTGTATAAGTTATATATATATATTTTAGATATTAACTCCTTATTGGATACATGATTTGCAAATATCTTTTCCCATTTAGTGTGTTGCCTTTTTGTTTTGTTGATGATTTCTTTTGCTGTGCAAAACCTTTTTAGTGCGATATAATCCCATTTGTTTATTTTTGCTTTGTTGCTCTTATCTGAGGAGACTAGTCCAAAAAATATTGCTAAGACTGATGTCAAAGAGCTGACTGCCTATGTTTTCTTCTAGGAGTTTTATGGTTTTAGTTCTTACATTCGTCTTTAATCCATTTGAATTTATTTTTGTATTTGGTGTAAAAGAGTGGTCCAATTCCATTCTTTTGCATGTAGCTGTCCAGTTTTACCAGCACCATTTGTTGAAGAGACTGTCTTTTCCCCAATGTATATTCTTGCCTCCTTTGTCATAGAACAATTGACCATATGTGTGTGGGTTTATTTCTGGGCTCTTGATTCTACTCCATTGATCTCTGTGTCTGTTTTTATGCTAATTCCATGCTGTTTTGATTACTATAGCTTTGTAGTATAGTTTGAAATCAGGGAGCCTGATACCTCCAGCTTTGTTTTTCTTTCTCAAGATTGCTTTAGCTATTATTTTGTGGTTCCATACAAATTTTAGGATTCTTGGTTGTAGTTCTGTGAAAAACGCCATTGGTATTTTGATGGGGATTGCCCTGTATCTGTAGATTGCTTTGGATAGTATGGACATTTTAATTATATTAATTCTTCTGATCCATGAGCATGGTATATCTTTCCATTTATTTGTGTCATCTTCAATTTCTTTCATCAATATCTTATGGTTTTCAGAGTACAGTTCTTTCACCTCCTTGGTTAAATTTATTCCTAGGTATTTTATTCTTTTTGATGCAATTGTAAATAGGATAGTTTTCTTAATTTCTCTTTTGATAGCTTGTTATTAGTGTATAGAAACACAATCTATTTCTATGTGTTAATTTTGTATCCTGCAACTTTACTGGATTCATTTATTAGTTCTAATAGTTTTTCAGTGGAGTGTTAAGGGTTTTCTGTATATAGTATCATGTCATCTGCAAATAAAGACAGTTTTACTTCTTCCTTTCCAATTTGGATGCCTTTTCTTTTTCTTGCCTAATTGCTGTGTCTAGGACTGCCAATACTATGTTGAATAAAAGTGGTGAGAGTGGGCATCCTTGTCTTGTTCCTGATCTTAAAAGGAAAAGCTTTCAGTTTTCACCATTGAGTATGATGTTAGCTGTAGGTTTGTCATATATGACCTTTATTATGTTGAGGTACATTACCTCTACACCCACGTTGTTGAGGATTTTTATCATAAATGGATGTTGAATTTTGTCAAATGCTTTTTCTGCATCTATTGAGATGATCATATGATTTTTATCCTTTGTTTTGTTAATGTGGTGTATCACCTTGATTCATTTGTGGGTATCAAACCATCCTTGCATCCCTGGCATAAATCCCATTTGATCGTGGTGTATGATCTTTTTAATGAATTGTTGAATTTGGTTTGCTAATATTTTGTTGGGGATTTTTGTATCTATGTTCATCAGGGGTATTGGCCTATAATCTTCTTTTTTTGTGGTGTCTTTGTCTGGTTTTGGTATCAGCTGGCCTCATAAAATGAGTTTGGAAGTGTTCCTTCCTCTTCAATTTTTTGGAATAAATTGAGAACGATAGGTATTAACTCTTCTTTGAATGTTGGGTAAAATTCACCTGTGAAGCCATCTGGTCCTAGACTTTTGTTTTTTGGTAGTTTTTAAATTACTGATTCAATTTCATTACTTATAATTGTTCTATTCAGATTTTCTATTTTCTTGATGATTCACTCTTGGAAGGTTGTCTATTACTAGGAATTTGTCCATTTTTTCTAGGTTTTCCAATTAGTTGGTGTATAATTGTTCATAGTAGTCTCTTGTGATCCTTTCTATTTCTGTGGTGTCAGTTGTAATATTTCTTTCATTTCTGATTTTATTTATTTGAGCTCTCTTTTTTTCTTGAAGAGTCTGACTAAAGATTTATCGATTTTGTTTATCTTTTAAAAAAACTAGCTTTTAGTTTCATTGATCTTTTCTATTGTTTTTTAAGTCTCTATTTCATTTATTTCTGCTCTGATCTTTATTGTTTCCTTCCTTCTACTAACTTTGGGCTTTGTTTGTTCTTTTTGTAGTTCCTTTATGTGTAAAGTTAGATAGTTTGAGATTTTTCTTGTTTCCTATGGTAGGCGTCTATCGCTATGAACTTCCTTCTTACAAGTGCTTTTGCTGTATCTCATAGATTTTAGAAAGTTGTGTTTCCATTTTCATTTGTCTCAAGGAATTTTTTGACTTCCTCTTTGATTTCTTTGTTGACTCGTTGGTTGTTTAGTAGCATGTTGTTTAGTCTCCATGTGTTTCTGTTTTTTCCAGTTTTCTTCTTGTAATTGAGTTCTAGTTTCATACTGTTGTAGTTGGAAAAGATGCTTGACATGATTTCATTCTTCTTAAGTTTATTGAGACTTATTTTGTGGCCTAACATGTAATCTCTCCTGGAGAATGCTCCATGTGCATTTGAATAGAGTGTGTATTCTGCAGTTTTTGGACTGGGCATTCATTTTGTTAAATGAATTTTTAACTGAATTCAAGTTATAAATAAAAAGAGATTGGTAAACAAATTGAAATTCAAACTGAATCTATGAATTGAAAATATTTTGGGACCAAACCATACCAATCATTGACTTTGATTCCCTGGCAAGTTGACCCTTAACCATTGCACTTCCCAGATTATGGGGGGAAACAATGAAAACAATAGTTTTTTTGAGAATACTCTATCCTAGGCCTCATTTCCTTCCCACATTATACCTTGAATCTCCAGTTTTTAAGGGGTCAGTATCTGCAGCCTCTCCATATAATGCTTATGTTGGAAATGTTATATTGAAAAGAACTCTGATGCTGAAAGAAAGGAAAAGTATTGTTTATTAAAGTGGTGCCTATTTTCAAACAAAATCCTTTCTTTCTTTTAGGGAACTCAGAGACAAAGCAGATATTCAATTTGGAGATAATGGAACAATATCTGCTGTTAGCAACAAGGCCTATGTTTTTGAACGAAACCAATCTGTTGGAGACCCTAAAACTGACTTAATTAGAACATTAAATATTCCTATATTGGTAAGTATCATTAGTATGGATTTTAAAAGAAAAGAAAAAGCTAAGTTAAGGCTATTATGGTTTTATATTTAGGAGCTATTAAATTATATTAAAAATATACATAGATAAAAAGAAAAATACATTTTTTTCCTTCTCTTCTTTAAAGTTCATCTTAGACTTCTTCTGAGGTCTTTCAAACAAGGTCTTTTCAAATGGTGACAAAAGGCAAATTTTAGTGTGTTTTTTTTTTTTTACAATTTCTTGCTATGTGTTCAGGATCAGCACTTGTGCAAGTAAACTTGTCCCTAGGATTTGGGGGGGGGTGTAGCTAATAATTTAAAAAATATTTACTTGCCCCTTGTTTTGGTTCAGAAACTCTAGCAATAGAATTTGCATACCATTTCTTACTTTAGATTTCTATCTTGGATTTTTAAGTTCTTAAAATATGTATTGACTGTTTTCCCCCTTTCCAAACAGCAGAGGCTGGGCTGTTGATTACAGCCTCGAGTGATTTCATCAGGCTCTGTTTATAATGGCAATTTCGTTAAATCATATCACACAGGAAACTTGCCGATTCACCTACACTAGCCCCCTCTGAGGCTCCCACTCTAACTCCTAGGTGACCACTACGTGTGCAGCTGGACACTGGTGGTGGACCCGGGACCTAGAAAGTATTAGATCTCAGATCTGGCCCTGCCCTGCTGCGTAGCGGTGTAGCATTTATAATGAGGCCCAGCCTCTGGCCGTGATCAGGAAGAAGGTAGCGCCACCTTGTGGCCAAAGATGCCAACGTATTTGCAAGCGTTTCTCCCCTTCCTCCTGCAGTATGGGGATAACTTAGAGCTCCAACTGGGGATGCTAAGCTCACGCTGACAAAATGTCATACTGAGAAAGGACAATAACTGAAGAGTCTTATTCTTGCACACGCAGCCAGAAAGGAGCTCGCTGGCTGACTTTTCAGCTATTTCATCTCAATGTTTACATTTAAGTTTCCAGCCTGCTCTGCTGAAGGGGCAGTGGAAGAGATTGGGGTGGGGCTGCTGCTATCTGAATTTGCCTGTGCTTCTCAGACCGCCATGGAATTGGCCCAGCTCCACATAATCCGGGAGCTTATAGACGCCCTGTTGAAGGCCTACCGGCAGAAGCTCTTTGTGACGCACACTGTTGACGAACTGCTCTGGGGCTACAAAGATGAGATCTTGTCCCTCATCCACATTTTCAAACCTGAGATCTCTCCCTATTTTGGCCTGTTCTATGGGGTAAGTTGAATTTTCTTTTCAGAGCCTCTTTATTCAGCTGGGGGTGGGGGCACCCCAAGCCACATTTCATCTTCACTTTGGGTTTCTTCCAGAAGACCAAAATTGCGTAGAAGTCTAGATGTCTTGTAGAGTACATGAAAAACAAGTAAGTGTTTTAGTAGGAAATAAAAACTTCTCCCACAATTTCAACATGCTAGCAGCACTGACTTTGAATGAAACATACACAGAGTTTGGCTGTGCTGTTAGTCAGATGCGATCTTTCAAACTACCATAAATATCAGTGATCAGTGCCAGGTCTGATTTTGATGGCTTGAGGACTAAACCCATGCATCAGCCTGACAGAGACAAATAAAAAACTGAATAGAGATAGAATAGTCTGTTAGAGGGGGGAGCTACTTGTTAGATTTTCAGACATGTCATTTGTGAAAGAGGCTGGATAATTTGAAACTCTATGTGTCCTTCATCTGTGATTCCTTATGCTTATAATAGAATTTTGTGTCATTCCTTGTAGATTTTTTGTACTTTGGTTTGAAACCAAAAATATCAGCATTCAAGTAATTATTATTCAAAACATATGTTATTGCTGCCTGAGTTTCCAAAGAATTAAAATTGAAAGCAATAAAAATATCTATATTAACCCCCTACTCTCCCCCTCCCAAAAAAAACTTGAGTGAAATAGATAGTTGGGAGGTTGGTAAATGACAAACTTAAACTCAAGAAAAAAGTGTTAGATGAGTGATGGGAGCTGGGATTGCCATGAGTTTCCTCATCTTTAAGTTTGTGGTTATTATCCGGCTCTAACTACTCAAGAATCTCACCTTCATCATGTAATCCCTTACCAATTCAGTTCCTCTGTGGCAAATGGTGATAACACTGCCCCTGTGCCTTCAAGGGTATACAAAACTTATAAATTGTCCAAACAAAATAGGAAACAAGTTTTTAATATTATCTATGCGAGGGGTGGCAGTCCTGGGAGTAGGATCCCGCCAACCCTAAATCCTTGACTCTGGGTGAGCAGACCCAACAGGTGTTCCCTAGAAGGTCCCGTCTCATAGGATCCCAGCTTCCACAGGACCAGAGGAAGCACTGATTTCTTGTTAAGCTGAGACTAGACCTCCTTTCTAGAAATAATTTCAGGAGAACTCCTACAGAGAGATACAAAAGTTTCCTTAAGGGCTTTTGGTCCCAGTGGCTTCTGTCCATCTGCCAAGTAGATCCTGTTCTAAATACCTCAGTATTTTTCAGATAATTTTCCTTGTATAGCTTGCTTTTTTGTTTTTACATCATTGACTTCATTGGACTTACAACTATTATCCTTATATATCTTTTTAAAATGTAACCCACATTTATAGACTGATGAAGAAATTGGCATCTCTGCTTTCCTGTGGCAAGGATGTGCTGTTTTATTATTATTTTTTCTTTCTCTGTCCTTGCGCTTTGCTTCTCTTTGCAAGCACCCCTGGACCTCCAGAAGGCCTCACTGGTGAAAAGCCCTGGACCATTGCTCGGTCAGATTCGTACCTTGAGAGGATTTCCCACATCCGGGAAACGAGCATGAGACTTAGACTCGGAGGGCTGAGATTTGCATTCTGACCTTTTCAGTTTATAACTGTGGGACTTTTCTGAACCTCACTGTCATCGTTTGTAACTAGAGACTAAAAGCGCTCACACTTCAAAGGCTGTTTTGAAAGGCTGAGTGAGAATTCCATAAAAGTGCTCTGCAGACTACGAATTACAATACGCATTTCAGGAACCAGGATTCTTTCTCCCCTCCATGACTGGCTCAGAAAATGACCCTGAATTAATAGGAAGGACTGGTATATGTTTCCATTTTGGAGCCAGATAAACTCTCTGTAGTGTTGTTGGTAAAAAGGCACTGTTCTTTGTTGTTTTTCTTCCGCTCTCGCCAAATACCAACTCTTTAGCCAGTGGCGCAAAAGTTCACGCTTGAGCTATTGTTCATTCAAAGACCCTGGTAGGATGTGGGGTGCTCACCTTCACTGGCTTCACTGCGCACCCGCTGTTCTGCACCCGCCCGAGCCCGGCCTCAAATCTCTTCTTAATCCTAGTGGCGTTCAGCCAGCATTCCCCTGTGATACACTAGGCCTGTACGCCTGTTGCACCTGCTCCACTATGCAGTGTGATGCAGAAAGAAAACCTTAGTTAATGCCGTTGGACACTTTTCCTTCAAGGACTTCAGTGATGAAACAACCAACCAGGTAATGGGGAAGGACAGAGTATGAGAACGAATAGGATGAGGTGAATGTACACAGTATTGGCACAGTTCCTCAGAACTCCTGAGGAAAAGGGACCTGGCTACATATCAGTTGCTCTTATTTGCGTTTTGCAAGGCCAATCAGTATATCTATACCCATTGATTTTAGGGTACCTCTGTTCTCCTTGGCATGAGAGAGTTCAAGCACCTCCTAGTGTGGGCTCTTGGATGTATTAAATTATAGTTGTTGGAAAGTATCTTTGAGAAGTCAGCCAGTCCTGGGAGGATGGATTATGCTTGTGTTATGCTAGTGTTGTGAAGATTGTAGTCTTATTCTCAGGTATCCGTATGAAAGAACATTTCTCACCGCCCGGAGTAATGTATTCCTTGTATCCAACCCACATCCCTACCACAGTGACACAAAACCTGTTTATTCCTGCTTGTCCTCAAATAACAGAAGTTCTAGTGAGAGTCAGGAAAGCATTCACATTCATATTACCTGACTCTTCTGCAGATAACAGCTGGGGAGAACCCTTTTTGAGATACTCTGAAACATTTAAATGCTAACCACTTAGCTTAGCCCACATCTGAGTTAAGCTGAGAACTTCAAGAAGCAATATACACACATTTTTAAAATTGATGGTTCAGCATTTTTTTATATGGGGAGTTTGAATTTGCTCCTAAATTGTTGTAACGTTCGCATTGCCACTTTTAGAGAGGAGTCCTTTCTCATATCTTAAGGTCACCTAAGATTTCATATGTGGAACACGACACAACCATTTAGTGTGTGGACCGTGTTGATATAGTGACATAGTTGGTGAAATAATATTAAGTGACAAAAAGCAGAACCCAAAGTAGGCAAAAAACATGAAAAGAGAATTCACAAAGGTTATGAATATTTTTTAAGGTAAATAGCTGAATGACATGAGAAAAAGAGTTCAACTTCAGTGAATACAGAAATGCAAAAAAAAGATAAACCATTTTTTTGTTTAACAGAAGTTAGCAAAGTTGAACAAAAGTGATTTGAGGAATGTAAATTGATTTATCTTGCTATTTCCACCACTTTCCAGCTGGGTGACCTTGAGCAACTTGATAATATGTATCAAAAGGCTTAATAATGTTCTTCTTTTATCTAGTAATTTTACTGCTAGTGGTCTGTTTAGAAAAAAGTACTGAAAAGGTTTTTAGGCATAAAGATACTCATACAATGTTATTTATAGTAGGAAAAAAATTCAAAACTAAATATCTAATGATAAGAGAATGGTTAAGTAAATTATTTCCATATAATATTATGGAGTCATTAAATTCTATAAAGAACTTTTGGTAACATGGGAAATATTTTATACACTTAAGTAAAAAAAGTATATATGTATATTCATATATAATATATATTGTATATATGAATATATATACACAATTGTGTATATGAATAAAAATTGTGTACATGTATTATATATGTAATGTATACAACATATATAATAATATATAATATATACATATAATATATAATAATGTATAATATATACGTGACAGATATATAATATATCTTAGTTTGATAAACAAGTTTTGTGTAGGAAAAAGACTGAAAAGAAACAGACCACAATATTAATAGTAGTTCCCACTGGTTGGGAGGATGATGAATAATTGATATTTTTTTATACGTCATTCTGTACATTCTAATGAGAATTTATTACTTTTATAATTAGAAGAAAAACCTACTTTAAAAAGAAAGCAGAACACAAGTATGAGGCATCAACTTATTACCTGAAAATGTATCTGTGTTAATACCCAAAAATATATTTGTGACAAATCACATTGATCCAGAGATCAATGGAATGGAAATAGAACCGTCTTATATTATTTTATTATTCTTAGTATATCTGTAAGGTGCCTGTCACGTAATAAGCCTTGAATAATAAACATTTAAGAGAATGAAAACAATGTAATCGTAGTATTAGAATGTCTGTACCACGAGGGCAGCAGTTTTGTCTGTTTTGTTCACTAGTGCATCTCTAGCACCTAGAATAACGCTTGACACGCTGGGCGCTCAGTGAGTGCTTGTGGATAAATGAGTAGGTGCTGGAGCCCAGTGCCAAGAGCATCAGCCTGTGGCCTGTGTGGTCACAGCCTGGGCTCCATCCAAGCTCCACCATTTACTGGATGAGTGATTTGGGAAGTTATTTAACTTCCTAGATTTCTCATCTATACAATGAGGGTAAAATAAAATAGTCTGTGTCTGTGTTAGTTTTCCATTGCTGCTGTAACAAATATCCACAAATTTAGTGACTTAAAAAAACACAAATTTATTATCTTCTAGATGTTCTAGATGTCAGTAGTCCTAAACTCAAGATGTCGTCAGGGCTGTGTTCCTTCTGGCGGCTCTAGGGGAAAATCCATTTCCTTGACTTTTGCAGCTTGTAGAGGCAGCCTTCAGTTTTTGGCTGTGGCCCCTTCCACCATCTTCAAAGCAAATAGTGAGACGTCTTCAATCTGTCTCTCCCTCTGACCTCTGCTTCTGTCTTCACACCTACTGCTCTGCCTCTGACCCGCCTGCCTCCCTCTTTGTAAGGACCCTTGTTATCACATTGCGCCCACCCAGATAACCCAGGATAGTCTTCCCGTCTCAAGATCCTTAACATAATATCTGCAAAGTCCCTTTTGCCTTGTAAGGTAACATCTTCACGGGTTCTGGGAATTAGGATGTGGACATCTTTGTGGGGGCTGTTATTCTGTCTACTACAGTATTTTATGTGATGCTTGTAAGGATTTCATGAGATAATTCATGCAAAAATTTTAGATCAGTGCCAGGCATGTTATAAATACTCAATAATTGTTAGCTTCTCTTACTTTACTATTATGGAGGAACCCATGCTATTTCCCAGAAATCAAAACTCCATCCACAGATAAGAATTTGTAAGAATGTATAGTATAGACGTCTGTCTGTGCCCTTAAGAAGCATAACTTGGAGAGAATATACAACTGAAGAAACCTTAACTGAAAATGGGGCTGTATTCATACCACTTTCTTCTAGTGCAGCTATTCATGTATAATTGAGTCCTGGCCCTGGACTTAGGCTTTCTAATTTTTTGTTATTGAGATACAATTCATTTCCCACAAAACTCATCATTTTAAAGTGTACAATTTAGTGGTTTTTAGTATATTCACAAGGTTGTGCAACCACCACCACTATCTAATTCTAGAACATTTTCATCATCCCCCCCAAAAAAGCCACATACCCATTAGCAGTCACTTCCATTCCCCTCTCCCACCAGCTCCTGGCAACCGCTAATCTAGTTTCTGTCTCTATGGATTTGCCTGAGAATCCATAGAATTTTTTTTGTATAATTCAAAGATTGGTATCTTTTTTTGTTTTGTAAAGGAAAATAAGGTTGTGTTTTTTGTTTGAAACAAAATATAAGCAAACCCCCTCCCTGCCCAGCCTCTGTCCTGCCCCCATGGGGTGCTGGGACCCCTGGTCCTGGGTGTCAGAGGCCAGGCTGTCCTGGCCTGAGAGGAGAGGAGCCGAGCACTCTCTGTGTGGGAGCTTCCTCAGAGCCAGAGAGGAAGGGCATTTGGGAAGGGAGTTTGGCTTTGTTAGGCAAAAAATAAAATAAAAAAACTCAACATAGATGCCCATTACACAAATGGGGGCTAAGAGGCACCACCTCTGAGGTGGAACCATCTCTGGCAGTTGGACCTTCATACACAAGTTGCACATTCATATGTTATGGACATTCATATAAATGGAATCATACAACATATGACCTTTGTGTCTGGCTTCTTTTATTTATAATAACGTTTACAAGGTTCATCCATGTCGTAGCATATATCAGCACTTCATTCCTTTTTATGGCAGAGAAATATTCCATTGTATGGATACCACACTTTGTTTATCTGTTCATCAGTTGATGTGGATTGTTTCTACTTTTGGCTATTTTGAATAATGCTGCAATGCTATAAACATTCGTATACAAGTTTTTGTATGAACACTGGATATAGATCTTGGAGTGGAATTCTTCTGGATATATACATAAGAGTGGAATTTTGGGGTCATATGGTAATTTTATATTTAACTTTTTGAGAAATTGCCTAATCGTTTTTTTCTACAGCAGCTACAACATTTTACATTGCCACCCACAACGTATGAAGGCTTCACTTTCTCCACATCCTCACCAACACTTGTTATTTTCCTTTTTTATTTATCACCATCCTAGTGGGTATGAAGTAATAGCTCATTGTGGTTTTGATTTGCGTTTCCCTAATGACTAATGATGTTGAGCATCTTTTCATGTACTTATTGGCCATTTGAATATTTTCTTTGGAGAAATGTCTCTTTAAATCCTTTGTCCATTATTTAATTGGGCTCATACTTTTTAAAACCATAAAGTAATAATATGGTTGATATAATATTTAGCAAAACAGTCACTCTATTCCCTAGTTCCAGTTCAGTCTCATGTAGCAATTAGGCCCAACTAGGACAGTTTCATGAAGATTAAATTTGTTAGTTACTGCCTCAGTTAGGGTTCTCAAGAGAAGCAGAATCAGTAGGAGATCTATATCTCTATCTGTCTATCTATCGAGAGACTTATGTTAAGGAATTGGCTTATGCAATTGTGGGGGCTGGCAAGTGGCAAGTTTGAAAACCATAGGACAGGCTAGCAGGCTGGAAACTCAGGCAGATTTCTATGTTGCAGTCTTGAGAATTCCTTTTCTCCAGGAAACCTCAGATTTTGTTTTTAAAGCCTTCAACTGATTGGATGAGTCCACCCACATTGATGGTAATCTCTTAAAGTCAACTGACTGTGACTGTTAATGCCATCTCTGAAATGCAGCAACATCTAGACTAGTGTTTGAGCAAACAGCTGGGCACCGGAGCCTAGCCAAGTTGACACACAAAATTAACCATCACGGTTACCTTATATGATCATATTCACTTATTTTCAGAAAAATGGGACTAACGATGGAAACTATGTCTTTCTAACTGGAGAAGACAATTACCTTAACTTTTCAAAGATTGTGGAATGGAATGGAAAAACGTAAGTCCAATGATTTATCAGTGTAATTATTTTTTAAATTTTCATTTAAAGTGAATGTCCACTTATATATTATTTCAAAAAAATTTTAGCACTGTCATTTTTTGGATGAAAAATCTATAAATATGTAAAATATATTTATAATTATTATTTTATAAATCAGGATGAGGGTAATGCACTTTACAAATTAAATATTAATGGTTTGTACATTTATCATGGTGAGGCGAGAATTACGAGTCAGTGAGAGTTTCCCTCCTCTGCTTAGTGATTGAGTGATGTGTAGCTGCAGCACAAATACTTTTCAAACCACTACATACATGTTTTTTGGGGGAAGGAAGAAGTTCTCTTTTTAATTTAATTTAGTGGTTGTGGATTGTTCATGTATTTTTCTTTAAAGGTGAAATACATTTGAGTTCAGTATTACAACATTTCAAAATTTCTTTTAATATTTATAACTTATAAACAAACTACTTCCAAAAAGGGGCTGAGGCAGCTTGCAATAAAGCTATATATGAAACAAGATATTTTTTTTAAGTCAGAGAAATTAGAAACCTTTGAGAGGAAAGGAGGCTAATTATTCAGGGACTGAGGTAAGAGGAGTTCTGTTCTTGAACGTTAAATTTACTTCTAAGCTTCCCAGAAATACAGGCGAAAAAACTGGTGTGGAATATAGGGGAACTCTATACTATCTTCGCAACTTTTCTGTAAATCTCAAACTATTTTTAAATAAAAAGTTTATTTAAATTTTAAAAAGCACATATTTCTGTGTACATAAACATATTTGCATGCATGTGCTTGCACGCATGGATGCACGCGCGCACACGCATACACACACCAATATATAAGATTCCTGAAAGAATATGTAAGCAACTGGCAACAGTGTTGCCTCTGGAGGAGGGTGCTGTGCTGGAAGGGAAATTTACTTGTAAACAGAATATAGCTGGTTTTTGTTTTAAAACCAATCTGTTATTTTCTTTCCAGTCTTTTAATAGGAGAGTTTAATCCTTTTATATACATATTATAATTACTAGTACATTTATGGTATAATGATATTTAATATATTTGGAATTTTTTTTTCTAGTTTATGTCTATTCTATCCTTAGGTTTTTATGATTCATATTTAATAATATTTTCCCGACGGAACCTAAGGCTATTTATTGTCTCTCTTCTCCTTCCAAACAGGACAATAACTTTACCCATTGCTTAACACACACGCATCTTCCGTGTTATTCTTGTCTACAACTTGTTTCACCTTCTTAGGAAGCCAAATATAAGTAAAAAGTTCGTTATTTTTATAGTAAATATTTAAGTGTACAGACATATTTTATTAATTTTTTGTCCCCTTTTCACATCTTCTCTCAAGTTTAGTTTTCTTCTTGTTGAAGATTATCCATTCGTACAATGTTCTTAACCAGAGGCAGTTTTGCGCCCCCAGGGAACATTGGCGATGTCTGTACACATTTTTGTGTGTGTGTGTGAGGAATATTAGCCCTGAGCTAACATCCATCCTAATCCTCCTCTTTTTGCTGAGGAAGACTGGCTCTGAGCTAACATCCATTGCCAATCCTCCTCCTTTTTTTCCCCAAAGCCCCAGTAGATAGTTGTATGTCATAGTTACACATCCTTCTAGTTGCTGTATGTGGGACACCACCTCAGCATGGCCGGACAACCAGTGTGTTGGTGTGCGCCCAGGATCCGAACCTGGGCCGCCAGTAGCGGAGTGCGCGTACCCACCCAACCGCTAAGCCACGGGGCCGGCCCTGGACACGCTTTTGTTTGTCACAACTGGGGGATGCAGCTGGCATCTACTGGTTAGAGACCTGGGATGCTGCTAAACATCCTATTGTGCACAGGACGGTCCCCCACAAAGAATGATCAGGCTCAAAATGTCAAGAGGTTGAGAAACCCCGCATTTGTGGTTCTTTAAGGATCTGTGGGTGGTAACTTTCTTAGACTTTGCATATTTTAAAATGTCTGTATTTCACTCTCAGTTTTGAATAGTTTTAGTTGGGTGTAGAATTCTAGATCGACAGTTCAAAATTATGAGGCTATTACTCCTTTGACCTTTGATATCTGTCTTTTTTCCTTGGCCTTTTGCAGTTTCCCTACAGCATGTCCAGATTTGAGTTTATTTTTATTTATCCTGTTTGGCCCTTGTGGCATGCTTTCAATCCAACGCCTTGTATCTTTCTTAAATTTTAGAGAACTTTCAGCAATTATCTCTTAACTTATTGCTTCTCTGTTATTTGCTCTATTCTCACCGCTCCCCCCCCCAAAAAAAAACTATTAAACATTTATTGGAGCCTCTCAATCTATACTCTGTAACTTAATTTTTTAATTTAAAATTTTTCTGAGCATATATTTGAATAAATTCTTAGAACTATCTTCCAGTTAACCAATTCTCTCTCCAGTTATGTACTGTCTAGAGTTTTATATATATTGAGTTTTTCTTTCAGAAACTATTTTTATTCTTCAGGTTCAATTTTTCCTGTTTTGGATCTCACTACTCTTGTTTCATTTTTTCTTTTTTAGTAATTTACCATTCATTTCTGAGGATGTTATTCTTTCTTTTATCTCTTTGAGGATACTAAACAACATATTTAAAGTATTAGCCAAATTGTTCAATTATTTGAATTCCTTCTAAAGTGAATTCATCTTCTCCTTGTTGATTTTGTTGCCTCTTAGCATAAATTTCTTTCATTTTTTTAAAAAAAAGATTGATTTGCAGAATTATTTTAGTTGGGAAGTCAGTCTGTTATCAATGCGTGTGTGTGTGTGTGTCTGTCTATCCGTCCTCTTCCCTCTCCCTGTGTGGCACTTTTGCAGTTGGCTCCATGTAGCCCACTCCAGAGCGCCCCCGTCCGGAACCAGTGTATGCGATGGGGCTCCTACCCCCAGCTCTGTAGGCTGATCACAGGTCCAGCCAGAGTCAGCAGCAGCTGGAGTCAGCTTCTGGTTGTGAGGTGTGTCTGGGGCTTCCTGCGTCCCCGGCGCTCAGCTTTGTACCTGTTGAACTCCACCTGGCAGGTGGAAGGTGCTGTCTTTGACCTCTCTTGATGAGCGGGGAATCCCTGCCCCCTAGACCCTGATTTCAATCCCTTGGTGACCTCTTTGAATCCTTATTACCCTCAGGACTAAACTTCTGGTTCTTTCTCCTTGCTTCCAGATCTGCAGCCCTGTGGGCCAGTAGCTTTAGCCCCACTCACCCGTTTGCATTTATCATCTTTTTATTGTCTAGAGAGATGTTTGTGTTTGGGTATAGTGTGGACCTTCTAAATTTCTCTTTTTGTGTTTCATCAGCCACTGCTCTGTGTTTGTACTTGGAAGAGGCCCTCAATTCATGAACTTAGAGGGCCATCTTGAGCAGAGGTTAGGGGTATTGCTATTTATTATCTACTACTATTTATTACTTATCCTTTCCTTTCTTTTGAATTTTGTGCCATTATTCAAAAAATTAATTTTAAAAAAACCGCTATCTCCACTGTGCTTTTAGCAAGTATGAAGTTGATTCAATATTAAGCTTTCTTGTGGCCCAAGAGAAGTCCTCCATTAATTTTGGAACAGAGAGCTGTTCCAAGGGGAGACAGCATTAATGCCCTGTCATGAATATTAAAGAGCTGAGCATATGTGTCCAGAGCTCATCTGTCAGTGGGCTGCCCCTGTACAAGGCTGTTGTTAATGCTAAATTGGATCACTGCTTTAAGTAAGTAGATGTTTCTCAACCTCTGTGTAGGATACTCTTTTTTGGAGGAAGGAAAGAGGGATTTTTGGCTATCACCTCTATCAAAATTGATTTGGGGATCAGGGGTCTACTTTTCCCCCCTCTTGATTCAAACCTAACCAATATCACTCTTGTGTCTGCGTATGAATAAGATTCTGTGGGTAGCCAGCTCTCAGTTAAGTCTTAAAAAGTCCTGACCATTTGAAAAAACCTAAAATCAAATTTGATCATCTTGACTCTTTCTTGTGCTTGTCAATTACAGGTCACTTGACTGGTGGACAACAGACAAATGCAATATGATTAATGGAACTGATGGAGATTCTTTTCACCCGTTAATAACTAGAGACGAAGTCCTTTATGTCTTCCCATCCGATTTTTGCAGGTAAGAACTTTAAAAGAGTTCTCTGACTGCAAGACCACCAGAAGTGTGAAGACTATGTGTTGCTGCATTTATTAGGTGTGGATATTTATGCTTAATCAGTGATAAATGCTGATGGCGTATTGAGAAACAATGTAGTGTGGTGGTTCACAGCACGGACCACAGAGCCTGACTGCATTGGTCTGAATATTGGCTCTACCACTCACAGCTGTGTGACCTTGGGAAAGTTATTTAACCACTCTGTGCCTCACTTTCCTCATTTGTAAAATAAGGATAGAAATAGTTATCTACCTTGGGAGTTGTTACGAGGACAAATGAGTTACTATTAGTAAAATACTTAGCCCAGGGCCTGTCACACAGTAAATAATATTAAGTGTTGGCTCTCAGTTCTTATGATATGCTCTGTGGAGCATGAAATTTGACCTGTCTTTTTCCAGTCAACAGGTAATCCCCACATAGAAGATAAGTCAATCATACTGCTGTCCATCTTTCAGAGTTTATGGGTATTTTCTTAGCTATAACCTTCCCGTTGATCATATTTACTCTCACTTGCCCTGTGATCTCTTCCTCTTTCCTGCTGCTCCTTCTTTACAAAGGAGCGTGATTGAGTCTGCTCTATGGGAAGAAGGCGTCCTCTCTCCACCCTGATTCCCATCTCGCATCATCCACTCCTCTGTCTCCCGCCATTCCTCCTCAAACTGCTTGAATGAGCGGCTGACTCATGCAGCAGCCATTTCCTCTCCACTCGCCCTGCAAGGCTTTCTATGCAACTTCTCAAAGTCAGACGTGACCTAGTCGCATTTGACACTGTTGATTCAGTATTCTCAAGAACTGCTGGTCTTCTGGTGTTTCATATCTCACGTAATTGCACCACATACCCAGTAAGCCCTGTCAGAAACATTCGTGGCTGTAAATTTCACTTCTCTCTTGCACGTAATCAGTAAGCAAGTGCCATCGATTCTTGCTCGGAAGTAGCTCTTGCATTCATCCCCACCTCTCCACCCCCGCCATCTGTGCCAGTCTAGACCCTTTCCATCTGCACACAGAATATCACAGTCACCTTCCAGCTGGCTGCTCTCTTCCATAAATATTTGTGGAAGGATTGAAGGAAGAGAAAGTACATTTGACTGCAATGAACGGAACAAGGGAACCTAGAAGGGCAGTAGGAGGTTTTAAAAAAGATTTGGCACAGAGGAAACACATTCTTATCTGGTACAACCACTTTGAAGAGCCGTTTGGCAATGCTTAGTAAGCCAACGATGTGCAAAGCCCATAATTCTGCACTTTTCTCCTGGTAGTCTGGGCCTGAAGAACTCTGTATATAAATGCAAGGAGACATGTATTGCAGTGCTCATTGCAACATTGTTTGTAGTAATGAAAAACTGGAAGCAATCTAAGTGCTTATAAAAAAGAGACTATAAATAAATTATGGTATATTCATATGATGGAATATCATATGGGATTTAAAATATAAGAACCAGAGCTATGTACATTCATGTAATACATCTTAAAAATATAGTGCTGAATGAGGAAGAAAATTACAGAAAGAATATAGTATACTGTTTTTATAACATTTAAAAATAGCAAACACTGCCATATATTGTTTATGAATGTGCACATCTGTAACAGTATAAAGACCTGAATGGAAATGATGAACCCCATGCTCAGGAGAGTGGTTACCCCTGGGCACCCAGAGAAGGACTAGAATCAGGAGTGTTATACAGAGAGCTTCAGTTGTATCCATAATATATTTTCTATTTATCTGAATGGTATTTGTTATAAAAGGTATTTATTATAATATTATCTCTATTTTTCTGTTTGTCTAAAATATTTCATTAAAAAAAAATGCTGTAGAGGTGGGATGTGCAGTGAAAGGCAACGCCCGTTGTTTCTTACAACCCTGTAAGAGATGTGTCCCACTTCTGGTTCAGAGATGAAAAAGTGGGGGCCCAAAGGCAATTCCCCTCGGCCTTCACATGCAGGGCTGAGGGATGAATTAAGACAACGTTATGTGAAAGGGCTTTGTCGGTTACTCAGGGGCCGTGCAAATACCAGGGTGGTTCGTGTTATACGGGACCCCTGTTTGAAACTCCCTAATGACTGAAGGCAGAATTATTCCAACTTCGTTGAAATAAACGACTGGGGCAAAATATGGAAACTACTTTTATTTGGGGGAAATGGGTATCAAAGTATATAGTCTAATCAAGTATCTGTCTAACTTGGCACTTTTCCAGGCCCTAAGAATCCTCCAGGCCAAGCCCGTCACCGCCTCTTCTGCTCTTGCTTTGCCTCTCCTTCCCCTGTGCTTCCCTTTCTTTGCTGCTGCTTCGTCCACACTGGCATGTCCATGCTGGTCTAGATGGTTCTTTTATTTCTCTCAATGTGAGCCTCCATTCTAAAGGTCATCTTCTTAATTTTCTACCACACATTATATTTTTTTTCTTTGGCCTTTTTTGGATATTATCATAGTTGCTGCATCTTAAACATCATCTTTCGTTCCAATTCATCTTCTACTTTATGACACATTGAGTGGGTTGAGCTCCTTGCAAGCTTTCTTTCTCATCTTCATTTTCCACTGACTGTGTAAGCTTTCCGCCACGTTGTACCTGAGAACGGGTGCTAACTTACTGATTTGGGGCAGATTGCACTGACTGGAACCCACCTTGACTTTTTCTTTTTCCTTCCTAACAGGTCAGTGTATATAACTTTCAGTGACTTTGAGAGTGTCCGGGGACTGCCTGCCCTTCGGTATAAGGTGCCTGCAGAAATATTAGCCAATACCTCAGACAACGCCGGCTTCTGCATACCTAAAGGGAACTGCCTGGGCTCAGGAGTCTTGAATGTCAGCATCTGCAAGAATGGTAAGAACTCAGAGGGGGCCTGCGGTTGAGTGTGCAGAGGCCAGGATTGGTGTTCTTCCGCAAAGAATGTCGTCAGCCCAATAGAAAGAGTGATTCTGACCTTTTAAGAATAATGTTTTGTAAGATGGCTATAGAATGGCAAAAAATGATTGGCTTTTCTGTAATGCCTTTTCTCGCTAGAATGCCATGTTGTGTTTTCTCTGGGCAGTAGTGTAGACGTCTTAACAGTAATAATAGTTCATGTTTATTGAGCATTTACACCAGTCACTGGTCAGCGAGGCGTTTTTCTCAGTGGTTTCCATATTTATATGTAGTTATTATGTGTAAAGTGTTAACTGATTTCATGTTCAAAGCAATGCTAAAAGAGAAAGAGAACTCGGTAATAAGGAAGTACCTATCTTGGTAAAGATTCTCAGTGATTTCCAAGCAGAGTTAGTTTTACACCCTGACTGCAATTCCCAGTGTTTCTTAATGTCTGAGACACTCTGCTCCTTTCTAGGAACGAGGCAGAATTATTGATAGTACAGCTGACAGTGCATTTTCTTCATCTTGAGGACTAGTTTTAACAATTATGTGTTGCATAATTATTCACAGTAGTCTTGCTAGATAGACATCCAATGACCTCTTTTTTTTGTGAGGAAGATTGGCCCTGATGTTAGCTCATCTATTTTGTATATGGGATGCTGCCACAGCATGGCTTGATGAGTGGTGTGTAGGTCCGCGCCTGGGATCCGAACCCGCGAACCCTAGGCTGCCAAAGCGGAGCGTGTGAACTTAACCACTACACCACCGGGCCAGCCCAGTGGCTTCTTTTTATAATTGTGGAAACTAGGGCGCAGAGAAGGAACTGATTTTTATCAGATCCTTATCCCTGCTGGGACTTAGGGTCTTCCCCTATTCGTACCATGATTCCTCCTAGGCTCCGATTCCTCTTTGAAGTTTCTCTTGAGAAACTTGGTAACTTCTTTCTCCTGAATGAAGTTGTCCTTTTCTCCTGAATCAAGTAATGTGCTAACTTTTGCCCCCTTGTCTAATTAGCTTGAAAATCTCCTTTTGGGATAAGGCTGAAGGTCAGTGGTATACCTCCCTATCTTTGTCTGATGGGGCAGTGGCTCCCAAACCTGGTCTTGCATCAGAATTATCTGGAGAATCATTAAAAATATCTGTTCCAGGGCCACATACTATGGCCCCAAAATCTGTTTGTGTTTTTGTTTTGTTTTTTTTGCAGGGGAAGATTTGCCCTACGCTAACATCTGTGCCAATCTTCCTCCTTTTTTCTTCCTCTCCAAAGCCCCAATAGATAGTATGGTATAGTTGTAAGTTCTTCTATGTGAGCTGCTGCCACAGCATGGCTACTGACAGACGAGTGGTGTGGTTCCGCGACTGGGAAACGAACCTGGGCCACTGAAGCAGAACGTGCTGAACTTTAACTGCTAGGCCATCAGGGCTGCCTCTCAAAATCTATATTTTTAACATGAGCTCCAGGTGATTCTCATGAAGATGGTGCCTACGTATTTGGGCACCCCTGTGCCAGGGAACACAGCACCCGTTACCTAAAGATAAGACCAAAGGTGAATGGAAACAGCTTCCTGCTTCTGACCTCTGCTGCTGTCTTCCTGGGTGAATGGTCCTGAAACAGTGCCCTGCACGCGCAGCCTGTGTGCTTCTGGCTCAAGGCACAAATGTAGACATATTTTTCTTGCTGTTTTATTAACATTCTGCTTCCTCAAGAAGTTGATGTCAGAATCAGTAGAAAGATTCTACTTTGCACCAGTCAAACCTCTTGCTACAAATCTTTTCCTCTTGCCTCTTATGTATTCCTAAGTGTGGATGGAAACGTTAAACTCTCCAGGATTATCCTCAAGTGTTCTGAATTCCCCAGGGGCACATTTTGGATAGTGAGGTGAGGGAGTATTCTGGAGTGAGGCAGATCTGAGTTTGAGTCCTGTTCTATTTGTTAGCAAATTGGCCAACCTGATGAAGGAGGGTTTTGGACATCAGTTTTCTCATTTGTAAGATGGGCTGTTTATTACTTCCTTGGAAGGTTGTGTGAAGGTTAGAGATAGTATATGTGAAATACTCAGGACAGTGTCTGGCCCTTATTAAGTCCTCAACAGATCTGTAAAAATACATTTTAAAGGTCACTGTAGGTCACGAAGAAGGAAATTATGTCTTGTGAAACCCGTTAGCAATAAAAAGCAAAACTCTGTATATGTGACAAATGATGTGTATCTTGAGCCGTGGACTGGTGGATATGTCAGCAGATTTAAATTGCTTGCCAAATAGATGTTAGCTCAGAGCCAGTCTTCCTCAGCAAAAAGAGGAGGATTAGCATGGATGTTAGCTCAAGGCTGATCTTCCTCACAAAAAAAATAAATAAATAAATAAAAATAAAAATAAATTGCTTGCCAATAAGCTAATTTCTCCAAAAATATTTTTCCCTGGCAGCAAGTATTGGATCCCTCTCTCCTCTTCAATAGCAAAATCTAGAATAGATTTCCTTTAATAACTTGCTTCCCTATTTGTTTCTTAAAATGAGTAGGAAAGAAAAAACCAGAGTCTTCCTGTGGGCAGCCCTTGATCTAATCAGAGGCTGGGCACATGGCATGACCAGGCAGAGTCTTAAAAAATTCTGCATCAACATATGCAGAAGGACAAAGCCTGTCTTAGGTAAAATAAAAACAGAAGGACAGAAAAGCAAGGGGAAAGAAGCCCGTTTACTGGTAGAGAATTGTAGTTGAAGCAAGTGCTTTGCAATGAGACACCCCTCATTCTGTCAGGATTCCGCCTTCATTGCCTGCTAGCTGCATGTCCCTGGGTACATTTTGTAACTTCTCTGAACCTCACTTTCCTCAAATGCAAAATGAAGATAATGGTTCTAACTTCATAGGGCTGCTTGGAACGTTAATTAAAATAATGTGTATAAAGCATTTATATTTTATACATTCAGTAAATATTTGCTGAAGAATAAATAATTTAGCCAGGACTTCAGTATATTGTGGAATAAAATGATGTGAAAGTAAATGAGATCTCAGAAAATGAAGTATAAGGCCCAAACTAGGAGGTGTAGAATGGAATTTTGGCCTGCCCCTCTCCGCCACCCAAGTTTACTTATGCATAGCTTTTTCCCCCTCTTAGCAAACAGGTTTGCGGTCATGAACTTTATATTCATCTTAGACTTTTAAGATCCACACCACCATTTCTGTTTTGCTTAAAACGCAGGTGCACCTATTATTATGTCTTTCCCACACTTCTACCAAGCAGATGAGAAGTTTGTTTCTGCCATAGAAGGCATGCATCCAAATAAGGAATATCATGAGACGTTTGTGGACATCAATCCTGTGAGTACACATGTCCTCCTGGTAAAAGAGCGTGTGTTTTATTCTGTCTGTCTATACAGTGTTCACCAGTTTAGTCCTGAGCACTCTTAAGAAATATACCATCTTCCTTTCATATACATTCAAGTGGAGGAAACCCAGCTCAGTGGAATGTGGTGCATGGTCTCATAGCCCTTTAGTTAGAAGGCCAAATTCTGTGGCCAAATATGCAGAAATATCGCAAATCTGCTTTAACAAAAAAGCAACAGTGGAAGTTCCATCATTGGAAACAACTGAGATTGGACCCATGTAACCTGGTCAATCTTCTGTCGCCAGAAGAAGATCGGACCTGAACACATACATGTTTCTCCCATCGGGGCACAGATCAGCAAGGTGGAAGACATTCCTCTGCTTACTCACTGCCAGGCATATTTTGCTTGAAATTTAAATATATATATTAGCTTCAGTCACTTTTGGCAAACCTCTTTCTACTGGTACTTTTGAGAGTTTCTTATATTATGTAAAAGGCATCAGACGTACATATACTTTAATCCTGTATTCATAGAGTAGAAAACTAAAACCCTGTTAACACGATGTGAATATCATTTCACAGTGTGAGAGCTTCTCACTATAGGAACTGAACTAAAGGTCAGATATCTTCATTCTTGGCCTTTTGAATACATGGCACGATAAAAGAAAAGCAAAAACATCCTTTTAGTGCAGCAGTTTATGGGGACTTCATTTTTAGCCACATTCGTTGCATTTGTATCTGAGAAATTGGTGGTCTTATCTTTTTATGAATGAGATCTGGTGTGGTTTTCTCCCTTTTCTCTCTTAGCCATCAGTCAGTTCCTTTTCATCAGTCAGACTGTTAGCAGGTGCTTGTCCCCAGGGGCTGGGCGCAGCCCCATAACCTTAGTGCAGAGTGCAGAGGTGGAGCCGTCAGGGGACGGTGACCGCTGCAGCTGTCCCTTGTGGCCCTGTCAGGTGGGCCCCGACTGTACTTGGGCACCATGCTCTGCCTGTGACCACAGTCCTCATTGCTCTCCGGACATCCACCAGAGGGTATCTGCTGGGTCTCCCTCCTCCCAGGGTCCTCTAGGGCTTTGTTATTCAAAGTGGCAGCATTCTGGGGGCTTGTTAGAAATGCCCAATCTCAGGCCCCACCCTGGACCTACTGAGTCAGGATCTCCATTTTAACAGGGTCCCCAGGAATTCACACGCATATTAAAGTTTGAGAAACATTGCTCCACCAGGCACCTGCTGCAACACAATGCACAGTTCTCCTGGGTCAGTTTGCCCTTGTCCCACTCTGTCAGACATGGCGGTGGCCACTCTGTTTATCAGAACCACACGGAAATAGTGCTCTATTGAAAAAAATTGTGTTTGTGGTTTTAGTAAATCCTAATGTTGTCTTTCCACTTCTCTGATTTGCAGTTGACTGGAGTTATCCTAAGAGCAGCCAAGAGGTTCCAAATCAACGTTTATGTCAGAAAATTAGACGACTTTATGTAAGTTTTGCTTCTTTCTACAGAGGCGGAGGGTAGTTGTGCTACATTGACTTTCTGGTACGGTTGATATCGGGAGGAATACAGCCTGCTTCTAAGTTTGCTCACCCTGCCCTTCAGGGATGAGGCAAGATCAGCATTTTCATAGGCTGCCTTGGTCTTGGAATTTACTTATTTTATTTAACCAAACATTTATAGATGCTTTCCATGGATCAGGCATTGTTCTAAGTAGTTTACATCCATTAACTCATTTATTCCTCACAATAACCCTGTATTATCCCCATTTTGCAGATGAGGAAACCCAGGCACAGAGAGGTTAAATAACTTGCTAGGACTCACACAGCTAATAAGGCTACAGAGTCTGCTCTTACCCACTGCACTAAGCAGTTCCCTCGCTGTGACTCTGTTGCCTCCCTTCCTTTCTTTCCCGCTGCTCCCACCCGGGGCCAGCCACAGGCTCTCACGTGGACAGTTAAAATAGTCTGAGTCTAGCCTTCCCTCCCCACTCTCCATCTAAAAACCACTACTTAATTAGGATTCCTAAGTAGAATCTCCCGCTCAGACTTTTCAATGGGAATTCTTTGGATATGAGAAACTGCTTGTGATTTAATGTTGAATGAAAAAACAGGATGTAAAACTATACATGGTATCATTGTATCTATATCTATCTGTCTATCTATTCTTTCTTTCTGTCTATAGTTTATCTAACTGTCGACACAAGTAACCAGTAATCAATCTATAGATTAAAAATGGGGTGAGTTTATCGTGTGAGCCAGCTGGAGGATGATAGCCCAGAAGCATTCTCTCCACCAGGGAAGAAAGCACTGTGGAGAAGCGAGGTCTACAGCATGGCTTTATACCTTTTTATTTTCTTTTACTACAGTCACAAGATGTTTTGCTATGTGCACAGCAGGTCAATCTGACCCTAGTTTCTGGGAAGGAATTCTGATTTTTAAAGAAATGCTGGGGGCCGGCCTGTGGCTTAGCGGTTAAGTGCACGCGCTCCACTACTAGCAGCTGGGGGTTTGGATCCAGGGCGCGCACCGACACACCGCTTGTCCAGCCATGCTGAGGCAGCATCCCACATACAGCAGCTAGAAGGATGTGCAACTATGACATACAACTATCTACTGGGGCTTTGGGGAGAAATAGGGGAAAAGAAGGAGGAGGATTGGCAATCAATGTTAGCTCAGGGCTGGTCTTCCTCAGCAAAAAGAGGAGGATTGGCATGGATATTAGCTTAGGGCTGATCGTCCTCACAAAAAAAAAAAAAAAAGAAATGCTGATATGGGGGAGGCATTCATCCCTGTCTTTAAAGGCAGCGTTCTTTGCTTTGGGATACTGTTTAATGTTTAAAGTAGACGTACAATGCATACGTGACAGGCCAGGTCAGGCCATTCTGGAAAAACAAGTTCAGGCTGAATCACTTTTAAACCAAAATGGCTTCCTCATATACATCAATATTTTAACTTTCCTTATTAATTTTATTGCTTCTCACTTATTCCATCATAAGTATCTATCTATCTATCTATCTATCTATCTATAAAACTTGGTTGATTCCCCCATCAGATTTGCCAGATTTAACCCCACATGTCATGGATCTTTCTAGGAAGCACATGTGGTTTGTAAGAATGCATTTTGTCACCTGTGTGTGTATTTTGGAGGCAGTATTTAGTAGTTAAGATCTAGAGCCTTAGAATCAAAATGGAATTACAGTCCTGGCTCCACCACTTATTCATGGTGGTCGTGGGCAAATTACTCTTGAGCCATAACCTCCTCATTTTAAACCTGGGACAGTAATACCTACTGCATGAGGTAGAGAGCTGGTGGGCACAGAGCTGGTACATGGTAAACACTCAATAAGTGGTTGCTCCGGGCTCCTGTGAAGACAAGACTTGGTCGCCTGATTACAAAATATTCTGAAGAATGGCAGCATTGTTCTGCTGGCTGTAGCTTTCCCTCTGATAACTCTTGGGAGAAGAGTAGTCATTTTGATGAATTTGTTCTCAGGATCTTGTGTTTTGATAAAAACACTTTACATAAATGTGCAACACTTGGAATTGCTAGACTGACAAATTGGAATCTAACTTCTGGTTGATATGTGTTTGCAAAGATAACTAAGAAGTCTGCATAAATTCCAGGTAATTTAATGAAATAAGCATGCTGGAATTATCATATAAACTTTTCAGAGCAGTGTGCCATTATCATGAGGATGTCTATAAAATAATCTCATCTTTTGTCTTTGTAGTGAAACGGGAAACATTAGAACCTTGGTTTTCCCAGTGATGTACATCAATGAGGTAAGTCCTGGGACGGAGTCACAGGTGCGTTTTACCTGTGGAAGGTTGGGAAACTTCCATCATGATGTCCGCTGTTATAGCTATGTGTAATTTAAGATGTGAACCAGAGGGAAAGGTGATTTTTAAAAACCTGTTTGTCCTCAGAAAATTTCTGTTTATATGTTTACACGAAGTGGCCTGTGTCTGAGATTTGAAAATGGCAGAAAGAAATTGCCCTTCTCAAGAACATTATTTGGGTGAAACTCCTTTCTGGGAAGCTGATTATGTGAGAAACAAAATGTAAAGGTAAATGAAACCACGTCAGACACAGTTGAAACAGAATAAATAGCCATATAATAAATAGACTCAGATAGATGTCCAGTTCAACATTTCTATGGGTCTCCTCCATCTTTGAATCTCTGGCTGTTTGTGAAATGTGATTGGTGTACCATTCATTAGTTGAGGAGGAGGAAAAGAGAGCAAAATTAAAATGATTTGCAACATTACATGAAAATTTTGTGTAAGGTGGTTAAAGAAATGATTAAATAGCAGGTGATATATGCCCATTGATTTCAGTGATACTTGGTTGCCTTATCCATCATAGTACTGAGTTTTTTTCTACTTTCTGGTAAACAGATATATATTGTGAATTATAGGAAACAGATCCTGTCTTAGTTCAAACAACAGGAGTTTCCCTGAAAAAAATATTTCTTTCACAGTGTACCTACAGAAATTTTATCCCTAAATGTTATGTATAAATTGAAGTTTTGTAAATAAAAGCATATTCTGAAAGCTCAGAAAACACCTGCTCTTTAAGAAACTTGTGATAAATTCTTTTGCAAATTACGTATCACATTTACTGTATGTAGTTACATCTCCTCAATTTCCCTCCCTTTTCCGCCTAGTTCTAAGGCGAAAATTGCAGCCTTTTTCCCTCTCAATAAATTCTCCATTGGCTGGCTTCTGTTGTTAACAGCTGCATTTTTTAAAGTTTTTATTATTTTTCTCTCTTCCTTAAAAATACTTGTTCTTTGTAGAAAATCTAGTAACAAAGATTAGCAAGAAAGGGGAAAATTAAAATTACTTTTCACAAAACCTCAGCCAGGACAACATATTGCTTTTAACTTGCTTTATTTTACTCAATAATGTGTTGTAAAATTTTTTCTGATAACAACTTTGTAAAAAATAATTAAATATTTTACACTTTGTAAAACTAACCTGTGCTCTTTGTAGAACTCTTGGGAAATTAAAAAAAATACTTAATAAGTGAATCACTATATGGATATCAAATCATTATATTGTACACCTAAAACTAATATAATGTTATATGTCAATTATACTTCAATTTAAAAAATTTTTTTAACTGTTTAAAAAGTGAGTGACTGACAGGTCTGTCCCTCAGAGATAGGTGCAGTTGACATCTGCTTATGTTGCCTCTTAGTATTTTTCTGGTTTTGATATTACCTAGTTGGGGCCAAACTGTAGATACAGTTTTATATCTTTTTTTTTCATTTGGCATTATATTGGTAGCCACATTTATAAACTTTTGAAGGGTTTGTGATTACAATTCTAAGACAAGACTTTTATTGTTTCATAGGAAAAATTCAGCCAATATTTACCAATTTATAGGACCTATTTGCAATTGCTCCTGGGTCGTCACTGTTATTGTTTGTGGAGAGGGGCATGAGAGCAGAGCTTTTTGCAAATAAGGAAGGGCCCTGTTCTGCTAGCTTGTCTTCATAGTCGTGGCATATTTGAAGTCCCCTCCATCCCAACTTTTACTTTGCTTTTTGTTAAAGACTAGATTTAGTCCAGGGAACGATGGAGCAAAACCTATGCCTCATAGAAGAACGTGACTTTACTCTAGAAAAATAAGACATTAGACCTGGAAGCAACCGTGGAGACTGCTCTCCCACCTCCTTTCTCCAGAGGCAGAAACTCTGACCCTGATGGGCCTTGGCCAGTTACTGGAAGAACCAGCCCTAGAACCGCATTCTCTGCCTCAGTCCAATGCACGTTGAGCCTCAGTTAAGCCCAAAGTCCCATCTGTTGCTCAGAATTTTTATGGAATTAAGCTTTCCAGATACCTTACCTATGGCAGTTTAAGGTAATAATACCTTTGCCTTGCATACAGAAAGTGTTATTCTAGAACATTTCCTTAGTTGTCAACACCCTCTGGAATTCTGGTTAACCTCAAGACTTCCCTCAACACTTTCTGTTAAGACCTTGGTCCTGATTAGTACAGATCTAACCAAGAGAGAAATTATACTTTTCCACATACCATTGTTGGAATGTTCTATTCATTCATTCATTTACTCTACTGACATTAATTGAGCACCTACTGTGTGTGGGGTGCTTTACCCAGTGTTGAAATAAAAGCCTTGCCGTCGGGGACCTCGCAGTCGTGAGGAGACCAACAGGCAGACAGACAGTTAGAATGCAGAGTGTAAAGACAGTGATGGAGGATTTTAGAGAGTGAGATGCAAGTGCGTAAAGGGGCCTTGAACCAGGCCTGAGGTGGCCAGAGAAAACTTCTGGAATGAAGTTATGCTGAGCTGGATTTTGAAGGATGAGTTGGAGTTGTCTGATACAAAACAAAAGGTGATACTATCTCAATGTTTCTGAATATTTCCCCTCCTTTTTCCAACCTATTTTGAGAGTAAAACATCTTCAGAGGAAAAGGGAAGATGTGTATGAATAAATGCCTCCTCTGCTTGCTCTAATTTATGAATGGATTTTCAGTGTGTCTGGTCTTCTAACAGGACGACATATCCAAATTATGTTTAATGATTTGAGAGAAAGATATAGCAAAAACTTTACACCCCAGATATTTAGGAATCAAGGGAATACTACTTTCTTGCTCCCCCCTAGAGTGTTCTCATTGATCAAGAGACTGCGAATCGGCTGAAGTCGGTGATTAACACTGCTTTGATCATCACCAACATCCCCTACATTGTCATGGCGCTGGGCGTGTTCTTTGGTTTGGTCTTTACCTGGCTTGCATGCAAAGGACAAGGATCTTTGGATGAGGTGAGCAGTGGCTGGAGGACTCCTCCCTTACTAGATAGCGTTGCCTGAGGAATTCAGCTGTGCCTCATTGAAGGGCTGTCAGCTGGATCATTAGGGCGGGTTCTGAGGTTTTATGCTGGGCATGGTGATTCCATGATTACTGCTGGACCAAATGAGAAGCAAGAGAAGCGTGTCAAAGAAGGAGGGGTGATAGAATGGGACTGTCCAGTATTGGGGGCTCTCTTGGTGGGAATGGAATCCCTGGGAGTAAGCTTTACATCTTTGAAAATAACCTGAAAGAAGAAGAAGAATATATAACAGCTAAGCACCTCGGCTTTGGTGTCAGACTGCCTACGTTCAAATCCCAGTTCTGCCACTTTAATAGCTGTGTGACCCTAGAAACTGTGCCTCGGTTTCTTCACCTGTAAGATGGGATAATAATAGAGCTTCCCTTAGGAGTTTTTCATGAGGATTGGATGATGATGTACACATAAAGCACTTAGCCCCATGTTGGCATTTAGTAAGAGCTCAGTAAACATTAGTTATATAATACAACTGCTCTAAGATTAGAGAGCAAGGCAGCCAGAGACCTGCTTGGAAAGAATCCCTGATGTATCAGGTGATACCTACCATTGAGTCATCATTACATAATAAATGATTAGTGCAGGGGAGTAGTTAATTTCCTGGAGGGATGGGAACAACCCCAAATGGATGGGATAAACAGGGTCAGGTTGGCTTCCCTAAGTGACCAGCAGGCCAACCCAGGTGTCTAAATACCTTCAATGAGCCTTTTCTGTAGAAGCCTTCTTAAATTCTCAGAAGTTTCTATTGTGCAAAAAGGCTTTTTTTCCTCCTAGCTGCCTCAACTAAGTGTCTGAGGCAGACGTGAAGTAGGAAATGAAACAGGTGGAAACCATCTGAATAAGATGAGCTCAGAGTTCCCTGCCTTCCATGTTCTTCCATTATGTCTCTTAACCCAGGCCCGTCACGTTAGGTGTGAGGCCACTATTTTGCCATTTCTCTCTGTGGATCTTACTTCCAGTCTGACATTGTGCAGTCACTGAGATTTTCATGAGCACAGAAGGTAGCCCACGTCAATGTTATTACTGCTCCTACAATTAACTATGTTCACATATTCAACAAGCAAGCAATTATTGAGCACCCACCACCTCCGAGACATTGTTCTCTGCTAGGTTTCAAACCAGGAAGGACGCAAATTCAATAGAGTGTGATGAGGGTTATAGTCCGGGTCAAGGGTACTGCTCCTATTCTGGGGGGAGAAGGAGGGTGATCAGAGCAGGCTGCCTCAAGAAGGTTAGGGCGAATGTTAAAGAAAGAGCAAGAAGGAGCAGGCCAAGAGAAGAGAAAGGTGAGGGGGATGACTGCCTTCCTATCAGCATCTCCTTCCACCGCCCTCAGCTTTTCACATCTGGGGAGAAGTTTCTGATGTGACACTAACTTCACTGTCCTCTCTCTTCTGAGTCACAGGGAACTGCAGATGAAAGAGCACCCCTCATACGAACCTAACGTGGCCTGAGCTTGGTGAAGGAACCGCGAGAGCTGGCCTGGCCTGGACCACGACGTGGGGAACTGTCCGCGTCCTCACTGGCTCACTGCCTGTTGTAGAGAAGAGGGCAGAAGACCCAGAGCTGGCAAGTGATGAGAGCATTCCGGCCGGAGGTTAAATTACAACAGGCTGACATGGTTGGCCATTAGGCTTTATAAAATCCTGTGGTCCCTGACCACTTGTTTTGTTTTTCATGTGTCTAGCAAGTATTTAATAAACTCTTGTATAGTAATTTTTGTTGTTGGGTGCTGGTAGCTCCAGAATTTTGTGACCACTTCCATGGTTATAATGTCTCTGCATCACTTGTTAATGCTACTTGGTCTAACCTTATTCAGTATGCCTCATGCACCAAACTTTGTGCTTAAAATATATATATACCATTTTATGTTCTATTCCTCCATTCATTTCATCCTCAACACAGAAGTAAATGAGAGTTCGGAACCCAGGGTAAAACGGTAGCCTCAGTGAGTACATTATTCAAATGCGCCTAATTTCCTAAAAGTTACATATTGCATTTCATGCTAATCTCCAGTTCATAATTCCTCCAGGAAAATAATTCGGTCTTCTGACTACTTTCCTATGGGTAGGAATCAATTGGGGACGGGCTTGGGTGGGGTGAGGTATGCGGTGGGTGGTGCCCATGAGTTGATAGTTGAAAAAACCTGAGGATTTTTTACTTGTGCTTTTGTGAATCAGGAGAATGCATACACGGTGTTGGTGAGGACAAGTACAGATATTTCCTGTAGAGTAGAACTGAATGCTGGTTATGACATTTGTGGGTAGTTTGTTATTTTTTTTAGTGAAAATGATCTTGATGTGGAAAGGTGTTTCTGGGAGAATGTAATCAGTAACTGATTTTTCCCCCCAATCACCTTTGCCAAATATGATACTGTATTAATTACAATACTATTGAGTGATTATTTGTAAAATTATTTACAAACATAGGAAATCCATTCATCCACAGCCTAAGTTACATATAAATTTTAGGAAGTCTGACTACACTAAAGAGACATTTTTCTGGGGCAGTCTTCTTGGTAACTTTGAAATTACTTTTGTAAGTTATTCTTTTTTCCTCAGATTCAGTTCCTTCCAATGTCTTGTGGCTCCCTGTCACTCACTGAATAGAGAAAACTGTACCCTACACTTCCTGTGACAATCATTTTGCTGACAGAATGACGGTATTTTAAAATATTGCACAGAAAGTGCTTTAAAGAAAGGTCCCTTGGGCCCAGAAGCAGAGCCACTTCTCTTCAGAAGACCTCTTGGCTTTCAGTGTAACCTAAGTCAGAGGATTGGGAACCATCATATGTCACAGAATTCAATATTTAAGGGCATTTTCTTTGAGTCTCAAAGTTCAACTATTCATTTTTGGTTGAGAAACCTATACAGTTAGCTGGCAAAGTGCTCACAGAATTTCTTAACAACTGAATCATTCTATGGGATTTTTGTTTAAAACTGGATTTCAGTGTAAGCAAATAAAGAAAAAAAGCCATAGATTTCACTAACATAGCTTCTGATCCCAGGATGCAGATAATAAATCTTTTAGTTTACTTGCCCCGATTTTCCCTCTCTCTACATTAAAGCGATCTGTGATATGTTTCACTTCTTCAAGGGGCAATTCATTAAACTCTCAAATTCTCTATAAATTAAGATAGAACCTATAGATATCCCTCATCACCAAAATGTGAAACACTGAATCGAAAATATTTTGTCTTTCAAATATCTAGATGTTTTGCATTTATCAATATTTACTAGATACTTGGCATATCTTATTGTTTTATGCATCACTTATCCACACTAATAAAACTGATAAGCCAGTGCATACTAACTGGTTCGTCCTATTATCAGGGTATAATCATCTGAGGAGGAAATTTTTAAATACTATGAATGATGACATAACAGCTAATGATGTACACCTTCAGACAGAATCCCACACAGGCAGGGAGACCAGAAACATATTATTTCCATATCTGTGACATGATTCTTAATATTTACTTGGCTTAAAATCACATTTGATATTTTCCTTCTGAAAAGTCTGTGGCAAACCCATAAACTGCAGTCAAGATTATAGATTAAGAAGAAAGAATGTACCTATTTGGTTTTAGGTTGAAAATAACAAACTATTCCTCATGCTCATTCTCTTGGAGCTGTTATCTTGGAAAGGGTCCCTAAAGTCTCTGTGATTGTCAGCATTGTCACAGTCACAGAATACGGGTGTCCTGTACTATGATACTCAATTTAGAGAGGGAAAAACCAAGACAGAGAGAGGTTACCTCACTTCTCTCAGGGAAAATGGGGAGTTGAACACAGGACAGGAAATAGGCTTTGCCACTTTTAGCTCCAGGCTTTTCCCACTAGACTTTATTTCGTCATGTGCTGGAAAGATCACTAATGGTCAAGTGGAGCAAGTACTATACGACTAACCCCTATTGGGGTTTTTACTTAAGGGAGGCTAATTTTTTGTTTAAATTGCCCAAGATATGAGTTCTGCAAAGGTGACCTTCATACTTGGCCCTCTGGGCATTACTACTGGATTTAATTTGCTTGTGGCTATTAAAGAGAATACTGACAAGGATGCTCTTCATGTAGCTTATACAGTTCATTCATTTCGTGTGATTCTTGACATGTATATTTCTACCCTTAATGCAATGAAGTGTTTCACTAATAAACAAACATTTATATGAAATTGCACTGGAAATTGTATGTGATGTCATCAAATGTCCAGTTGTCTATGGGGTTTCATTTGAAAGATGCTCTTTGCCCTCTTGCTGGACGCAGGCCTGAGTCACAGCCCTGGGCCACCTCTGATTTCAGCTCTGCTGTGGTGGACAGTCAACAGGCAGCCTAACAGGTCTCCATTCAAGCAGGTCCCACACTCTGCTTTTCCGCCTCAGGGCTTTCTCCATGTCCTGGAAGCCCCTCAAGAGTACTGGGGAGTTAATGTCCCCAGGGCAAGCCTAAACCAAAGTGGGCAGGAGTCAGCTGATAAATGTTCCAGTCCTCAGAGGGACAGTTCTCAGGCTTATTCTACATGGTTCCTCAACTAGGATTGCCCACAGTGGGAACTGCTTCCTGTTACCATTTCTTCATTCCCTGTCTCCCTCTACCCGCCCCCTCACTGCTGTTTCCTTGCAAATAACTAATATCCTTATTCAGGTCTGCTTCCAGGTAAACACAAACTAAATGCAGACAGTCCACCCAGAAGGGCTCGGCAGGACCAGAGAGCTATTGGAGAGGTACTAGACTTTTGTTTCTGGGGATACTTGGACTAAAGTTATTAATCCAAGAAATTTAGATTAAAACTTGTCTGATGCCAATAATATTGCATCTTATTTCTAAAATCAGAGCAAATCCAGATCAGTCATAAAATATCCAGCACAGTGTTACAAATGTCCTTATGTATTAAGGACACGTGATCCCTAGCATATGCGCTTCCTAGGAATCCCAAGTCTGATTTTAGCTGGCTTATGTCATAAGGGAAGCTCTTTGTATCTATTTCTGCTTCCTCAAAGGTATATATAGAGACACCTGGAACTTTGTAACATTCCAAGCCTAATTACTTCAACTCAAGAAGCAAGAAAAATCCAGAAAGTATATTTAAAAGAATATTGGCCAGCCCTGTGGCTTGGTGGTTAAGTGCGCACGCTGCAATGCTGGTGGCCCGGGTTCGGATCCCGGGTGCGCATCGAGGCACCACTTCTCCATCCATCCTGAGGCCGAGTCCCACATACAGCAACTAGAAGGATGTGCAGCTATGACATACAACTATCTACTGGGCCTTTGGGGGGAAAAAATAAAATAAATAAAAATAAAAATCTTTAAAAAAAAAAAAATACTAATTACGGGTGACATGTACTGCCAGGTATTAAAGCATATACCCATGAAAAATAACTAAGAAAGTGTGGTATAGGGTAAGTGGTATAGAATACAAAGTCCAGAAACATGGATACACATTTAAGACAAGATAAAAGTCCCATTTCCGATAATAACTATAGTCTCATTTATTCAACTAATATATTTTTTATTTTTAAACGTCTATTGAGGTATAATTTACATACTATAAAAATTCACCCATTTTAAATGTACAATACAATGGTTTTTAGTAAATTTACTGAGTTGTGTGGTTTTATTATCACCTCAATAAAATCCCTCACGCCATGGGGCCGGCCCAGTGGTGTAGTGGTTAAGTGCGCGCGCTCCACTGCTGGCGGCCATGGTTTGGATCCCGGGTACGCACCGACACACGGCTTGTCAGGCCACGCTGTCGTGGTGTCCCACGTAAAGTGGAGGTGGGCACAGATGTTAGCTCAGGGCCAGTCTTCCTCAGCAAAACAAGGGGAGGATTGGCATGGATGTTAGCTCGGCTGATCTCCCTCACAAAAAAAAAAAAAAAAAAAAAAATTCCCTCATGCCAGTTTACAGTTGATCCTTATTCCCACCCCCAGCCGGAGGTAACCACTAACCCACTTTCTGTCTCTATAGATTTGCCTTTTCTGGACATTTTATATAAATAGAGATGTACAATATGTGGTCTTTGGGCCTGGCTTCTTTCTACATTATACTTAAAAATAATGTGTTCAACCAATTTTATTGAGCAGCCACTTTATGTCAGGCACTATAAACTAGGCTACTGGTGACCAAAAAGAGACATATAGATCTTATGGTCTCGTCGGGGAAACAGACAGTAACCAAAAGTCACAAATGTAAAGTCTGGTAACATGACTCTGAGTTGAGGGAAGGCTTCCCCAGTGGAGTAAGATTTGACTGAGACTGGAGAGTAGGTGTTACTTAGGCAAAGCAAAGCATTTCAGACAGAGAAAACAGGATGTGCCCAAGAGCAGAAAGGAGCTTGTTTACAAGTGATTGAGAAAATGTTTGGCTGGAGTTCAGAGAGAGAAGAATAGTGGGAGATAAGGCTAGAGAGAAAGGCAGGGGTCAGATCAATGTTGGGTCTTATTAAGCCATGTTAAAGATTTTGGTCTATTTTAAGACCAATGAGAAGCCACTGAAGTGTTGTAAATTGGGTTGGGGAGGGGGGACTGGAAGACAGGATAGGTTTGTTTAGAAAGACTCACTCTAGCTGCAGGATGAATAAACTGGAAGAGAGTCAACATGGATGCAGGAAGGTCAGTTAGGAGGCTGTTGTGTTAGGTGGGTTGGCATGTAAGCTAGAGCTTATCTGGGTGTCATCCACTAGCCTCCAGGGTGAATTCCGCAAAGCCACATAGCATGGGTTAAGTAATGGGTTTTATTGGGGAAAATAAAAATTTGTAGGGCCAGGACAGCTAGAAAAAAGGCACAGACCCTCCATCCTCCTGTCATCCCATGGAGAAGCAAGCCAAGGGCAAGAGCACTGTTTGGTCTCGGTGAGAAGAATGTAGCCACCTTCTAGTCCCCCTTTTTATAGGGCAAGTGTGAAGGAGCAGTCTTGTCAGAGGAGGGATACAAAAGCTGCTGAGCAGCAGGCAGTTTGGATTTAGGGCGACAACAGCTTACAGAAGTTGTCCGAGAATGCTAGCTGCCTGGGGAATGTTAGAATCTCCACTGCTGGGGTGAAGACGACACTGGTTTCATGGGACCTAAGCTTGGGTGCAGCCACTTCCCCTAAGAGAAAGGGGAACCCCCAGCCACAGCCAGCTCATTCTCCAGGCAACCCAGAATGACCTGCCCAGGTCATAGCCGGACAGTCCTGCTCATTGCACTGCGGGGCTACTGCAGTAGTCTAGGGAGGGGTTGGCAAACTTTTTCTGTAAAAGGCCACATAGAAAATAGTTTGGGCTTTGTAAGCCTCTCTGTCACAACTACTCAGCTCTGCACTTGTATCGTGAAAGCAGTCACAGACGACACATAAACAAATGGAGTGTCAGTTCCAGTAGAACTACATTACAAAAATGGCAGCAGCCTACATATGGCCCGTGGGCTGCTGTTTGCTGATCCCGGGTCTAGGCAAGAGATTGAGGTAATTTGAATTAGGGAGATGGCAGTGGAGATGAGGTATTTTAGAAATATTTAAAAGATAAAATATTTAGGACTTGGAGATGAATATGGGAAAGGCAAGGGAGAAGGACATGTCATGGAACTCATTCGTTCATTCCACAGTATTGGATACGGGTCTATCATGGGGGCAGGCACTTTGCTAGCACTAGGGATACAACTAGTAAATAAAACACAGTTCCCTGCCCTCATGGAGCTTACATTAAATGGGGTGGGGGGAGGGGGGACAATAAATAGGTGGTGGTAAGTGCTAAGACAGTAGAGTAGCCAGAGTGACAGGAGTGGGATGTGCTATTTTAAAAAGGGTGGTTAGGGAAGACTTCGTATCAAAGAAATATTCACCCATCCTTTTCCATCCCTGATCATTCTCCCCTTCCATCCATAATTTCTGTGATTCCGTTCTGCTGGTTCTTCTGTCTCTCCGGCCACTCTCTCTCAGGCTCCCTTGATGGCTCTCTGCTCTCTTCGTCTTAATGCTGGTGCTTGGCTGCAACCTCTTCCCACTTGATCCTCTCTCCCTGACTATCCCATTGACTCCCTGAGGTCAATTACAGCCTAAACCTGGGCCCCTCTGTTCAACCTCAGCCCTGCGTATCCAAACACCTACTGCCTATCCTCAGCCAGGTTGTCCTCAAATCCAGTAAGTAAAGAAAGAACTCATTTTCTTCCCAAATTCCCATTACTGGGGAATGGCATCACAATCTAGCCAGCTGTACAAGCCAGAAACCAGAGACTCTTGCTAGACTCCTCCTTTCCCCTCCCCTCCACATCCCAACAATCACCAAGTCCTTTGCTCCTCAGTCTCCATGCCTGCTGTCCTCATCCGGGTATCAGCGCTCTCACTGGGACTCCTGCAATTACACTATTAGCATTATTTAATTTTGTGAATAGCTAACCCACTTACATTTTCAAAAAGCATAAAAGGAATTTATAGTGCAAAGTCTCCCTCCACCCATCTCCTTGCCACCAATTCATCTTCCCAGAGGCATCCAATGTTATTTATTTATTTTTAATGTATCTTCCCAGGAATATTTTATACAAATATGTGTGTTTATTCATTCTAGCCCTCTTTTTTTTCCCCACCCAAATTGTAGAATACCATATACTGTGTTCTAAATGGTTTTTTGTGTAATGTTTATCTTTGAGATCTTTTCAGTACATACAGAGCTTTACTGTTCCCATTTCATGGCTGAATAGTATTCCTTTGTATAAATGCAACTATTTAAGCAAACCCTTGTTTGTTTCCAATCATTTGTTATTATAAACAATGCTGTAACAAATAATGGTGTATTCCATCATTTTCCCAAATCATTTATAAGATAAATTCCTAGAAGTAGCATTGCTGGGTCCACGGACATTTGTAAGTTTGGCAGATACAATGGCATATTTGTTGTTTGTTTTCATTTTTATTAGTTATACAAGCACATAGATTTAAGAATCAATTCTACAAGGTTTGGTATATAAAAAAAACCTAAACAGACATCATTCTCAGAGGCACCTCTTTTAGCCTTTTTTTTTTTTTTTAATTTACCCTCTAGATGACACGCTGCTCCGTGAATTTTCAGTGTGAGCATTATCCACTGACTCCACTATGGAGGATGAGGATCTGGCTTTCTTTCCTCCCCTGTGTTCATTACGCGCTAGTATTCAGCCTCCCGCACACCTCTTCCAAGGGACAGGCAGTTGTCACTGGCTCTCAGGCTGCATGTCCCCGCGAGCTCCCAGCATTTCACCTCCTGACGCTCCACGCCACGTGATGCCACAAAGCCCCCGGAAGCTAGCCGGACGGGGACGTTCCCTCTCCGCCCTCCACCCCGGACGCTTTTCGTGCGTTCAAAGGCCTCTCAGGCTAGGCCAGAAAAGAGGCGGAACTCCGTGATGCGGGGGCGGTTTCCACGCCGGATCGAAAAGCGGAGTGCACCGAGTGTCGCGGGAGCAGCGCCTCGGTCCCCTGCTCCCGCGACATGGCCTTCAACTTTGGGGCCCCCTCGGGCACCTCGGGCACCGCTGCAGCCACCGCGGCCCCCGCGGGTGAGTGAGCCTCGGATCTTCCCCCGGGGAGTGGGGAGGGCCCTGGCCCGCCCCTTCGGCCCGAGACCCTCCGGCTTGAGGCTCCGGGGGTCTCCTGCCCGCGCGGAGACTTTTTAGGGGCTTCGGAAAAGGGCGGGCGGCGGCCGAGCGGGCCGGGGCGGCTCCTCAGGAGGCCGCGGGGGGACTCGAGGCCCAACCCGGGGCTCGCACGCCGCGCGTGGGTCCTCGCAGGGCCCCGTCTCCGAGGGCTGGCTTCCCGGCGCCGGGGAGTCGGCCTCGGAGAGACTGCCGGCGGCCCCGCTCTCCCCTGGCCGGAGAGCCGCCCTGCCCTCCCGCCTCCGGGCCGGCGGGCACGCTCGCGGGGCTCCCGCTGCGGCGCCAGCCCCGGAGCGCGGGAGCCTTCGCCCTGGCCCCTCCGGTCCTCGCTGCGGGACTGCACGCCGCTCCCTCCTCCTGTTCCCGCCTCCTCCGCCTTCTTAACTCGTTTGGAGCAAGTCAGGGTTTGTCTTTGTTCACTTCTGTGCAACCTCCTGCTGACTCTCCTAATCCTTGTCTTGCTTTCTTTTCTCTTTCTTCTTTCCCCTCCCTCCTTTTAAAATTTTGTTTGTTTCTTTGCCTACACCCCTATCAGGATTTGGTGGGCTTGAGACTGCCAACTCCACCGCCAGTGGGTTTAATTTTGGGGGTTTCGGATTAACTGCTAATCCCGCAGTGAACTTTAATATTGGGAATTTCGGTGTTTCTACTACCTCGGCGACTCCGTTCAATTTTGGTAACAGTCTGGCAAGTGCAGGTAGATACTGCGGGTCGTATGTGTTAACGAATGTTGGGAGCTGGAGTCCAAGAATATTTTGTGGTTCCTCGAGTTTTGGAAAGAACAGCGACTTGTCTAATAAGGAAAGGAAATTCGTTTCCTGATGTCGAATCAAAAACGCTTGTATCAAGTTTTGACTGTCTTAAAAGATTTGGATTTGGTTTCTGCAAGTTATAATGTTCCTTTGTTAAATTTGTGTTTAATTGAACAGAATATACCTTCCAAGTGTAAGAATTTGGAATGGATTATTATGTTGAGTAGAATATATCTTCCAAACGATTAGCCATCTCTTCCAAAGTATAAACTCAGCAGTCAGGCCCATTTTCCTGGGATTCTTGGACTCCTGCAGTCATTTTTTCATTTTTCCTGCATCTTTCATTGCAATTTCATTTGATTGTCCTTGTGTTTCCCCAGAGAAACAAGTCTTATACGAACAGCAGTAACCTGTCTTATTTTTTAACCTGTGTAATAGTAATAGTGTATTTCTTTGGTGAACTCAGCAGTTTAGGATACATTTCCATAAGATATGTAATTATAGAAATAATCCCCAGTTCTTTATTGGATTTTTTGAGAAATGATGAGAGAGCAGTTTAATTTATTGTCAGATAGCATTGAGTTCTAAAAGGTAGGCTAGACATCTTTGCATTCAAAAATATAATTACGAAGGTTTTAATATCTATATGGATTGTTTGAAGCTTGTTGGAAATTTTGCAAAACAAACTAAAACATTAACTGTGTGTATATATATAAATTTAAAATAGCTCTACGTGTACTTTACATACAATGATCCTATATAAAAGTCTTGTTCCTCAGCTGCTCGTATATGAATTTATTGTCTGTATTCTCTTACCTTATGCCACTTATGCCCATGCCAATTTTATGCATTTGGTAAACGTTATTTATTCCCTAAAACTTACTGGGAAGTCTGATATTTTGAACAGTCATTTGTTACTGCAATGTGAATATCACCTTGGCATCTGATTTGAAAACATGTTGAAAAGAATACTTGAAAATTCCAAAGATAAAATAATCCATTATTATTCAGATATATTTAAAGTGATCAGTGTCACTGTCGTGTGGTATATTTACTTTTTCCTGTTTGCTTAAAATTGGCACTGGGTAAAACAAACATTGTTTTGAAATTTGTGTTTCCGAACAAAGCCACCCAGCTCGTAATTAAACAACAATAAATAAACCTGTTGGTATTTGCTTGATTTCATGTTCATTTGGAGTTATTACTGTTAAGTTTTGACTTGTAATAATATAACTGTGTTTTAACTACTTTTATATATGTTCATTAACTTAGCCTTCAGCAAAGGGCTGATAGAAATTCTTGTTTATTTTTTAATTTTGTATCCTTGCAGATCCACTATTACTAATAAACGTTTTTGGTACCATGGAGCATGATAAGATACTGACTAGTGTTTTTATCGTGTAGTGAAATTCAGAATATATCTTAGTTTTTCTGTGAAAATGAGGAGTAATGAAAAAGATTGAGAATAGTGTTCAGTACTTCAGATGATTTTATCAAAATGTTTACAGTTTGCAGTACTGCAATAGAACCTACAAGTAAATAGAGTATTTGGTTGTGCCTGCATGCAACATATAGTCTATTCTTGAGTAATTTTCCAAATCAGAAGTATATGACTATCAAAGGGTTGTTTTTCTTTCCTTCTTCTTTTATGTTACAATATTGATGAATCTCTGTCTCTTATACCAGAAATATATGAGATTAAAAGTTAGAACCCAGAAACCTGCGGCATAACGCAGAGAGCACTAATGGTTCAAACATTTGTCTTAAAAGTCTTTTTGGCTCCACATTAATAATCAGGTAAAGATTGACAATAAGGAAAAAAACATAAAACAATTTTAGATTGATAGGCTAGCATTCATTCCATTCATATGTCAAGTTAGATATGGTTGAGAATAATTTCATCTCTAGACTTACCTAAAAATGAAATTTGTGTATCTGTCAGAGTTGCCAAACTGTGAGGCAGAGGCCTGTGATGGCTCTGCTCCCCTTCCATGCCACTGCTTTCCACTTGGGGCTTTTTCCCCTTGCCTCTTCCTTCAAGAAACACATTCTTGGTGTATAGAGGTCAGTATATTGATATGTTTCTTTTGAAAAGTTGCTTAGTCTTGATGGAGGCTAAATAGAAATATAAGCTAAAGTAGAATATAAATTAATTCAGCAAAGCCAAGGGTGCAGACTGGCAACACAGTCTGCCCATATGACCTGCTTGGCACGCTATTTTAAAAACATTTGAATTAGTTGCAAAAAAAAAACCAATTGAATTAGGTTTAAAATTCTGTAAATTTTACTTAGAAAATCTAGATCTTCGGTTTCTCTTGGGAAAAATTGGAATATATGATGCTACTAAACTACCATTCTCCTGCAGCAGTGATCTGCTGGAATTTAGGAACTGCTGCCATTTTTAAAAACTGTTCACATTGAACAATTCCACCACTCAGTAAACACCCAGTCTATTTCACTCATTAATGTTATCAGCCTAAATCTTGTAGGCATTTAAATTGCAACAGCTACTCTAAAAGTACATATGTAGTCATTTTCGAGTTTGTTAAATATTATGGCAATAGGCTTAACATGTTTTCTCAGCTGTAACTGTTCATCACCCCTTTAGTTGAAGGGTATATATTGCTTTGCGGTATTTCACTTTAATACTTAGTCACTTATTTCTTGCAACATACTGACTTCTTGATTAGTAGTATAGTTTTTAAAAAATTGATGTTGAAAGTAGAGAAAGGAAAAAGTAGATCAATATATTTTGTCTTTATATGTAGCAATTACTTATAAAATAATTTGAAAAAGAAATTACCTCTTATGTATACAAAAGATTCTTCCTTCTATTTTATTTACCCTTTTTTCATTAGGTGGGTTTGGAGGATTTGGGACAACATCTACAACAGCAGGTTCTGCGTTCAGCTTTTCTGCTCCAGCTAACACAGGCACTACTGGTAAGAGGACTTCTTAAGTCATTTGTAGAAGTAAATGAGCTAGAGGTCAGATTTTTTTTGACTTATGCAATTTCAATTTTTCATTCAAAGGACTCTTTGGTGGTACTCAGAACAAAGGCTTTGGATTTGGTACTGGTTTTGGCACAACAACTGGAACTAGTACTGGTTTAGGTACTGGTTTAGGAAGTGGACTGGGATTTGGAGGATTTAATACACAGCAGCAGCAGCAAACTAGTAAGTATAAGAGGTTTTCATCTTACCTCAAATATAAAACCATAATAGTATTGAGTGCACTGTTCAAAACACATCAGTGGATATCTTTTTTTTGAAGAATTATAAATATTATATTCCATGGGGTTCCAAAACATGTTAATGTATGATGATAGCAACTGGGTAGAAGATTGATTGGCATGATTAGGATTATAAGACCTCTGTGTTTATTATCATTACATTTAAATTTTTGTTGTTGTTGCTAAAAATAACACAAATACAGAAGACTGCACAAAAGTACAGCTTAATGAATATAAGGTGAAGACCCGTGTACCCATTGCCCATGTTAGGAGGTGGACCTTATCCAGCCATTTCAGAGGTCCTCCACATTTCCCTCCCAATCACTTCCCCATCAGAGAGACTATAGTCCTGTCTTTTATGGTGATCACTTCCTTACTTTTCTTTATAGTTTTGTCACTCAAGTGTGTAAACAGTATTGTTTAGTTTTATTTGTCTTAAATCTCTGTAAGTTCTCCTTTTAGCTCTCTTTCTTTTTTATTTTAATTTGTTGAAGAAATCAGATCATTTGTCCTGTAGAGTTTTTCAGTCAGGACTTTACTGATTGCATTCCTACAGTATAGTTTAACATATTCCTTTGTCCTCTGTATTTCTTGTAAATTGGGTTGCAGCTTTGTTAGTGTCATCAAGTGGATTCCGACTCCTAGTGACCCTGTGTACAACAGAGCAGAACCCTGCCTGGTCTTTTTGCGCCATCCTCCTTCGCATTTATGTCAGACGATGCTCCGCTGTCATAGGGTTTTCATGGCCATTTTTTTGAAAGTGGGTGGCCAGGTCCTTCTTCCTAGTCTGTCTTAGTCTGGAAGCTCTGCTGAAACCTGTCCACCATGGGTGACCCTGCTGGTATTTGAAATACCAGTGGCATAGCTTTCAGCATCAAAGTAACACGCAGCCGCCACAGCATGACAGTCGATAGACAGGTGATTTGGTTCCCTGACCAAGAAACAAACCCGGGCTGCAGAGGTGAGAATGGCGGTGGGAGCGCCAATTCTTAACCAGTAGACCACCAGGGTTGAATCTAGGGGCTTATTTATGTTGACGAGTCAGTTTTTTGTTTGTTTGTTTGCAAGAGTACTTTATAGGTAGTGTTGTATCCTTTATCAAAAGGCATATAATGTCTGATTGTCTCTATTGTTTGTGATGTTAGTAGCAGCCATTGGTGATTATTACCTAGATCCATTAATTCATTAGGGGTTCCAAAATGGTATTATTCCAACCCTATGATTGCTTTTCCATTTAATTGTTGGAATAGTTTTATGAGGAGGAACTTTACCTCATCTACTATTCAGTTGATTCTTTTCCTTTATTATTAGTTTGCAAAATAAAGAGTTGGTTCCCTATCATTCTCCAAAGGTGGCCAATTAATTTTTTTTAATGTCAGGAACTCAAGTATTTAAACTATTTGATATTTTTTTAATCCATTTTGGTTATTAGCCTTATTGATGCTTGAATTGTTCCATCTTTGGCCAGTGTGAGCCTCTTCAGTTTGGTTCCCGAGTCCTTTTGACACAAGTGTAGACTTAATCTTTGATAGCTTCCTTACTAGCTGGTATGGCAGTATGTTCCAGAATTATCTTGTGTGGATTAATTTATTTATTTATCACAAGAACCCTATGAAATAGTACTCCATTTTGGTGAAGAGAAGAAAGTGTACAATTGTGACTTTTCCATATACCTCCCAATAAATAATATAGGTACATAAATTCAAGTTCCTTTTATTCTTATGTAATGCTATTTTTGCTTTTCCATAGTCTGCTACCTGTTAAAATCACTTTTGTTTCATTTTTCTTAGATAACTTGATTGAATGGCTAAAATTCATCCTACTCAGCCATTGAAGATAATGTAGTACTTGATTAAACATGAATTTGAAGAATTGTCTAACCAATAGGACAAAGATAATAGAATAGTAGTCTCAGAATTATTCTTTTGTTGTTGTTGGCCGACCTCTGGGCTAAGCCATGGGTTGCCTTATGTGTCTTGTTGAGGGATCTGATTTTTTTTTTTTTTTTTTTTTTGGTGAGGAAGATTGGCAACGGATGTTAGCTAATCTTCCTCTTTTGGCTTGAGGAAGACTGCCCCTGAGCTAACATCTGTGCCAGTCTTCCTCTATTTTGTACATGGGGTGCCCCCACAGGATAGCTTGATGAACAGTGTGTAGGTCCGCGCTTGGGATCCAAACCCATGAAACCCAGGCTGCTGAAATGGAGCACACAAACTTAACTGCTATGCCACTGGGCTGGCCCCAGAATTTTTCTTTCTAGTGTTCCAGTCATTCATCTTTTCTACCATCCTCCTGCAAAAATACAAAGTATGATGGAAATCCAAGTAGTTAAGGAGAAGAAAGGAAAAGTGAAGTTTTTTGTTTCTTGAAATAAAGTCTCTCCAGCAATAAGTTATTGTAAGTTGCACTTATTTTTGTTAGGAAAAATGAGAATTGGAATCTGGTGCTATTCGTTTTCAGAATGAAGGGGGCTCATTCAGTTATGTAGCAGCCATTCATTGAGTGTATGTTGTATGTCAGGGATTGGATATATAAGGTTGAAAACCACAATCCTTACTCATAGTCTACAAGGAGATAGAATAATAAACATCCAATTAGACAGAATAATAAATATTCAATTATAAAAAATACATATGTGTGAAGGTACGAAAATAGACCCATACAAGGTGCTATGGAATGCAGAGGAAGAGCTAAATCTTGAGGGAGTTAGGCAATTGGATAAAGAAGGAAAAGGATATTCCAGGCAGAGGGAATAACACTGACGAAGGCATGAATGCATGGCATAACATAATGAATTTGGGACCTGCTGTTGTAAGGAGTTTGAGTTTAATCTGCAAAGATTGTGGAGCCATTGCCTTCTTTTTAAAAACCCTGCTCGTATGAAGCGCTTGCTGTCTGGCTACACCATCTCTGATACATCTGATCTTAGTTATCTGCTGACTTCCTGGACAACTTTGGCAACTGGCTCTTAGTCTTGCTTTTCTTTCCAACTTCTGCTATCAATCTGGATTATTTTAGCATCCACATGGCTATGTCCCCAAACAGCCACGCCATGTACCTTTTATTCCAAAGACCTTCTCCATTTCACGTTAGCCACAATTCTTACCCTGGACCTTGGCAACATCTGAAACTGTTCTAATTCCGAAATCACTAACGTAAACATCCCAAACCTATTGCTCTTTTAGCCTGCCTTTTCAGCTACTTCCACTATAGCTGTTTTCAGGCCTCATTAGGATCTTTAGACCACTGACACTTTCTGCTCTTCCCTCAGCTTCTTCCTGTCTTCACTATCCTCTCTAATTAGCTTAGATTCCATGTCCTTCCATTTCAGTCACTCTTGCCAATATGCTCAACTTCCTTGTCCTTATTATATCATGTCTGCCTGAAAAAAAACCTCCAAGCCTGTGTAAGCCCAACTGTCTAGCCAGATACTGCTTGAGAAAATCACAACATAGAAGACTGAATAGTACCTTTGAATTCTTAATCACCAACCTAAGTTGAGGCCTCAACATTTCCTGGTAATCCTGGGAAGTTTCTGTTTTCAACTTATTCTCCCACTTTCTGTAAGAGTTATTTTAGACCTTTATTCTCTTTAAATCTCAAATCTCTCTGTTCTCACTTTTGCACACGGCCTTGCCTTCTACTTCAAAGAGAAAAGAGAATCCCTCATTGTAATTCCTTCAACTTCCCACTATCAAATAAATCTATTTATCTACCTCCCTCTGCACCCATCTTTTTCTCTTTTCACCTGTGCTCTGGATCGCATATCCTCCCACCTTCTGGGGACCCTTGTGCTGTTGATTATTCTTCCCAGCAAACCATCCCCCAAAAAAGAAATTCTTCAGCTTCTCTCCCCAACCATCCTTCTCATCCACATTTAAACAATCTGAAGTTTCTTTTTTCTCAAAACAGTAACAACAAAACAAAACTACTTTAATCTCACATCTCACTTCAGCTATCACTCTCTTCTCCCCTTCATACTTGAAATAGTTACAGAAGAGTGGGATCCCCTGCTGCTGTCTTCTGTTACCTCTTAGCCCACACTAGTTTGGTTTCTATTTTCTTTACTCAAATTGTTAAGGTCATTAGTCATCTCAAATCCAGTGAACACTTACTCTTCTTTACTTATGAGAAATTCTAACACATAAAAATGTAGTCAAATGACCCCATAGTCTACCAAATAAATTTCAACAAAAGTCAGAATTTGCCACATTTGTTTTATCTATCTCCTTTCCCCTCTTTTTTTTTATTGCTAAAGTACTTTAAAGCAAATCCCAGGGCCAGCCCCGTGGCTTGGTGGTTGGGTGCGCGCGCTCCGCTGCTGGCGGCCGGGGTTCGGATCCCGGGCGCGCACCGACGCGCCGCTTCTCCGGCCATGCTGGGGCCGCGTCCCACATGCGGCAACTGGAGGAATGTGCAGCTATGACACACAACTATCTACTGGGGCTTTGGGGGAAATAAATAAATAAAAATTTAAAAAAAAAATTGTAAAAAAAAAAAATAAATAAAGCAAATCCCAAACATATCATTTTACTCCTACTTTACTGTGCTTCTCTCTTTAAAAACATAGACATCATTCCAATTCACAAATAATAATTCCTTGGTATCATCTAATACTCAGTCCTTAATCAGATTTCCCCATATATCTCAGTAAAGTTTTCTTCAGTTGGTTGGTTCAAATCATGATCCAGACAAGGTCCACACATTCATTTTCTTATGTCTCTTAAGTTGTTGGTGGCCTGATTATTTCCAGTGGTGTCCGAGGAGTTGAGATTTTTAAAATTTCTGTATGTATGTATGTATATATTTATTTATTTTTTGAGGAAGATTGGCCCTGAGGTAACATCCGTTGCCAACCTTCCTCTTTTTGCTGAGGAAGACCGTCTCTGAGCTAACATCCATGCCAATCTTCCTCTATTTTGTATGTGGGATGCCGCCCAGCACGGCTTGATGAGCAGTGTGTAGGTCTGCACCCGGGATCCAAACCTGTGAACCCTGGGCTGCCAAAGCAGAGCGTGTGAACTTAACCACTATGCCACGGGGCTGGCCCCAAATTTTTGATCTTTACTTTTAAAAAATTATCATTTTGAATGCATGAGCTTTAATAAATTGAACGTGTTTGAATTGGTTGCATTCATTATTCTTTTTGATGCTCAGATTGTCACATTTTTGGCCACTGTGAGCCCTTAACTTCAGTGATAACCCGATCTGTTTTTTTTCCTACCTTATTATTTAGTACTCCTTATTGCTTTTGTCAGCTCGTCTGTCCTTCCTCTTGCCACAGAGATTTTGCACATGCTGATCATCTTTGCCCTACCCCATGGCCTAGCTGACTACTTCCTTTAGGCCTTAGCTGAAGTTCTAATGGGACAGCCTTCTCTTGACCCCTCTCAGGCTTGATTAGCTCCTCATTTAGTACTCTCATAGCCTCTATACTTCTCTGAGGCACTTCTCAATTGTAATATTTGTTTGATATGCTTAGTTTGTTTAACAAAGCTATCTGTCTTATTTACCACTGTATCCTTAGTATTTAGCTCCATGTCTGACACGTAGTGGGTACTCAGTAAATATTTGTTGAATGAATGCATGGTGAATGAATGATGAGGGTATGTATGATATATAAAACCAGGAGAGACTGTATTGTCAGGAAATCTGAGAAGAGCTTTTCAAGGAGGATGAGTGTTCATTGAAACATAAAGATTTTCTTTGGGATCTGAAGGAATAATCAGCCCTGAGAAGGTGGAAAGATATGAGAAGTCTAATATGCTAAGGTGTGAAAAGAGTCAATTGGATTTTGTAATTTGAGTTCCTCAATGGCTTCCAGCTGGTGAACTCTGAGTAGGCTAGTGTGGTTGTAATCCAGTGTGAAGTGAAGTGTACAAGGGGAAGCTGAATGTAAATCAGTATAGATCATAGTTTATCTCATTTAAAAGTTGAGGAAGATAAAGCCTAGGGATTTCTTGGCCAAGGCTTCAAGTCTTCTGGCTTCTAATCCAGTTCTTTACAATTTTCATATGCAGTCATGTGTCGCTTAAGAACGAGGATACATTCTGAGAAATGAGTCATTGGGTGATTTTGTCATTGTGGGAACATCATAGAATGTACTTACACAAACCTAGATCGTATAGCCTACTACACACATAGGCTATATAGTACTAATCTTATGGGACCCCTGTCATATACACCATCGGTCGTTGAGTGAAACGTATGTCACATGACTATATGCCCATTTGGGAATTAATAATACTCGTCTGGAGGGTTACAGGAGCCCCTCTCTAGCCCCATAGAAGCTTCATTGACCTTGTGGTACTTGCAATCTTTAGAGCTGAAAGGAAACTTGAATATCATCTAATATAGTGGTCCTAAAACTCAGGTCATTTCGGTATTATCTTCATGATTTTTCTCTTATCTACATACCATTTGTATTATTATTTAAGAATTTTCTTTAAATCAATTTACTTTTAAACATTAAATACATTTTATTTTATTTATTTTATTTTATTTATTTTATTTTATTTTATTTTTATTTAATTTTAATTTTAATTTTTTTTGTGAGGAAGATCAGCCCTGAGCTAACATCCATGCTAATCCTCCTCTTTTTGCTGAGGAAGACCGGCTCTGAGCTAACATCCACTGCCACTCCTCCTCCTTTTTATCCCCAAAGCCCCAGTAGATAGTTGTATGTCATAGTTGTACATCCTTCTAGTTGCTGTATGTGGGACCCGGCCTCAGCACGGCCAGAGAAGCGGTGCGTCGGTGCGCGCCCGGGATCCAAACCCAGGCCACCAGCAGCGGAGCGCGAGCACTTAACCGCTAAGCCACGGGGCTGGCCCTAAATACATTTATTTTAAAATAAAAATTCATACTACTGCTATAAATGGAAAACCAGTATCATTTGCTATAAAGAAGAGATAATCAAAATCATGCACAAAGAAAATATAATAGTAATACATTCTAGGTAGATATCTTTGCTTTAAGCTCTGAGCCTTAGACTTGTTCTCCTGTTTGTTAAAAAGTGAGATAAGCAGGTGTCCTGAGGCATTAAAGGCATACTAGCACCAAACTGAGACTTTTTTTATATAGTCAGATAATTAAAAGAGAATTTTTTGTTATGTGAATTAGTCATTTAGTGACTCAGCTGTTGCTTGACAGCTATAATTTCAGGTACTGGGGGTACTTACTTATCTTGCACTTTGGAAAGATTGATCTAATCTAACAACTTCACCCTTCTTTCTATTGGAGAAATTGTAGCACAGAGAGGTTAAGTGACTTGCCCAAAGTTACATAGCCAACGGTTAATCCACTTGTTGTTCTTTTCACTATATATTTCTTTATAATAAAAGAAGGAAAAGTGTTTATTAAGCTGATATTGATATAACATTGATATAACGATTCTTCTTGCTTATTTTGTATCCTCCAATTTGTATTTATTATACACATAACAGTAAAGGTTGTTTAAAAAACAATTCTGCAACTTCACGGACTGTACTTTTCCATATCCATATGCGTTTGTGTGTGTGTATGTGTTGGAGGGGGTCTAATGTCGTGGATCCAATTTGTGTTCTGGTAATGGAATTAATCGTATTAAGATGATATCATTTGAAAAGCAAGTTTAACATAAGGATTGTCCTAGTATAAATAGTTCCCTATTGTTGCCATAACAAAGTATTACAAACTTAGTGGCTTAAAACAACAAAAACTTATTATCTTACAGTTCTGGAGATCAGAAATCCAGAAATAGGTTTCACTGGGCTAAAATCAAGGTGTTGGCGGGGTCGTGTTACTTCTGGAGGCTCTAGGGGAGAATCCTTTCCTTTGCCTTGTCCAGCTTCTAGAGTTTCTCTGCATTTCTTGCTTGTAGCCCCTTACTCTATGTTCAAAGCCAGCAGCGTGGCATCTTCAAATCTTACTTTGACTCTAACCACCCTTTTCCCTAATAAGGACCCTTATGATTATGTTGAGCCCACTGCTAATCCAGGATAATCTCAATTTAATCTCTTAATTTAATCACATCTGCAGAGTCCCTTTTGCTGTGTAAAGTAACACATTTACAGGTTCTGGGAATTAGGATGTGGACATCTTTGGGGAGGACATTATTCTGCCTGCCATAGGATCTGAATTGATTGGTTCTTTTTTTGAAATACTAATTTTTGCATACTTTTTTAGCATTAGGTGGTCTCTTCAGTCAGCCTACACAAGCTCCTACCCAGTCCAACCAACTGATAAATACTGCAAGTGCTCTTTCTGCTCCAACACTACTGGGAGATGAGAGAGATGCTATTTTGGCAAAATGGAATCAACTGCAGGCCTTTTGGGGAACAGGAAAAGGATATTTCAACAATAACATTCCACCAGTGGAATTCACACAAGAAAATCCCTTTTGCCGATTTAAGGTATTAATACTGCTTTTGATCTTTACTTGAAGGGTATATGTAAGAGAAAATACGATATTTGGATTCAAATAAAGAAAACAATTGCTTGGTTTTTTAGTACTCTTTGAACATGTACAATTATACTTTTGTTTTAAAAATACAGAAATTATAAAATTGAAATGATTTCTTACATATCTGTGATTGAAGGTATATAATTGACCAGATGTGACTCAAGGAAGGTGTGACTAGAATGTAATTTATAACTGAGGAAAAAATGTTAAGGGGAATGGTCTGCTTGGCACCCATAAAGGGGAGACCCCAAACTAGAATTTAGTGGTATTCATCTACATTGTTCAAGAAAGTACACCCTAACCAGCAGTTTCTGTTCTGCTTGGCAAGTTTAATCCTATTGTCACTATCATAGCTGGATGCCAAAGCCGTTAAAACAGTATAGTTCGTTTTCTTTGTTCTGATTTCATGCCTACCAAACAGCCTTCTCATTTGAATTTGACTTCTCGGAGCTTCTGTTCATCAGCCAGTGAGAGTATTTAGGTCAACTTGGCTGTGTATTTTTCATAACAAATAAAGGTATTGCAATTAAGTTTATACTTCAGCCTCTCTTGAGTTTTGTTGGCCTGCCAGTCTCTTAAACCTAATCAGTGTGGACATCAGCCCCTGTTTGGAGCTGCAAGGCTGAGGATCAGACCCCCTTGAACGTGGTTAAACAACAAAAAGTGACCAGCCTGTCTTGTTAGAGAACATCTCTTTATCTCATCATTCTAACAAAATGTATCTTTTGAGTGTATATAGTTGAAATTTTAATGCTTTTGGTTAGTGGCTAAGTTACTTTTTGTAAATGATTAAGTTACAGTAGACATAGAATGAATTTAACAATTTAATTGTTTTTCCTTTTTTAAAAGTCAATGTATAACATACATATGGTAAAATGCATGAAGAACTAATCTAGAGTGAATTTAATTTTTTTTTTTTGGTGAGAAAGAGTGCCCCTGAGCTAACATCCATTGCCAATCTTCCTCTTTTTGCTTGAGGAAGATTGTCCCTGAGCTAACGTCCGTGCCAATCTTCCTCTATTGTGTATTTGGACGCCGCCTCAGCATGGCTTGATGAGCGGTGTGTAGGTCCAAGCCTGGGATCCAAACCCGTGAACCCTGGGCCACTGAAGTGGAGTGCATGAACTTAACTACTACACCACGAGGCTGGCCTCTGAATTTCAATTTTTTTAAAGTTGTGTTATGAGTGATGACAAAAGAGAAATGCTTCTATCTTAAAAGAGTTAATTCTTTAGAAAAGTATAGTTTTTCATATTTAATATTATATAAAAAACCTGTTTCATCAAGTTTTGTATTACGTGAAACCATAAAATGATGTAGAAAGTCTTTATAGTATTCATAAGTTGACAATGTTATTATTGTACTTTAAAAGTATTTATTTAGTAAGTCATTTCTTTATATATCTGAAACAGTTTAAGATTCCATGAGTCAGATACACAGTAAAATAAATTAATATTTTGGTCCATGATTTTTGCAGTCATTTTTATAAAGACATGCAGAGTCGTTTCAGTAGTGTTTAGAAACACTCAACAAAAATGGATATCACAGTTTTTCAGAGGAGAAAGCTATTTAGTTATGCTGTTGAAGAGGAAATTTTAATTTTACCCTATAAGTTTATGTTATTCTTGGGTAAAATAGTTTCTCTTTATAATTGTGTGACCTAGAGCACAGAGTGGTGGGAAGAATCATTATTCCCTTCATTACCAGACATTAAGCTGTTTTCCTGTTTTAGAGAGATTAAGCCATTAATATTAACACCTGCTTTAAGATCTGTACATATTTTTTATATCATTTATTTTGTCATCCCACAGGCAGTAGGTTATAGCTGTATGCCCAATAATAAAGATGAAGACGGGCTAGTGGTTTTAGTTTTCAACAAAAAAGAAACAGATATTCGAAGCCAGCAACAGCAATTGGTAGAATCATTGCATAAAGTTTTGGGAGGAAACCAGACCCTTACTGTAAATGTAGAGGGTATTAAAACGTTGCCAGATGATCAGTAAGTATACATTAAATATACTGTTTATTCCTGTGTCCCTTGGTCCAAAGAGAGTGGTCAACAGTGTGTTTGTTGCTAAAGCACACATTAAAGCTCAGAGCAGAATGTTATTTCTCAGCTAATGATTATTCAGTTTTTATAGAAACATTTGTTTAAAAGCTTTTTTCTCAATCTTGGATTTCTTATTAGATGCTAATAATTTCTTAGATTTTTCATTCAGAAACAGGAAGAAACATTAATCACGTCTGCCTGCAAATCAAGGGCCACAGAGACATTATTGGAAAGTTTTAACTGATTACTATTCATGTTCATTCATGGATAAATATAACTGATTAACTTCCCTTGTCCTATGTATGATTTTCATACTTAGTGGCAAGACATTTACTTTAGGATATTTTGGGTTAGAAGAATTATTATTATTATTGAGATATAATAACTGAAATCAGATTTTACTTCTTGCTATTAATTGCAGTGAAGCAACGAATAAACTTCAACAGAATCTCCCAAGTACTTCTTGATTCTGAAAAAAATAATAAATAACATTTACTTAGGACTTTGCACCTAAGCAAACCTCTACAAATATTACTTTATTTGCCTATCTTATTTTAACTTTATCATTTAAGTTGATTTACAAGTGAACATAACATTAAGGAAGGGTTCCTTATTTTCTAATTTTAAGAAAAAAATATTTTAATTCCCTTGTAAAACAGCCATTTCTGAATTTGGCTAGGACCATTCTAAAATCACATGTTGCATTGTTATTTGTGGCTATGAGTTATGTGCTCCATATTTTATAACTTGGTTATTTTTCCCTCAGGACAGAAGTTGTCATTTATGTTGTTGAGCGTTCTCCAAATGGTACTTCAAGAAGAGTTCCAGCTACAACACTATATGCCCATTTCGAACAAAATAATATAAAAACACAATTGCAGCAACTTGGTGTAACCCTTTCTATGACTAGAACAGAACTTTCTCCTGCACAAATCAAACAGCTTTTACAGAATCCTCCTGCCGGTATGTTTCCGGAGTCGTAGAATTGAGGAAGTGAAAGATTTAGAAATATATGCTTCTTCTATTTGGGGAGGTGTTGGTTGGTTTAATGTTAGTAAAACCAGTATCAGCTTATAACATGTCTGCTTATTTGGGAGGTAGTTTTGAATGTTTTTATTGTATTCATTAATTCATTCTTTCAGTTTTTGATTTATTTTTTTTCTAGCTTATCTTGTTTTAACTGAGTATTCCAGTAAAACGCGAATGTGTTCTCACCATAAAAGATTCTAGGTGGCATAACTAGATTGACTGTATGACAGATCCTCTTAATCTCCCTTCCGCAGAACTAACTACTATTAATAATTTATTGTATTCTATTAGTCCTTTATCTGTGATTTTAATATAAGCATATGTACGTGGAAGTCCTTAAAAAAAGAATTCTGCACTGTACATTTACTGCAATTTGCCTTTTCACTATACAGTATTTCTTAGTACTTTCCGTGTCAGTGTATGAAGGAAAAACTTATTGTTAAAAACTACATGGAATACGATGGATGTACGTTACTTCACTTAACCTCTAGGTTGTTTTCACCTTTTCTCTATTATAAACTATTCAACAATTAACATCCTTGTAAATATGTCTTAGAACACATGGATATGTATTTTTTTGGAATAGAGTTCTGGTAATGAAATTTTTGAGTCAAGATTATGTATACTTTATATATTGTTAGATACTGCCAAATTGCTCTCCAAAGAAAGTTCTACCATTTACATTCATAACAGAAATGTGTTATTTTTCTCATATTTTTCTTTTTTCTAATATTTTCATTTGCATTTCCCTGATACTAGTAAAGTTGAGCATCTTTTTGTGTGTTTATTAGCCACATTTGTATTTTTTGTGAATTATCTATTCATATCCTTTGCCCATTTTCTATTAGATTTTTTGTCTTCCTTATTTATAAGGAGCTCTTTCTATATTCTGGAGGTTAATCTGTTATCCTATAAATTATAGATATTTTCTTTCCAATATATACTTTTTTTTAGCTTTATCCTGGAAAAATTTTTATGTTTGTAGTGGTCACATTTGACAGTCGTTTTTCATTACAGTTTCTGGGTTTTGTGTCTTTAGGAAAGCTTTTCCCATACAAATACTATAAAAATGGAAAATAGCTTCTTTTAGAAAAAATATTTCTTCTTTGTGGTAGGTGTTGATCCTATTATTTGGGAACAAGCCAAGGTGGATAATCCTGATTCTGAAAAGTAAGTGTGTCTTCATCTTGCTTTCATATAAGAACTAATATTTGCTACTAGGGAAGTAAACAAATGCAAGCTATTAATTATAATTCTTACATTTGAGGTGAGTTTATTTTCATTTTCATTGCTTCTTAAAGAACATCAACGATGGTAGGAGAGCACAGTGTGATAAAGACATTGAAATCTGAGTGCAAGTCCCCTAATTAAATTTGCATTTAATAATGCAATTTTTGACTAAATTCTATTTCCTCATTTGTAAAATCGGGAAGTTGAATAAAATCTCTATGGTGTAACATTGTTGAATTCATAATCATAGATTTGCCTTCGAACCCTAGAAATTTAATGTGAAATTACATGAATGTTATTATGAAAACCTTAACTTCTTGTATTTTGTAATAATAGGCTTAAGGCTGAAAGGCTGAAAATTGACTACTTGCATTTCCTCAGGTTAATTCCTGTACCAATGGTGGGTTTCAAAGAACTTCTTCGAAGACTGAAAGTTCAAGATCAGATGACTAAGCAGCATCAGACCAGATTAGATGTAAGCATGTAGCTTCATTCTCTGGCCTTGGGCATAGTAAAAGGGATTATAGACATTTCTTTTTACCATGTGTGTTACTGTTTTGTCTTACGGGGAAACAATATATTGTATACTGCAAATTCACAATTATAGTTCTGTACAACTACTTTCTTCTATTAAAGAGTCCCCAAAATCATGTAAATCTGGTTTGATATTTTTTTTTTTTTTTTTGTGGAAGATTAGCCCTCAGCTGACATCCGATGCCAATCCTCCTCTTTTTGCCGGGGAAGACTGGCCCTGGGCTAACATCTGTGCCTATCTTCCTCTACTTTATATGGGACGCCGCCACAGCATGGCTTGAAAAGCGGTGCATTAGTGCGCGCCGGGGATCCGAACTTGCGAACCCCAGGCCGCCGAAGCAGAGCACATGCATTTAACCACTGCGCCAACCTGGCCGGCCCCACGATTTGATATATTTTTAACAATGAATTTAGAATTGTTGGCTTAGCAAATTAAATTAGAATACCATTTCCACTTCCAGCCAGAGAATGCATATTATTTTCTTTATTAAATACTTTTATTTATGGGACCTTATGAAAAATGAAGGCTACAATTATGATTTTTTATGTTGTCATAGTATACTATAATTGTAGGCTAATGAAGCAAATTTAAATTATTGAATGCTTAAACCTACTTAATATTTTATTTTATAAAGTAGACTTTTGTAGTAAAGGTTCTTAAAGGTCACCTCCAAATTATAACTCTTATATGGAATTCCTGATGAAATATTCATTCAGATTCTGAGTAGTGAAAAGCTTACTGTTTTATGAAGCAACCCATACCATTATCAGCTAGCTCTAATTGATACAAATTCTCTTTCTTACATCGATCCAGTATCTGCCTTGCTATAATTTACACCCATTTTCTCTGGCGTTGCTTCGTAGGTAATTATTGTGCTTTCTCTGACTGCCCTGCAGATGTTTGAACATCATAATCATTCTTCCTTTTTAGTATTCTCTTCTCTGGCTAAAAATTCCAGAATGGTTTTGTATGTCACGTGATTTTCAGACCCTTCATTATCTTAGACTGGATGCACTGAATTTATCAGCATCACTTTTAAAATGAGTTGCCCACAGTACTATAAATGGGGAGTGACCAAAGTTCTTCAGAATAAGACCAAAGAAGCTATTAATTCTCTTTATTTTTGTCAGTCTTGCTAGATGTTTGTCAATTTTATTGATCTTTTCAAAGAAGTAGTTTTTGGTTTCAATGATTTTTCTCCAGTTTTGTTTATAATTTTATTAATTTCTGCTCTTAACCATTTCCTTTATTCTGCTTGCTTTGGGTTTATTTTTTTCTTCTTAGTTTCTGAAAGTAGCAGTTTAGGTTATTAATTTGAGACCTTCCTTCTTTTCTAATATAAGCATTTAATGCTGTTAATTTCCTTCCAAGCACTGCTTTACCTGAATCCCACAGATTTTGGTAATGTTGTATTTTCATCTTTGATCCATTCAAAATCTTTTCTAATTTCCCTTGAGAGTTCTATTAGACTGTTGGATTTTTTGACTAATGGGTTATTTAGGTTTCACTTCCAAGTGTTTGGAGATTTTCCTATTATTCTGCTGTTGATTCCTTCTAATTCTATTATGGTCAGAGAATTTTGTATGATTTCAATTCTTTTAATTTTGTTAAGCTTTTAACCCACATGCCTTTGAAAAGAATGTGTATTGTGCTGTTCTTTGATGGAGTTTTCTCTTAGTGTCAGTGAGATCCAGTTGGTAGATTGTTGAGTTCTTCTATATTCTTGTTGATTTCTCTGTCCGCTAGTTCTGTTGTGAGAGGAGAGTTGAAGTCTCCAGCTACAATTGTGGATTTGTCTTTTTCTCCTTTCAGTTCTATCAGTTTTTGCTTCATGTATTTTGAAGGTCTATTGTTAGGTGCATATATCTAGGATTGTTATGTTTTCTTGGCAAATTTACCTTTCATTATTATACAAAGTCCTTCTTTATCCCCAGTAATTTTCTTTGCTCTGAAGTCTACTTTCTCTGATATTAATAAAAAGCCACTCTTAGCTTTTCTTTTGAGGATAGTACAAGATGGTATATCTTTTTCCATCTTTTTACTTTTACCCTGCCCATATCATCATATTTGAAGTGAGTTTTTGTAGACAGCATCAAGTTTGGATTTAGGCCCACCATTTTATTATTTTTTTCCTGTTCCCTCTTTTTCATTCCTATTTTCTCTTTTCTGCCTTCTGTTGGGTTATTGGACATTTTTTATCATTCTATTTTTAATTTATTGTCTTTTCAACTATCAGTTTTTTTAGTGGTTGCTCTAGGGTAGTAGTTCTCAGTGGGAGGTGGTGGTGGTGGTGATTTTGTCCCCCAGGGCATGTTTGGCAAAGTCTGGTGACTTGTTTGGTTGTTACAACTAGGGGAATGCTATAGGCATCTAGTGGGTGGAGGCCAAGATACTGATAAATATCCTACTGTACACAACAGTGAGTGCCCCTGCAACAAAGAATTATCTAGCCCAAATTAATAGTGCTAAAGTTGAGAAACCCTTCTCTAGATATTATAACGTATCTCCTTACACCAGAGCAATAGGCTTTTCCTGGAGCTGTTGGCATGATGCTCACTTCCAGGTTTGGGGCTCTGCTGAAACCAGACTGGGGTATGCCTGAGGGAAAAAATGGTAAGCTCACCACCAGTTCAGTGGTACTTTAAATTCATGTCTCCTTCCCCAGTCCTCCTGCTACTATTTATTTTTCCGAGTCCTCAAATAGTTGCCCATGCATTCTGTTCAAGTTTTATAGCTGTATTCAATGGGAGAGGTTAGAGTGGCATGTACTTAGCCCGTCTTGTCCAGAATTGAAATCTTTCGTATCTTTTCTCAGTTTTTCTGTTGCACTTCATATCTTTTCTTTATTGAATTTTAGGAGTTCATCATTTACTCTCGATTTTAATCTCTAGTCTGTTTATAACATTACAGATATCTCCTACTTCCTTGTCTCTCTGCCAGCTCTTGTCTATGGTGACCTTAGTTGAATAGGAAACCTTAATTTTAATGTAATGATATCCCATCATTTCTTTGCCTTGTGTTTTCTTTTTTGGGAATTTGCTTAATAACTCATTCTTCACCCCAAGTTGTAGGAGTCTCCTACATTTTTTTCCTAATATTTTAGAGTTTAACCTTTCACATTTGGGTCTTCTGTCCTCATGGAGTTTGACTTACTATATATAGTAAGTGGTATGAACCCAACTTTCTCTAAATAGTGGGTCAATTTTTCCAATGTCATTCACAGAAAATTGGTATTTTCCCCGATGATTGATCAAAGCAAAGCATTTATCAAACCAAGTTCCCATATATATGTGATGTAGTCTGTTATCTTAAATCAGCTTCACAGTTTTTTTACTCTTCTGGCTTTATAGTATATCTTAATATGTGGTAGAGTGAATCTCCAATCTTTGTTGTTCTCTTCCAAGTTTTTTAAGCTCTTTATGGATCTTTATTCTTTTCTAACAGTTTTAGAATCACTTTGTCAAAACGCTAGCATTTTAGTTGGAATTGCATTTAATATATAATTTGCAGAGAACTGAATCTTAATAATATTAAATTATTTGATCACAAACATGTTTCTTTACTCATTGAGGTCTTTTATGTCTTTTGAAATAGTTTAAAAATATTCTCTTTAAAAATCTTGAGCATTCTTTCTTAATTCCTAGATTGTTTTAGTATTTGTCAGTAAATACTGTAAATGGTAACGTTTCTATTTTTTCTTAGTTATTGTTGGTATAAAAGAACACTATAATTACTCTTGGGTCTGGACGCCCTGCCAACTTTTCAAAACTGGGGGAGGGAGGGTGCCTAGTTTACATAATATAGAACATGGCCACCTAATTTTGTCCCTTCAGCATGGCCTGGTATCGGGAAGGTTCCTTAAAAGGTGACATGTGCAGGTGGACATGCTAAAATATGTCTTGCACAATCTTCTTTCTTTCTTACAACATTTCAGTATAAGCCAGTGCCATAGGAGGTTTAATTATAACAGGAACAATTATGGGATTAATTCTGATGGGGAAACTTGAAGGAAATGGGATTTTAACTCAAATCTGTAAGGTTAAGACTTCATAAGGCAGAGCAGTGGGATTTCATGCTAGGCAAAGAGCAAATCAAAGATTCAGAGGCATGAAAATATATTTGGTTGTGTAATTAATTTCCTTTATTTTCCCCTCCACTCTGCTAACTCCCTCCAAAGTATTTTGTAACAGTTAACACTGGACTATACTATGCTTTCTGGAAGTAGTTAGGTTTAATTGTCTGTTAAGGCCCCTCCTTGATGTCACTTTATAGATCTTAACTTTTTCTGTTCATGGCCTAGTTGTTGCTCTATTCCATATTATTACTTCAAATTTCTTAATTATTTCTGAACTCTGTGTTTTATTTTTCTATAAACTTCGCCTCATCACTAAATTTCCTAGAGTTCTAAAGAAATCTTTGAATGGTACTTTTTAACTTTTAGATGTACAAAAGAGAAAGAAATATAAAGGCAGATTTAAAGGGACAGAGTTTATATTTTGAGAGATGAATCTCAGGCTCATCTTAGAATTAGACTTTGCATATGGGTGTACCTGATAAATAATTCTGATACCAATACTGGATTTACCTTAAAAATATTTTTTTAAAAAACAGATCATATCTGAAGATATTAGTGAATTACAGAAGAATCAAACTACAACTATGGCCAAAATTGCACAATACAAGAGGAAACTCATGGACCTTTCCCATAGGACCTTACAGGTAGTAATTTGGAATTTTTTTTCAACATTTATAAGACTATATATGTGACAGAAGTGTTAAATATGGAGTTTTGCAATAGGAATAACAGACTAAAAGGAAATAATAAAAATAGTCTGAAACTGAAAGTACCAAACTTTCTCAGTGAAGTTGGAGGAGAGGTCTCACAGGATTGGATAAAGAAAATACAAATATTCTAAAATTCACAAGCTATTGAGAGGGTAGGGGAAAAGCAGTGAAGAAATAAATCATCTTGGTGCAAGGAAAGCATGTACCACCAGATCATTGAATCTGGTTTTCGTAAAAATAGTAGAAAAATATAATTTTGATTTTGAGTGCAAGAAAAGGGAGTGTAACCAGTAATGGATGAAAAACAATAATAGAACTTCCAAATTAACAAGAGGAAATAAAAGAATAGCCACAAAAACTGAAATTATCATGAAAATAGTAATATTACATACCGGAATCAGTGGGATACAGCAAAAGCTATACTCAGAGGAAAGCCTATGTATAAGAGGAAAACTTATAGCCTTAAAATACATTTTAAAATACAAATGCAAAAAATAAGGAACTTAGTACTCATCTTAAGAATTCAGAAAAAGACTTAAGATAAGCCAAAAGAAACCAATAAGAAAGAAATAATGTGAAATGAGTGAAACAAAAAAATTAATCATAGTAGAAAGAATAAATTGAAAAGCTGTTTCGGGCCGGCCCCGTGGCTTAGCGGTTAAGTGCGCATGCTCCGCTGCTGGCGGCCCAGGGTTCGGATCCCGGGTGCGCACCGACACACCGCTTCTCCAGCCATACTGAGGCCGCGTCCCACATACAGCAACTAGAAGGATGTGCAACTATGACATACAACTATCTACTGGGGCTTTGGGGGAAAAATAAATAAAATTATTAAAAAAAAAAGAAAAGCTGTTTCTTTGAAAAGACCATTAAAATGGCTAACCATCTTGTAAGTCTGAAAAGAGAAAAAAGAGACATCTCATGAGTGTGAAGAAGGAAAAGAAAAATTAGTAGTGAGAAAAGGACACCACTGATACACAGAACAGAGGAAGAAAATACTGCGTGAAATTCAGGGCAACAAATTTGGAAGCTAAAGGAACAGTAATTTTCTAGCAAAATTGAAATAACCAAAATGAATCTACAGAGAAGTAAAAATCTTAAATAGATAAATACCATGGAATCTATTGGGCACGTTACTGAAGATCAACCATGGAAAAAGCACCAAGGCCAGATAGTTTCATTGCTGAATTTTGTCTAACCACTGAAGACCTGATTCCAAGGTTACTTTAATTATTCCAGACAAAAGGAAAAATATAGACAGCTTCATTTTTTAAAAGCAGCTTTATTGAGATATAATTCCTATACCTTACAATTTATCCATTTCAAGTATACAATTCAATGGTTTTCAGTAGATTCAGTCTTGTGCAACCATCACCACAATCAATTTTAGCACATCATCATCACCCTAAACAGAAACTCCATGCCCATTAGCAGTCACTCCCCATTTTATCTTCAACCCCCCTGCCCTAGGCAACCACTTTCTGTCTCTGGATTTGCCTATTCTGGACACTTCATATAAAGGTAATCATATGATATGTGTTCTTTGTGACTGGCTTCTTTTCACATAGCATAATGTTTTCAAAGTTTATCCATGTTGTAGCATGTAACAATACTTCATTCTTTTTTATTTTTGAATAATATTCCATTGTATGAATATACCACTTTTATTTTATCCATTTATCAGTTGATGAACATTTTGGTTGTTTCTGCTTTTTGGCTATTATGAATAATGTTGCTGTTAACACTTGGGTACAAGTGTTTCTGTGGATGTATGCTTTCATTTTTCTTGGGTACATAAATAGGTTTGGAATTGCTTGGTCATGTGCTAACTCTATGTTTAACTTTTTGAGGAACTGCCGAACTGGTTTCCAAAGCAGCTGCACCATTTTACACCTCTGTTTTTAGTACCCCCCCCAAAATAAAATCTATGAACGGATACCTCTAATAAATAGAGATGCAAATTTATGCTAAGTGAAAGAAACCAGACTTAAAGGCTACATATGGCATGATTCCATTTATATGACATATGCAAAAGGCAAAACTGGAGACAGATAACAGATCCGTAGTTGCTAGGGGCAGGAGCTGAGGGGAGAGGAGTGACTACAAGGGGCAGGAAGGAACTATCGGGGGTGATGGAAATGTTCTATATCTTGATCGTGGTGATGGTAACATGACTGTGTTTGTCAAAATTCATAGAACTATATACCTAAAAACGGAGAATTTTGTTGTATGTAGATTATACCTCAATAAATCTGACCAAAAAACAGAAATGCAGAAATTCTAAATGAAATATAAGCAGAGAGAATCCAGCTTCTTACCAAATTCTAAAGGAATATACTTTGACTAAGTAAGGTTTATTTCAGGAATGCAGGGTTGGTTCTATAATAGAAAATGTTTCAACATAATTTATCATATCAGCACATGAAAGGAAAAGACTGTTACCAAGAATGAACAGCAAATATTCTAAGAAACAGAGCACTAAAATCACATTCAGAAACTAAACCCTGATACCCAATATTATTATTTATTCAGTGTAATCTTGGAGGTTTTCTTAAATATAATGAGCCAAGGTAATTAACTAATATAAACATTGGGAAAGAGATTAAATTATCTCTTTTTGCTGATGACATGATTGTATATCTAGAAAACCCAAGGGAATAAACTATAGAATTAATGAGGTAAGATGGCTAGATACAAGGTAATTGTACAAAAATCAGCACTTCTTTATACTATTAATGGAAATTGGAAAATAATCCATTCATTATGAATTAAAGTCTTTACAAATAGAAAGATAGATAAACCATATTCTTAGATGAGAAGACTTAATATCCACTTTATAAAATTTTAAAATGAATTACAACTTAAGAATTGATTAAAATCTTTAAGTTTGTAAAGAACGTTAAGTGTTTTGAAGATAGCTTCTAGGGGAACAAAAAAAACAGTGAAGGGGACTTGCCTTATCAAATTTTAGAAGCTATTTTAAAGCTCTTGTAATCAAATCAGTGTGGGATTGGCATAGGATTGGACATATAAAGATCGATGGAACAGAACAGAGAATTCAAAAAAATGTATCTTAAAATTTAATGTGACAAAGGTGTATTTCAATTCAGTGGGTTTATTTAATAAGTGATGGCTGGAGTGACAGGCTAGTCATCTGGAAAAAATAAAACTGCACCACTGTGTCACACCATATATAAGAATAACGTGGATTAAAGACTTAACTCTAAGAAATCTGTGAGATTACATGTACAACCTACAGATTGAAAAGACTTTTGGCCAGAAAGCCAGAAACTATAAAACAAAACTGACTACAGAAGACTTAGAAAATTTTGTATAGCAAAAGATACCAGAAGCCATTTGTCAATAGTCAAGTGATAAATTTCAGAAAAAGAAAATCATACAGCACTCATGTTAGCTGTGATGTTAACATTCATATTATACAAAGAAATTCTATAATTTGACCAAAAAAACCAATTGAAATATGGGCAAAGAATGTGTAAAGGCAGTTCACAGAACAGTACATGAGAAGTAGTTCTTAACCATTGAAAGATGCTCCTTTAACTTTCAGGGAAATGCAGATTAAAGAAAAAATATGAGACACCTTTACACTCATCAGACTGGGAAAAATTTCACCACCACCACCTATTGCTGACAGGGAATGTGGGGAAAAGGGTACTCCCACATGGCTCATGAATTTAAATTGTTAGGATCTTTTAGGAAAGCAGTCTAGCAGCTTCTGTTAGACTGAAAACACAGACCCAGCAATCTCATTCTTGGTGGTCTATACTAGTAAATAAAGAAGTGTATACAACAGTGTTTTTATTTTTGTTTTTGTTTTGTGAGGAAGATCAGCCCTGAGCTAACATCCATGCTAATCCTCCTCTTTTTTTGGCTGAGGAAGACCAGCTCTGCGCTAACATCTATTGCCAATCCTCCTCCTTTTGTTCCTCCCAAAGCCCCAGTAGATAGTTGTATGTCATAGTTGCACATCCTTCTAGTTGCTGTATGTGGGACACAGCCTCAGCATGGCCGGAGAAGCAGTGCGTCGGTGCGCAACCGGGATCTGAACCCCGGGCCGCCAGTAGCAGAGCGCATGCACTTTAACCGCTAAGCCACGGGGCCGGCCCTACAACAGTGTTTATTACAGCATTGTTCACAGTGTCAAAACTAGAAACAAAATATATGCCTCTCAATAGAGGAGTACTTGAACAAATTATTGGTTAATATATGAAAAGTTATGTGGCCATTAAAAATAAATTAGAGGCATACATCAATGTACTAATGTAACTTGCCTCATAAAATGGACAAATGTAATTCAAATCTCGAACTGTTAAGATTTCTACTATTGTTAGTGTATTATTCAGCTGATTTCTTTGAACAACTCATTGTAATAAAATTATACTTACATAACTGAAAAGAGATGATTCTATTTGTATTGGTGGGTTTTCTTTGTATAGGTCCTAATCAAACAGGAAATTCAGAGGAAAAGTGGATATGCCATCCAAGCTGATGAAGAGCAGTTGCGAGTTCAGCTAGATACAATTCAGTGTGAACTAAATGCACCTACTCAGTTTAAGGTGAGCACTTATACATAAAGCTGGAATTTGTTTCAGGTGCATCTGCAGAGAAATGTTACTCGGTCTTAAAAAAGGAAGTTTGTATACTTGTTTTTATTATTTGTTCTCTTTAATCAAAACTTCCTTTCTAGACTCTTAATCATGAGGTTTTTGGCTTGTATTAATTAATGTTTCAAATAATGTACCAAGGGAGAATTAGACACCGTTAATATAGTACCTATCCTTTTAAAAGAAAATAATCTCTTTTAGAAGTAGTGGGTGTTGTTAGCAGTTGTAATTTGACTCAGTCTTATTTTTAGGGCCGACTAAATGAACTGATGTCCCAAATCAGGATGCAGAATCATTTTGGAGCAGTCAAATCTGAAGAAAGATATTACATAGATGCAGATCTGTTACGAGAAATCAAACAAGTAAGTGTTACACTAGAGTGTACTTCTAAAAAGGTGAATTCACCACTTCACCTCCATTTGAATGGCTATTATCCAAAACACAGAAAATAAGTGTTGACAAGGATGTGGAGAAGATGGAACCCTAGTGCATTGCTGATGGCAATGTAAAATGGTGTAGGTGCTATGCAAAACATTTCCTCAAAAAATTAAACATAGAATTACCATATGGTCCAGCAATTCTACTTCTGGGTATATACCTACAAGAATTGAAAGCAGGGACTCAGATATTTATACACCTGTGTTCATAGCAGCATTATTCACAACAGCCAAAATGTGGAAGCAACCAAAGTGTCCATGGATGGGTAAATAGATAAAATATGGCATATACACACAATGGAATATTATTCAGCCTTAAAAAGGAAAGAAATTCTGACACACACTACCACATCGATGAACCTTGAAGACGTTATGCCAAATGAAATAGGTCAGTTTAAAAGGACAATTATTATATCTGTTTCCACTTACATGAGGTACCTAGAGTAGTCCAATTCAGAAAGAGCAGACTGGTGGTTGCCAGGGGCTAAGGGGCGGGAGAATGGGGACTTACTGTTTAATGGGTACAGAACTTCAGTTTGGGAAGATG